>NC_090935.1:564996196-565318696 GCF_040938575.1 Ambystoma mexicanum
TGACTGCTGAGGTTATTGAGATGTTCTCGGATCCTAAAGCGAACTTCTCTGATCGTGCTGCCAATATAGACTTTCTGACATACACATTGAATACCATAAATGACATATTTTGTACGGCAATTGATAAAGTCAAGTATTTTGGTTTGGAGTCCATTATGACAGCTGAAGATTTTTGTGGGTGCTAAGGCATGATGGCAAAAGTTACATGACCCACACTTATAGAAGCCTGCTGGTTTTGAGCTTGCAGTGAGCCAATTACCCTGTCCAATTGGGTCAGGTTTAAGGAAAGAGGGACTGAGAATATTCCTCAGAGTTGTTGCCTTTGTGAAGATGATGTTTGGTCGATCCGTAATGTACGATGTCAGATCAGGATCTAAATGTAAGATATTCCAACGCATAATGCATAACCAGTTTCTCTTCAATGGCGACTATTATTCGCAAATCAAAGGGATTGCGATGGGGGCAAAATATGCGCCCGCTTTGGCTAATCTATTTATGGCCTTTTTCGAGGAAAGATACATTTTTCAGAATAACCCCTTTAAGCACCATAAGCTCACTGCAAGCTCAAAACCAGCAGGCTTCTATAAGTGTGGGTCATGTAACTTTTGCCAGCATGCCTTAGCACCCACAAAAATCTTCAGCTGTCATAATGGACTCCAAACCAAAATACTTGTCTTTATCAATTGCCGTACAAAATATGTCATTTATGGTATTCAATGTGTATGTCAGAAAGTCTATATTGGCAGCACGATCAGAGAAGTTCGCTTTAGGATCTGAGAACATCTGAACAACCTCAGCAGTCAGGATATCAGACTCCCATTCATCATCAACTGGAAAACACCAAGGATATTAAATTTATTGGACTCAAACACATCAAACAACATCAGAGAGGTGGCAACAGAGAATTGACCCTACGACAGCAGGAAGCCAGAATGATTTGTAAATTACGCTGCCTGTCACTTGGCCTGAACCAAGACCATGAACTCAATGTGTTTCTTTAAATTGAGAAAATTCAATTGGTTGCATACTGTTCTGATACCTGGGGTTCCTTAAGGTAACAGACGGGAAGGATGATATATGTTTAATTTACTAATATCAGGAGTTTTCAGAACTTATCTTAAAAGACAACTTTGTACCTATCCGTCAAAAGTTTAGGTAATATTGACAGCACTTATGGTTTTCATCAATCTGTCGCATTTAGTGTACTCAGTAATGTGACTATTTTTAATAGATTTAGAGACAGAAATTGTTTGCTCAGTATATGATGTTGCTACTAGTTGCACGCCAAGTATTATTGACCAATTGCAAGGGTATTTTTGCCAATTTGTACCAATGCTGGTGTTCTTTCAGATTGTATATTATTGAATGTTCTTACCTTTATTCAATACTTCCAACAGGCCCATTTCTTATCAGTTCCATTAATTCTATCGCACATGATATTTTCATACTTAGATTCAGTCAGGTGAATATGACCTCTGAACTTGCTCATGATCCAACCATTTAGATACAGTGGTTGTGCATCACCCGTCCAGCCGGAATGGGTCTTGTTACCATGGGAACCCAGAGGTAATTTCGAGAACTTTATGTTAATGTTAATGTTAATGATCAACATATGCTATCTAGCCTATGATCTTTAAGAGGGCTTACCGGCTATGCCCGAGGCGTCTATATACAGTCTAATGAACCAACTTCAGCATTCATCTATCGCCAATTCATAACTGGTAATTAAATGCCTGTCGACACTTTTTATTACTATTGACCTACAAATCATGATCATTCTGGTATCATACCAGCTAATTGCGGTATGCAAACTTTCAATATATATCCCTACAGTGAACCGCCCAGGTTCTAAATACATGCATATATCAAACCTCCTTATCGCTTTCCTTGCACGTATACTGTGCGGACAATGTTTGTTTCCATTTTTCATGTCATGTTGAGAATTAAATATCAGATCTTATTTAAGCATCCACATCACTATTGGCGAACGCGGTTCCATTAAATCAGTGCATCTCTGCTAAGTAAATGCACAACAAATGAGCATTTTCACTATTTCTGGCTTGGAATCTGTTCTCAAGCAACTGTGTCACGTGACTATGTCATCTGACCTATTCTGTGGAGGTTACTATAGTAACCCCCGTCACTGCTGATGCCTTCAGCATTGAAGAAACAACCCGCCATTGTGCATATGAACATTAGGAGCCTATGCCGGTAAGCCAGGGCTGCCCCTTACTTTTCTTTCGTGCGATAGCTGATTCAACGTGTCTATACTTGCAAATCACGCAAACACGCTGTTATGATTATTTTATAGATTACGGCCGTTATTAAAGGGAAAGCACGCTAAACACGTGCGCTGTACTTCATTTCTGCTGCATCAGCGGCACACCAGTCGAGCAACAATCATGGCTTGACTGCAACAAGCATAACCAAGAATTAATCAAGTACAATCACAACAAGGTATGACTTGATTTGACTACTATCTTAATAAACAGAGGATTTAACTGCACGCATTATTCTAACGTTATGTTTTCATTTTCTTTCTTCTCTCCTGTTTCTTCTTTCTCTTTTTTGCTCTGACCCACTACCCCCTACTTTAGTTGTCTTTGGACTAATTATCAAGCTGTTTATGTATTTGTATGCCCTGAGGACTGCCTTTTTGGTTGAAACACTTGTTGGCATTTCTCTAGTAATAAGGGCACTTTGTGCAAATTTTGAACCAACATATTGGATGTGTGTGCATTTCTTCAGTATTAAGGGCACTTTATTTGCACCAAGCATTTTTTCGCAATTGTAGTGACATTGCTCTAGTATTAAGGATACTGGCCCTCATTACGACCTTGGCGGAGGACCATGGTGCTATTAGCACCATGGTCCATGCCGCTAAGGTTGCAATTCCGCCATGGTGGTAGGCGGACTTACCGCCCCATTCCGAGGTCGGCGGGGCGGTAAGTCCCCATTTCCCATTTTACCCTTCCCCATTCCCATTTTTGCCCCATAGGGCATAATGGGAGTGGGGAAGGCGTTAATTATGCCACCGTAAATTACGGTGGCGTAATTAACTCCATGGTCCCTTAGCGCCATGGATTTTAACACCTGCTAAAAGCAGGTGTTAAAAGCTCCATGGCGCTAAGGGACCTCGTACTCAGGCGGTAAGGGTCGGCGCTGTTTACGCTGCCGTAAACCCCTTACCGCCTGGGTCGTAATGAGGGCCACTGTGTTCAAATTTTGATAGAACCAACATATTGGATGTGTGTCACTTTTTCTGTGAATATACAAGTTTTACTCTGAATAAAAAACCGGCTGAACATATTTGTGACCACTTCCCCATCCTTTTTTTTTTTTTTGTGCCAAATTACCACATTCAGGGGTTTTGTATAGCTATCAAGCGCAGCCTGTGTAGATGGTAATTCCCAATAATTTAATATAGCAGAAATCCACTGTGTTCTGACCCAGTTGAAGGAAGCCGGATCAAAACTGTCCTTCCAGAAGGCGCAGTGGTGTAAGAACCGCATAAACTTCCTAGAGCATGAAACCCCCCCTGAGGGTCTTAGACCTCAGGCGAAAAAGGTGGAAGCATTACTACATTTGAAGGACCCTACAACTCTGCTTGAACTGAGATGCCTTGTTGGACTTACACATTATTAAAGGAAGTTCATAGAAGACTACACAGAGGTCATGAGACCCCTGGTCCATTTACTGAAGGCTGGGGTCAAATGGGAGTGGGGTCCAGAGCAAGCTGAGGCAGTGAAACAACTGAAGAGAAGCCTTTCACAAGTGCTTGTTTAGCTTACCCCATCAAAAACAAGGAGTTCTTCTTGGAGACGGGGTTCTCAAATACTTGCTTAACAGCAGATGATGGGTGATGGATTGGGTCTCCTCCCTTGGCTTCCCAAAACAAACCCACATTCTCTGGACCGATCAGCCCACAGATGGGAAGGAACCCTTGAACACTGCCCTATCCATTGTGCGAGAACTATGACACATCCGTGATATCACTTGCCTTATAGATAAGTCACTCCGCCTCAAATCAGGACTCTCTCTACCAAATCTTGAGGTGTGCAGCTGACAAAATCTGGAACCATACTTGCAGAGTGAGGCCTAAATATTGGAGTGAATACAGGAGCTGTAATAGCTGAAGTGGGACCCTTTTGGGGTCAGAGAGAAGCCTTGACTGACCCCATGGTTGTCCCTGCAGTGATGCTCTGGTGCCCCCCTGATGTCCATCAAGCCCTCTCCTGTAAGTATATAAATTCCCAGCCATAGATCAAAGAAGCCCTATCTTCTTCAGCATTGCCATAGAGATTCACCCATGGAAAAATCCCCTATCTTCTTTGTTTGTGTGTAATTCAGTCTTTTTCCTATTGTAAATTCCCTTAGTTGTCTGTGCATTGTAGTAATTTTCCCATTTGAAAAATCCTTTGTTTGCCTGTGCATTTCAATCATTTCCCATTGAATAATCTCCAGTTGCTTGTGTAGATCCCTAGTATCTTTTTTGCAATACATCAATTAATTCCCAAGTTTATTTCATGCAATTGGGATAGTTTGAATTCAAAACTATCTCTTCCCACTGCTGTGTGAGTCATTATAGTTATAAAGTGTTCCCCAAAGAAGTCATTTCTTTGTGAGCTGAAAAACAATTTGTCTTTGTGTTTAAATGGTGTTCTACAAAACAGATTTCTATGTGCATGTCATTTTAAACCTAAACTGATTTCATATTGTGAGTAATCTCTTTTCCCAGAGCCTACCTGTTATGTGTCTTTGTCATTTTAACTGAAGACCAATTTTTCTATCATGAGTTCCCCATTGCTAAAGCTTGCCTGTCATTTGCAGCCTTACTAAAAACAAGTGTCATTCGCATTTTCTTTTCCCAGGGTAATGTATCTTAACCTTTTAAAAAACGTTTTTCCTAATCTATTCCTCTTCCCCTACTGTATTGTGATCATGAATTTTAAATTGTATTCCCTTTCTATTTGTCCATGTGTTGCACATGCTAAAATCGATTTTTCTATTGTGTGCTGGCTAGTTTGTTCTGAAGCCCTATTTGTCTCCTGAGAATAAGCAGCATGAAGTACATTGTGTGCTGCCCCATAGCAGTTGTCCTATCTAAGTAGAAACCAATTTTTCTGGTGCAGATAAATGAACTGTCCCATTCATTGCTGGCTCCCCATATTGTTTCTGAAAATCCAACTCAAAATCTGATTTTAATCTTGTGTTCCCATTCCTTGCTACTCCCGTTCCTTCAAAGCTGATAAGCTTAGTGGAGGACGGGGGGAGTGGAGGGGGTGAGGGTATCTGGGACTCAAGAATCTTTTGTGTGCGCCTGCACTTTCATGTGGATTGCATTCATTTACATGGTGTTGTGAACTGTTATGTTGGTATTGGTGAGAGAAGTCAAAAGTAAATCCTTGTACTCTACATGTATTTTTTTTAAGAACTTTATTTTTGGTTTGCATGTCACAGTTCACTCAGCTTGTCTCCCATCTACATAATACAGATTCGCATTACAAAATTGACAACCCAACTCCCCTTGCAGACTTTTACATCAGGTGCATGTCCTCGTATATACCCATAGAAAGAGGTAACATATAGCTAGCTGTGTGGCATGGCCCATCATCCACGTTATCATTGTCCGAGTTTTCAGTGTCTGTGGAGGTTTCACCTAAGTATGCCCTGAACCGGGCCAAATGTCTTTTGGTTTACACGGAGCAGATATCATATTAACATAGTTTTCCTCACATTCATACACGTAAGTGAGGGTCGCAAGGAACTGTTCTGTTGGAGCCTGGCCGCTCTTCCATTTCTGGAGGATGCATTTCTTCGCTACTGCGCAGGCGACGTTGAACAGTCTACTTTTTTCCTGGGCCTTGCCAATGTCTCCAAACAGGTATTTAGGTGGGTTGAGGTGTGCAGGGATTTGTGTTATTTCTTCGAGGATGTTGGCCACTGCGAGCCAGAAACCTGCTACCTGGGGGCAGGCCCAGTACATATGAAACAAATCTGCACCAGGGGCGTGGCATTTCGGGCAATTGTCGGGAGTGGTCCTGTAGAACTTTGCCATTTTGGCTGGCGTGTAATGTAGTTTGTTCAGAACCTTGAATTGTATTAGTCTCAGGCCTGCATTAAGTGAGATTTTCTTAGATAGGAGGCAATATCTGGCCCACTTCTCCTCCTCGATTGTAATATCCATGTCTTTTTCCCACAATGCCTTGATGGTGTTCGATGATTTCGTGTGAGCCTGCACAATATTGTATAATTTGGATACCCCAGTGCCTGCCTGAGAATACAATGACTGGTAGCATACATGCTCGGGGGGTTCGTCTGGGAATGATGGACACTTTTCTTTGAACACGGCATCATACGGTGGAACTGTAGGGTGGCTAGTTGGCTGCTCCCCACTGAGTTTGCCAAGTCTTCAGGCGTTACAAATTTACCATTGGGGAACATGGTTTTCATTGTGAATTCATATTCGGGTAGCCAGTTTTTCTGGATGGCAATGTCGTACGTCGGCTTAATGCCCGGGAAGTTCCAGAGCGGGGCTTGGGAATCATAAGGACAGTCTATGTGCAGACGTTTGCTTATTGCAGCCCATGCTGCAACTATGCAGGAGGCAGGGTCAAACTTGCAATCATCTTTATGTGACTTCGTAAATATGATGCATCTCAAATCAGTTGGGTGGACCGAATGACGCTTGATGGGTATATGTGGTGTGTTATCCGAGGGGTCCTGCCAGAACTTTGCATATTGTGCCTTTGCCACATAATAGTACAATTCGAAATCCTGGGCGGCGAAGCCTCCCATATCATAGGGTTCGACCAATTTGTTCCATTTCATTCTATTCGCGCCACCGTTCCACACGAAGGTGGTGGCCATGGAACGCAGGTTGTCGAAGAAGAGTTTGCCCGGCCATATAGGTACATTACAGAAGATGTATAGGAGCTTAGGGAGTACCATCATCTTGAGGACCGCTATCCGGCTAGCAAGAGATATGGGGAGTCTGGACCAAATTTGAAACTTAGGGTGTATGGTTTGTAGCGTGGATTCATAGTTATCTATGTATAGAGAGTTCTTATCGTGAGAAACCAGGAATCCCAGGTATCGAATGTGATCGGGAGGCCATGACAGGCCATGAGTGTTTGTGGGGCAAGTAGTGGCACGTGTCAACGGAAAGATCTCGGATTTGGATGTATTGATCTTGTAGCCTGAGTATTTAGTGAATTAGGTGATCACCGCTAAAATGGGGGATAGGTTATTTTCTGGTTCCCGAACATAAGTTTCGCTGGAAAGAGAAGGGCGTAAGGGACCTGTCTCAAACGTAGCTGGCTCTTGACAGTTTCGTAGGATCGCCTTTGAGTATGGACCCATGCGGAGAAGTCCGGGTACACATGGATGTTGTCGTTACCAAACCTAAGGGGTCCTTTCTCTCTTGCCTGTCTGAGGATGGCATCCCTGTCCCTGTAGTTCAACAGTTTGGCAATCACCGTGCGGGGAGGAGCCCCTGGTCTGGGTGGCGGAGCGAGGGATCGATGTGCCCGCTCGACGAGGAACTGGGGTGAGAGTGCCTCCTCCCCGAGGAGAGATTTCAAAAGGTCTTCGATTCGGGACTCCATTGGGCCTTTGCAGAAGGACTCTGAGAGGTCGACTATGTGGATGTTGTTCTGTATGGATCGGGATTCCAAATCATCGCATTTGTCGCAGAGTTTATTCATTTCCCCTCTAAGGAGTGCGATGTCCTGGTTGTTTTGCCGAGTAGAGTCCACATTCGTGCCAATTCTGTTTTCAGCCTCTGTGATTCTGGCACTTTCCTTGTCTAGGCGAGTTTTTAGGGAGCCTATCGTGGAGACAATGTCATCAAGTTTGACATTAATGGCCAGGAATCCATTTTGAACTGTTGTCAGCAGGTGATCAAATTTCGTATCTTCCGCATTTAGGGGTCAGGCCGGAGATTGAGGGTCCGGGCGTTCAGGAGATGATTGTGAGCTAGTAAAGGAGTCCATCGGTCCCGTCTTCCTGGATTTGCCCGCGTTTTTTCCAGGCATTGTAGAGGTGGGGAAAAGCCTGGGCCTGGTGGGATGAGAGGGCCGCGTGTAAAAGTGTGGTGGAGGAGGGCTCAGGAGAGAGCAAGGCCTGCAGGCGTCCCGGTGCACCCGAAACAGCGATTTTTCCAAGATGGCGTTCTCCGAGGCATAAGCGGGGCAATAACCGCAAGTGTAATTTGATGGTAGAAGCTCCGAGCCAGATGAAGGGGAGCACAGGGTGACCCGGGGGGGCACCAGCCGCGTCCGTCAAAGGGCAGCCCCATGATATGTTTGATTCGGGTCAGAGAGCCCCACACGTGCCCCGCGCCCAGCTGCTGTGCCAGCCCAGTCCCACGCAGCCCTCACCACGGGAGCGAGGAACGAGGTCAGGAACGTCCAATCCAGGCCGCCGGGCCGCCACCCGGGACGCACCCCGGGGCTGCCGCGAAGATCCGCCAAAGGGCCCGGAAGCCAGTATACGGGCTCCGGGGAGGCACGGGGCGCAGTAACGAGGGTCTGGGAGGCACCGCCGCGGTCACCTTCCACCATGGGAGGGACGCTGCAGGGCGCCCTATGCCGGGCAGGGCACAGTATGCCCAGAGAACGTGTGGCGCGAAGTATCGTGGCCGCAGTCCGCAGGTCCCGCTCCGCCCTCTGTGAGGCCCGGTGTAAGAGGGAGCCGCGGCGTCCTCGTAGATTCTCGTGGAGCTGCGAAGGGGCACGGGCCCGTGCCTTCAAGGTCCACCAGGGTTCCCAGGCTTGGGAAGTCCGATTTCAGTCGGGATTTCGCCTGCAAGGTCAAGATGTTCTCCGGGAACAGCGCGGGTAGTTTACGAGGTTCGATGCAATCTGGAAACAGGGGATAATTCAATCAGGATTCATGCCGGAGAGGAGCTCCTCACTCAAGCGGTCATCTTGTTGTGCAGCAGCATCCCCTTCATACTATACATGTTTGAGTTTTCTCAGTGTGCTGTTTGACCGAAAAGTATTCTAAAGTTTGTGTTGCCACACCTTGGTAGCCATTTTAACTGTTTGTTCAATTTTCCCATTAAATCATACATTTATAAAATATTCATTGATAACACAATGGCCTGGTTCTTGATCTACTGGGACACAGGGTGCTTCTGGAGTTTGAGTGCGAGATGGGTTGGAGGCCTCCTTAAAAATTGAATCGGATTGTGAAAATAAAAAGCGGTTTTATTGGTCACCACATTCATTGCAGGGGAAGGCGATCCCTAACTTGCGTGTGCTGTATAATATATCATGACAGCTGATCCTCCTCATGCTGATTATCCATCTAGGCAAGTTCACCCTCCTGGTGATTCTCCTCCTCATGCTGATTATCCATCTACGCAAGTTCACCCTCCTGGTGATTCTCCTCCTCCTTCTGATTATCCATCTATGCAAGTTCACCCTCCTGGTGATTCTCCTCCTCTGTCAGTAGCGCTCTTGCCCTCGTAGTGTAGCCGAGGAATTCTTCTCGCCAATCTACCGAACTAGTTGGTACAATGAACAACCAGAACAATTGATTGGCGGAAAGATGGAATGCCAACGAAGAACCCAGAACCGCATGGAACAGGATACTGGGACGAGACGTCTTCTCAAGGTGTACAGGCAAGACCCCCAGACAACTGCAATAAGAGCAACAATCACAATGGTGCAATTCTATGCCAAAATGCAGACATCAAAAGAGAAACCAACCACTAACCTGTGCAGTTCTTCAGAATGTCAGAATATCCCCAGGAAGGAGAAGAAGTAATGTGGAAGTGTTCGTGGCAAACCCAAATACGAAATGACAAGAAATCAACCAGATGTGAAGGCAAAGCAGGAAACAGGAGGCGGATCCAAGCAGATGTCCAAAGAGCAACACCTAACCCGACGGCACGAGGACGCCTAAAGGTACATTTAAGGCAGTCTCTAGTCCGTGTACCAGTGGGGCAAAGTTCCAATGCAGGAGTGGAAACCGTAAGCGGGAAACAGTACAAAAAGCTGGCCGGCAAGGTATAGTAAGTCCAGTGGCGGTCCGAGGTCGGAGAGCAGGGCTGGCAGCAAAAGTACAAAGGAGTAAGCAAGGCAGGTCCGTTGACGGTCCGAGGTCGAAGAGCAGGGTTGGCAGCAAAAGTACAAGGGAGTAAGCAAGGCAGGTCCGGTGGCAGTCCGAGGTCGAGGAACACGGGGAAAACAAGGCAGAAAAGACAAGAACCTGGATCCGAGGAAATGCAAGCCGCTAGAATACAAGATTCAGAAGCGCCGGGAAAACGTACAGGCGTGGATTAAATAAGAATCACATGAGCACCATACGTCCTTCAGCGTGCACGGTGAAAACTGAAAGCCGTGAGAGGACGCCATCGTCTCCATGCCAACTTCCAAGCTCCCGGCAGACGAGGTCTTAAAGGGACCGTAACCACCGTTCGTCGGCAAATACGAGATCCATAAGTATTAGGTCTCGTGGAAGCCGTGGAAGCCGGATAATTACGGCATCCTAACACTGATGAGTTCTGCCAATACTTGACAGTTTCCTTCCCCAAAGAGGCTCCCACATTCTGAGATTTCCAAAAACGGGACAACAAAACCGGGGCATGTATGTTCTCATATGGTTCCCAGGTGCGATCCTCCGGACCATAACCCTTCCTGTCAACATAGTAGAGTCTTTTACCGTTCCGAACCTTGGTGTCCAAGATCGCTGAAACCTCGTACTCCACAGCACCCCGAACCCTAACAGGTGGAGGGTGAGAGGGGAGATGGGTATCATGACGGCACGGTTTAATCAAAGACACATGGAATACTGGGTGAAGTTTCCACGAACGTGGGAGAACCAAACGCACCACTGCCGGGTTAATGACATGCGATATAGCATATGGACCGACAAAACGTGGAAGTAACTTCCTCTGACCAGGCAGGCATAAATTGCGAGTTGATAACCACACGTTCATGCCCGGGAGATATACCGGAGCGGGGGTACGATGCCGGTCTGCATAAAGCTTGGTTCTGTTCTGAGCCTCCACCAACTGTCTTTTGACCTGGACATGGGTGCTGGAAATGTCCCTAACACAGGCAAGAGCAGCAGCGTTATGAGTCGGCAATTCAGGGGCAAGAGGCAAGGAACGTGGATGTTGTCCATAAAGGGCAAAGAAAGGAGAAACCTGTGTAGCAGTGTGGAGCGAATTGTTATAAGCAAATTCGGCCATTGACAGTACAGAAAGCCAATCGTCCTGGCGCTGAAAGATAAGACATCTTATATACTGTTCCATTTTGGCATTCAGACGTTCGGTCTGCCCATCCGTCTGAGGATGGTAGGCACTCGAAAACCGAGCTTCAATACCTAAAGCAGCTGACAAGGCTCTCCAAAAGCGTGAAGTAAACTGAGGACCGCGGTCGGAGATGATCATAGAAGGAAGACCAAACAACCTAAAAACTTTCCGCAGAAAGAGATCCGCCAGTTTAGGAGCAGTAGGGATCCCCTGACAAGGTACAAACAGTGCCATTTTAGTAAAATAGTCGATGACCACCCAAATAGTGTGAAAACCTTCCACCACAGGTAGTTCCACAACGAAATCCATGGAAATGGAGGACCAAGGGCGATCTGGAAGAGGCATAGGTTGTAGCAAACCCACGGGTTTGCCATGTGATGTCTTACACTGAGCACAAACCGAACAAGTATTTATGTAATCAGTGACATCCTGCAATAAAGATGGCCACCAACACCATCTTTTTAGTAGATCAACCGTCTTCCTAATACCTGGATGAGCAGCCAGAGAGGAATCGTGACACCATTGTATAGAAGTACTTCGCGTCCCCGGAGTAGGCAGGAATATTTTACCCTGGTTATAGGGTAATGAATTTACGATCTCCAGTCTGTATTTGGCTACTTCTGGCGGATCATTTGGAAGCCATTCCTGTATAATGGACTTAAGTGACGGACGTAAGGAGCAACCACACACCACCTGAGTGGGTAACAAAGGTGCACCAGTGACGTGAGAGGATTTGGCGGGTCCATGTAGACGAGAGAGAGCATCCGCTTTAGAATTCTGAGAACCAGGACGATAGGAAATAGTGAAATCAAACATCGAAAAGAACTCATGCCAACGAGCATGCCGTGCAGTAGTGCACTTCACTGAGTGAAGAGCCAAGAGATTCCTATGATCCGTGAACACCTGGACAGGCACTCGAGAACCCAACAAATGATGCCTCCAAACCAAGAAGGCGTCCCTGATAGCCAACAATTCGCGCTCCGTGATAGTATAATTCCTTTCATAAGGCGTTAACTTTCTCGAATGAAAGGCTACTGGATGTAAACCTGCATCATCTGGGCAATGTTGAGACAGGATAGCACCCAAAGCGACATCCGAAGCATCAGCCTCAACTATGAACGGTTGGGTTGGGTCCGGATGCTGGAGCACAGGTGCTAAGGTGAAGGCGGACTTCAGGGAATCAAAAGCCTGTTGAGCTTCCCCATTCCAATGAAAAGATCTCTTAGAGCTAGTCAGAGCCGTAAGGGGACAAACAATGGCTGAAAAGTCTTGAACAAAACGTCTGTAAAAGTTTGCAAAGCCTAAAAAGGATTGTAACGCCTTCAGATTGTTGGGAACCGGCCAATCCAGAATGGCAGAGACCTTAGATCTGCTCATCTTAACCCCTTTGTTGGTGATGTTATAGCCAAGGAATTAAACCTCTTGTACGTGGAAGAGACACTTTTCCAGTTTAGCATACAGATGATTGTCCCGCAGACGTTGTAAGACTCTACTGACATGAACAACATGGGTTTCATGGTTGGGGGAGTAGATCAGGATGTCATCTAGATAAACAATCAAATATTGATCCAACATGTCATGAAAGACTTCATTGATGAAGAACTGGAAAGTGGCCGGGGCGTTACTTAGACCAAAGGGCATTACAGTGTATTCGTATAGACCGTATTTAGTTTTAAAGGCGGTCTTCCATTCGTACCCTTCACGTATGCGTACAAGGTTGTACGCCCCACGTAAGTCTAGCTTAGAAAAGACCTTGGCCGAGCCGAGCTGATCGAGCAACACTGATATCAGGGGAATCGGGTATTGGTTCCTGACCGTAACAGCATTCAAGGCCCGATAATCAATGCAAGGGCGAAGGTCTCCCTCCTTCTTCAGAACAAAAAACAGAGGGGAAGCTGCCGGAGAACGCGAAGGCCAAATGAAGCCTGATTTTAAGGATTTGTCGATATATTCTTTAAGGATGACATCCTCCTTGGGTGTCAACGAATAAATCCGACCATATGGTATCTTGGCCCCTGGAACCAATTCTATAGGACAATCAAAAGGCCTGTGGGGAGGAAGGATTTCTGCCCCACTTGCGTCAAAGACATCCAGATATTCTCGATACTCTGGGGGTAATTGAGGGTTAATAACAGCCCCTATCGTGGAGGCAGAATCCATGAGTGCATGGCTTGGGCTAGAGGTTTTCTGAACTGATGTCAAACAGAACTGGTCACAATGTTCTGAAAGGAAGCTCACTTCCCCCGACTGCCAGTCCACCACGGGGTTGTGTAGTTTCAACCAAGGAAGCCCCAGGATAACTTTAAGCTGTGGGGCGGCAATCAGATCAAAAGAGATTTCTTCAGTGTGCCCACATTCCGTCCTCATGACCAAAGTAGCAGTACGCTCAGTCACAGGACCAGAAACCAGGGATGAGCCATCGACCGCATTCACGACCTCGGGGCAGTCTTTGGAAACAATTTGTATACCCAGCTCTCGAGCATAAGCACCGTCAATATAGTTACCCGTGGCACCTGAGTCCAAAACAACTGGAACCACCCGCCTACCGAGGGAGGTGGAAGCAAGAGTAACGGATAAACAGTAGGGTGTAGACATGAGGGGGTCACTGCAAGAACCACCCGGCAACTGAACCCCCTCTATTGCCGGGCTTTCGCGTTTCCCTGTTTCTTAACAGGTTTCTTAGTGCATGATCGTAGTAAATGATCTGATGACCCACAATAGAAACAAAGGCCATTCTTTTTTCTGTGTTCCCTTGTTTCTGCTGACAAAGGTCCCCGCAATGCTCCGATTTGCATTGGTTCTGAGGACCCGGTGGCAGGATTGGAAGTGGTGGTCGTAAGAGGAGGAAGCGGCCTCCGTTCCCCCCTTCTCTCTGCTTGTCTAGAGTCAATCTGCAGTACCAAGTCAATCAACTCAGGGAAAGCGGTAGGGATTACAGGTACTGTGGATAGAGTATCTTTAAGGGAATCAGACAACCCTTTATAAAATAGGGATGCCTTCTTCTCCTCTGGCCAATTAGTTTTGGCAACCAATTGATTAAACTTGCCTAAGTAAGCCAAAAGGGTAGAAGTCCCCTGCTGTAAGGCCAATAATTGTAAGTCGGTGGCTTGCGTGGCATACCGCATATCAAAAACCTGACTCATAGCCTCAATCAAAGCATCACAATTGTACAAGAGGTGACTGCCCTCTTCCAGTAGTGGATTGGCCCATGCCGCCGCCGTACCACCCAAGTGTGACAACAAGAAGGCCGCTTTTGTGGTAGAATCCGGAAACGAGGCTGGCCTACATAGAAAGTGTAACCTACACTGGTTAAGGAAGGTTCGATAGGCCTTAGGGTCACCTAAAAACCGCTCTGGCGGAGCCAGGGGAAACTGAGCAGTCATGTACACTGGCCCAGTGTCAGAACGGGCAGGAGGTAGCCCAGAACCCGATGCCACAGCGGGCGAAGGCGCCCCGGCACCGGTGGGCTGAAAACCAGCCTGCAGCTCATCAATGCGTCTTTCGGTGGCAGCATGGGCATTAGCCATTTCATTGCGTAAATCCGCCACCAGTTGCATGATGGCTGTCAAAGACTCATTGGCATCCATTTATATAGAAGGCTTCTGAATATGTCAGTAGCGCTCTTGCCCTCGTAGTGTAGCCGAGGAATTCTTCTCGCCAATCTACCGAACTAGTTGGTACAATGAACAACCAGAACAATTGATTGGCGGAAAGATGGAATGCCAACGAAGAACCCAGAACCGCATGGAACAGGATACTGGGACGAGACGTCTTCTCAAGGTGTACAGGCAAGCCCCCAGACAACTGCAATAAGAGCAACATTCACAATGGTGCAATTCTATGCCAAAATGCAGACATCAAAAGAGAAACCAACCACTAACCTGTGCAGTTCTTCAGAATGTCAGAATATCCCCAGGAAGGAGAAGAAGTAATGTGGAAGTGTTTGTGGCAAACCCAAATACGAAATGACAAGGAATCAACCAGAAGTGAAGGCAAAGCAGGAAACAGGAGGCGGATCCAAGCAGATGTCCAAAGAGCAACACCTAACCCGACGGCACAAGGACGCCTAAAGGTACATTTAAGGCAGTCTCTGGTCCGTGTACCAGTGGTGCAAAGTTCCAATGCAGGAGTGGAAACCGTAAGCGGGAAACAGTACAAAAAGCTGGCCGGCAAGGTATAGTAAGTCCAGTGGCGGTCCGAGGTCGAAGAGCAGGGCTGGCAGCAAAAGTACAAAGGAGTAAGCAAGGCAGGTCCGTTGACGGTCCGAGGTCGAAGAGCAGGGCTGGCAGCAAAAGTACAAAGGAGTAAGCAAGGCAGGTCCGTTGACGGTCCGAGGTCGAAGAGCAGGGCTGGCAGCAAAAGTACAAAGGAGTAAGCAAGGCAGGTCCGGTGGCAGTCCGAGGTCGAGGAACACGGGGAAAACAAGGCAGAAAAGACAAGAACCTGGATACGAGGAAATGCAAGCCGCTAGAATACAAGATTCAGAAGCGCCGGCAAAACGTACAGGCGTGGCTTATATAGGAATCACATGAGCACCATACGTCCCTCAGCGTGCACGGTGAAAACTGAAAGCCGTGAGAGGACGCCATCGTCTCCATGCCAACTTCCAAGCTCCCGGCAGACGAGGTCTTAAAGGGACCGTAACCACCGTTCGTCGGCATATACGAGATCCATAAGTATTAGGTCTCGTGGAAGCCGTGGAAGCCGGATAATTACGGCGTCCTAACACCGATGAGTTCTGCCAATACTTGACATCCTCCTTCTGATTATCCATCTATGCAAGTTCACCCTCCTGCTGATTATCCTCCTCCTGCAGATTATCCAACTATGCATGTTCACCCTCCTCCTGGTCCTCTTCCTCACCTGAAGATGATATGCTACCAAAGAAATCCACTTATTCCATTTATTTATCACTGGTAATGGTTGGGGGAACAAAAGTAAAGGCTTTTACAAGGGTTTCTAAAGTGTTTCACAAAATGTTTCTCTAGTTCTATATTCTGGGTGGTGTAAGGGACATTGATTAAACATTATCTATTTTCACAAACTTGTTTTTCTTTCTTTGGTGTAGGAGAGGGAAAAATAGTAAGGGAATGGGATTCGAAACCACAAAATCACAAAGGGTTTCACACATCGGGAGGCATACTTTAAAGAACCTCACAAAACAAGCTTGACAAAATGTTAAAAGTGAGGAATTAAATGTCAAAGGGACACACAGAAATGCTCTCAGTGGCCACAGTGCAATCTGTGTTGTAGTCTTCATGTGTGGATCAGATAAGCACAACCCACAGAGAGCCATGATGTGAGCTCTGGTCTTGTGTCAGGCTACTCATCCTGGCCTGTTGATACTCTCTTATATGTTCTGCGATTCTGAGTGGCGGCATAAAGATGTCCCACTCACTGAATTTCTTACGCAAGTTTACGGCTAATTTAGGGCTTCTGACAAGTCTCTGAACCACTGATCCCTGAAGCTTATACCAGGCTCATCCTCTGAAATCTGCCAGGATAGGGAGGTTTTGCAGCAGAGAATTCATCACATTTTTTTTTTCAAATTCTTTTCAGCAAATGTTGCCCCAAATATATGTGGGGGTGGGTTTAGGGTATTAAGTAATATAGGGAGGTTATGGAGGAGGGGTCTGTGGGGGGTCACCCCCTGCATATATTTAGGCAAAATCTAGCACCATTTTATTTTTAGATCAAATCAAATTAGATGGATTCTTTTCAAGCATATCACATAGAACCGATCTTTGCCCATCTCTCGTTCTATGCCAGTGGATATGTATTCACACTCTGATGACATTTACAGGTTAGGCAATAGGGGAATAGTGATATCTTTATTCACCCTCTGATGACATTTCCAGGTTAGGCAATGGGGGCATAGTGATATCTTTATTCACCCTCTGATGACCTTTCCAGGTTAGGCAATGGGGGCATAGTGATATCTTTATTCAACCTCCGATGCCATTTCCAGGTTAGGCAATGGGGGCATAGTGATATCTTTATTCACCCTCTGATGCCATTTCCAGGTTAGGCAATGGGGGCATAGTGATATCTTTATTCAACCTCCGATGCCATTTCCAGGTTAGGCAATGGGGGCATAGTGATATCTTTATTCACCCTCCGATGACCTTTCCAGGTTAGGCAATGGGGGCATAGTGATATCTTTATTCACCCTCTGATGACCTTTCCAGGTTAGGCAATGGGGGCATAGTGATATCTTTATTCACCCTCTGATGACATTTCCAGGTTAGGCAATGGGGGCATAGTGATATCTTTATTCACCCTCTGATGACCTTTCCAGGTTAGGCAATGGGGGCATAGTCATATCTTTATTCACCCTCTGATGACCTTTCCAGGTTAGGCAATGGGGGCATAGTCATATCTTTATTCAACCTCTGATGCCATTTCCAGGTTAGGCAATGGGGGCATAGTGATATCTTTATTCACCCTCTGATGACATTTCCAGGTCACACAATGGGAGCATAGTCATATCTTAGTTTGCTGCAACCTGCTGTATTCCACTGGTACAGAAGACTGCCACAAGAACACATATGTGGATTTGCCTCAGGGTGTGCAGTAGAGCGGGATCCTTGGCGGAGTTTGTTTGTTTGTTTCTTTATTTGTAATGTGCACCAGACCCAAGGGTATCAAGGCGCAGAAGATACAAGAATACTTTCAGTTTAGGGTTACGCAGTTACATAGTTGCCATACAGTGCTTCATGATCATAGTTACATATAAACATAGGCAAGTTACCTCACAAAATGTACATCATTTACAGATATCATACAGTCAAGGTCTGAGTAGCAAATATATACAGGTGGTTTGAGCAATCTTCCTAAAAATTACAGATAAGCAGCTTAAAATACAGCAAGCCTTGTGGTAGCTAAGTTACAATAGGGTATATTCAGTAGTGCCTGGTGAAAGGTCTATCGCTAGGGTAGAGTTAGCGGTCTTTTTCCCTGAGCCATTTAGTGGTGTTATGTTTGAAGTTCAGAAAAGTTTGGTCTGCCCTCAGAGAGGGGGGGAGAGAGTTCCATAGTTGTGCTGCTTTAACTGGGAAGTTGTTCCCTCCCGTTTTGGTCAGTTTAAGTTCTCATTTCCATGGTTTATCAAAGGTCCAGCTGTGATATCTGCCTTATATTGTCTGAAGCATTTTTCTAAAGTTTTTTTATTGTTAATCAGTTGTCTGTCTACCTCCCTTACCCCAAGGGACAGTTGTAATGTTTCCATCTCCTTACAAGCAATACGCGTGTTCCAGATTTCCCGCGTATAAGAAGCCAATGTTCCCACATTCCGTGGGAAATCAAGAGGATTGCTGATCTCGGCCTGGATTCTGTGCCTGTGGCCTTGCAAGAATGTGAGCGATGGTCCGACCTGCCAGTTCAGTAAACCTCAGTTTATATCAGTCTGATACACGCGAGAAAACAGGGCCATGTGCACAGGTGTTATTTCTGGAGTCTGTTTTTTCTTCTGGAATGTCTCTTTCTGGCTAAATAGTATCAGCCTGAATGAGCGTTGTACACAAGTGGCCTTCTTCATTTGTAAAGAATGTTGGCTGTGTTCCCACTGAAGGAGGCATTACTCAGCCGTTCCACCGCTACTAACCACAAGGAGCCCACTCCATTGAAGAGGAGTTCTACCTCATTGGATAACAGAATACTTCCTGTGAGCGGGAAGCTGTCCTGCCAAAGGGACTTGAAGAAATGTTGGCGGTTTTTCCATCCTATGTAAGCAGCTTTATTTTGGGAGTTTGTGGTACCTGCCCACTTCACCACGGCTTCTGTACTCTTCGACACTGTTCCGTTTGATTCCACAGCTAAATGTGAAAAATGCAGTTGAACGGCAAGAAAAGGAACAATGCGTGCTTTCGGGTAAGTCGCGTGCCGCATTTAGCAGAAGTGAAACAGACGCATTCAAGAAGTCAACATTTTAAGCCTACAACATAGATTCTTTGGTCCCAGCTCACACTTTCATAATTATGTTGCATGTGCATTGAAGTTCTATGACATTGCCCCTGAAAATACGCAGCTTCGGGTAAATTAGCCCAACCCAGAGGTTTGTTAATTGGACAACACACAGCTGTTTTGCTCCAGCATGCATGATCATTCGCAATGTGATTTTATTTTGATAAATATGCATGAGAAACGACTTGATGTTCCTAGTTCCTAGTTCTCATTCTCATTCAAGTCCCTGCCACAAAACCATCACTGCTTTCTCTAAGCTGTGCCAGTCTCAGCAGAGAAGCATATGATGTACAGTGTAAGGGAGGATATCTCGGGGGCAAGACGCTCGCCTTGGGAGCAACACAGTGTCGATCCCCGGGTCCGCCCTTAGAAACATCCGGGTATTAAGCACGTTAACAAATCAATCAATCATAAGACCACCTAGTGGCACCTACACTTTGGCCGCTGGCATGATCTCCTGCTGGGTTCACAGCCACATGGTTCTTGTGCATGTGAACATGTTTTATTTATTTATTTATAACGCTTAAAGAAATATAAACCTATCCATCCTGCTGGAGAAGACTGAGAGCCTGATTTATGAAATGTTTAGCACGGTGCAAAGTCATTTTGTACTGGTGCAACGTGACTTTTGCACTGCAAAAATGCACTTTGCACTGTTTCACCCTGATATGCAGAAAAGTGCAAAGTGTATTCTTGCAGTGCAAAGTCCCTTTGCACTGCAAAAATACACGTTGCACTGCTATGTAAATCAGGGTGTTGGTTGGCAGTACAAAGTGACTTTGCACCACGCAAAAAATCCCATAAATCAGGCCCTGTGTATTTATTAAAGCATTTTTAAAAACAAACCAGCATTCTAAAGACACCATTTCCACAAGTAGAGAGTACGACCATTGTTGCACAGAAACTCTCCGAAACGGCCACTAGACATCCGTGTCGGGCCCGTGGCCTGCTCATTCAGTCAGAAAGTCCCTAGCCACCCTGGCGGAGCAATAAGAGGGCGCCAGCACCTGGATATTACCTGTTCAGCTGACTTGCCATACGTGCACAGGGCCTGTTTTGTTAGAGCATAACTGCATAGTAACAGGGCCCTTTCTTCAAGGTGCACAGTGGGCCTGATTTGTAAAAGCGTTTTAAAATACTGCCATCCCATTGGAAAATGCTTTGTAAATCAGGCCCAGTCAGGGGTGGCTTGGCCTATAGGGGACTCTGGAGATTTCCTTGGAGGCCTCTATACACTGGGCCTATTTAATTTCCAAATGTTCTCTGGGCTTGCTGAAAATGTAACATGAGGATACTTTGAACATAATGTCCAGGGACTCTTTCGGTTCCCAGTTCACCCCTGAGCCCAGAACGCACGTTCTTATCTCATTTCACATTGTTAAAGGTGTATTTTTCAGACACGGAGACAGACACTTGTTGGCAATACTGCAGACAACAGATCACATGGAAGAGCGATCATTAGTAACTCGTACACATATTGAACTCTCACCAATATTGAGATCTTCCTAAGGGTGCGTGTGCTCGTCCTGAATTCCCACATTAATATGAACACGTTATAATAATAATAATTAATAATAATTTAGCATTTATATAGCGCTACGAACCCTGAGGCATCTGAGCGCTGCTTATTATTACCCACGGTGTGTGCTGCTCATTTATCTACCTCGGAAGGATGAAAGGCTGAGTTGGCCCTGCCAGGATTCGAACCTGCGTCAGCAGGCTCTGCACAAATGTCAAAGTGAGCGCTCTACTCGCTGTTCTATCTGATTAATTTATGAAAATTAACAGGAGACATTTTTTTTTTTAAATGGTGGACTTTGCCACTTAGAGCAAAGGTTTGATTCAGACCCAAAAGAAGAGGTAAACATCCCCCCCTGTTTGAGCGGTCAGAAGTAAGGAGCAGGTAACACACATCACGTGCCTCAATGGCTTTACAGGAGCGCCATTTCAGATCTATCCCTTAAGGGACAGAAGTTTAAAGAAATGTACCTTTGGAATGACCCTACTTCGGAGTTCCTGGCCGACCTTGGATGCACTTGTCGTTCCGCATGGACGTTACAGTGTGGGAGCAACTCGTAAAAGCGTGCTTCTTAGTTTTGGCCAGTGCATGGATGAATTTTGTAAGCAAGTGGTTGCACCAACGAGTGCCGGTTGTTGCAAATTGTGCTTCTAGTTGTGGGCAATGCCGCAGGGCCGCCCAAGGCGCGGCAGGGTAACTGATGTTACCATTCGGCAGGCCAGGAGAGGGGCAGCTCCCGCCCCCACGCCTGCTCCTCTTCCCCACAAGCCACAGAGACACGCAGTCTCTGTCACACAAAGCCGAGGAAGGGTGAGGTGTGAACAGGCGCCTCTCCCTTCCTCCAAGCAACAAGGTGCTAAGCACCTAAGGAAAACCAACAGGCACGCAGGGCCCAGTTTCAAAGACCTGCCCCCTCCTCAGGGGGCCAGACATTTCGGCTATCCGGCCGGGGGCTGGCGCACAGCCCCCACTACTATACACATCATAAATAAGAGCAGAATGCCCTAAGAAAACACAATCTGTTTGTGGACCCTGAACGGGGACCCAAACTAACAGGAGGTTCGCTGTTCACTCAGCATCTTCCACACTTTGCTTCTTAGCAGTCTTTAAAAGTTCACTGCATACGCAGCGTCTTTTCTCCCCTCTTTGAACATTGCACTGTTCATAAACGTTAACTGCAGGCGAGCGGCGAAAAACCTTGCTGAAACAGAAGAAACCCCGGGGAGTACGCATATAGAAGCAAGATCCAAGGCCGGCACGAGCGAACGTGGAGGAAAAACAAACAAAGTGCCCAGATGCAGGTGGCTGTGTCATTTTCAGCTTTACAGACCTAAAAATCATGGGTCCCAAGCGAAAATCACAGTAACCTCCAGCACCTTACCAGAAACCGAAATCACCCCACTTGCTAGCAGCCATGGAGGCAGCCGAGCGCTACGGCTGGGCCTGGGTCAGAGAAAATATGTACAGCTTACCAAAAGAAGGGGTCCCCATACCAACCAGTCAAAAGGACGAGACAACACCATCAAAGAGAAGGAAGTCTACAGAAGGCATGGGAAAAGGTAACAAAAAACTGTCTAAATTATACGAGAACATGAATGAGATGCAGCAATTATTACTAGAAATTAGGGGAAACAAGCACTTCCCACAGCCGAGTCCAGGCATGCAAACTCCACCATACCACTAGTACCGGACATCATGGTTACCGCCCCCCCCACCAACAACTACAGCAGCACCAGTCCAGTCCCAGCAACACCAACAATACAGGTGCCAACAACACCAACAGCAGCCGTCACAGTTTTACCTACGCCAACAATGGCAGCTCCTGACACAATGGGTGCTTTAAAAGCATGGTCAGTCCCCAATACAAATACCCCAGGACAGTCAGGACTGAGCAACAACAACCCACCAGACACGGCAATGATTAGTAGTACCCAATTAGACCTAAAACTTAAATATTTTCAAACAGAAATATTGAACAGATACAAAAGGTGTTTAGCATGGAACATTGACATTACAATCAAAGAAGCCATATGGGCGAAAGAGTTCATAAAAATGTTTTCACTTATAGAAGCCCAAAGCAAAGGGAAGGATGCTTTTAGGGATCCAAAAAAGATAGAGGAGAAAGCCACAGCCAGAAACGCCCAGGTAGAACAAAATTGGGACAACTGGCTACAGGCTTTCGCCATCTTGGCAACTATTTATGAAGGAAAATTCCCCAATGATGGCAGAAAATTATGGGCATACGTGGATAAAATCGGAGAAGTAAAAATTGCTCAAAAAGGGAAGACCTGGATAGCATGTGATATTAGATTCAGGAGAATCATGTCAGAGAGGCCAGCCATAGAATGAGACGAGGTCCAGAACGACTTATACATGTTAAACGCAGAGCCTCCTTCAGAAGAAGAGACCGTGTAGACAACCCCCAAAAATAGCAAAAACTCACAGGGAACCAGATCCTCCAACAATGAAAACCACAAAAAAGGGGAGCCTTTGCCTTTCGGAAGAATCAGCCATGGGCGGCTAAGTCTAATACCCTCAGGCAGAACAAAAACCATTCTCAAAAAGCCAACATCCCATGTAAGAACTTTGGAAAAAAACCTGAGCACATGGGGAAAAGAATGCTGGTACAAACACACGTGCGCAAACTACAACGGTGACCATGCAGCAAGCAACTGCACCAGACTACCAGCCAAAAATACAAAAGAATAGCGTCAAATGCACCCCACCAACCCTATGTTTGGCACCAGGCTGCACAACCATCAATCCAGACAAATTTAGAGAGGCTCTCATGAATTACCCAGACAGAGAAACCAGCGAAGCAATCTGGCAGGGTTTCACCAGGGGTTTTGTCATCCCCTTCAAGGGCATCAGGTCTCAGAATGTTCCAAATAACCTGAAGTCAGCCAGGGACAACCCGCAAATGGTGGAAAGCAAAATTAAGAAGGAATTACTACTACTAGGCAGGATTGTGGGACCTTTGGACCTCATGCCTCTTAAAGAGTACATAATATCGCCCCTAGGACTGCTCCCCAAAAAAGAACCTGGGAAAATGAGGCTAATTCATCACCTATCCTATCCCAAAGGCCAATCGCTAAAGGACGGCATTCTGCACACGGAATCCGTGGTATCATACACTTTCAAGAGGCGGTAAGACTCATACAAGAATGTGGCACGAACGCCCTGATAGCCAAACTGGACATTGAATCCACCTTCAGATTATTGCCAGTGCACCCAGACTCATAGCAATGGCTAGGTTTTACTTTTAAAAACAAATTCTATGTAGACAGATGCCTCCCCATGGGATACGCAGTATCTTGCACCCTATTTGAGCAATTCAGCTTCTTTTTTCAATGGGCTTTCCAAAGACAGAGACCAGGGACCAGGATAGTACACTACCTCGATTATTTCATGGTAATGAGGCCAGCAAATTCTGAAGAATGCAGCAGAGCCCTGGCGACATTAGAAGAAATGGCCGCACAGTGGGACATCGCCCTGGCAAGCGTGAAGACGACCAAACCAGCCATCAACATAATTTTTCTGGGTATCGAAATAGATTCCTCAAGGGGCCTATGCAAAATTCCGAAAACAAAAATGGCAGAACTCCTGGAGAAAATACAAAGCCTGACAACAAAAGACAAAGGCACAGTAAAAGAAATTCAGTCATTAGCTGGAAGTCTCAACTTCGCAGCCAGAATTATCCCTCAGGGGAGGGTATTCTCCAGAAGTCTGGAACTAAAAATCAAATATTACACCAAATCCCACCTGCACATCCGACTAGGCACAGAGGTGAAACAAGATCTGGAAATTTGGGGGAATTTCCTTAAAGATTTTAACGGGACATCACTTTGGCATACACCATTGAACACATTGACAAAAAGGGTCCTTTGCACTGATGCAGCCGGGAGCTGGGGGTTTGGAGCCATACTAGACTCAGAATGGGTGGCAGGACACTGGCCCATAACATGGCAATCTGCAGGGTGGAGAAAAAATATCACCCTCCTAGAAATAATTCCCATCTGGCTTACTTTACACATCTGTGGCAGGCAGCTAGCTAACACGGAACTCTTGGTCTGGTGCGATAACATGGCCGTAGTAGGCTCCATAAACAGAAAATCCACTAAATGCCCTTTAGTGCTTAAAGTCCTACGAGCCATTACATCGGTCACACTGCAAGAAAACATTGTGGTCAAAGCAAAGCACATCGCTGGAGCAGACAATAATATTGCAGATGCTTTATATCGCTTTCAGTGGCCAAGATTCCGGAAGCTAGCGCCGCACGCCCAGGAACAGATGACGCCAATACCAGCAGAATGCTGGGCAATAATGGGAATACAAAAATAACGGCATCAACGCCAGCGCCAAAGAGCACAGGTCGGCATGCCCAACAAGAACCAGGCACCTCAAAAACGGGTGCCAACAAAGTAACGGCATCAACGCCTGCGCCAGAGAGCCCGGTCCGTGATGACCAACAAGAACCAGGCACCTCAAAAACGGGTGCCAACAAAATACTGACATCAACGCCAGAGCTGGAGAGCACAGGCCGGGATGTCCAACATGATACAGGCACCTTTAAAACAGGTGCCAACAACTCGCTGCCCATAGAAAATACGAACCCTGGCTCAGGGTTTTTAATAGAGATGGCAGAGAAAGCCCTGGCAAGCACTACAGCAGCTCAGTATGGTAAGTGCTTGCAATCAGTATTTAGAGCCACAGGTTTAAACCATGTCGAGTTAATATTGATTAAAGACATAGAAACATTCTTAAAATGGGCGCAAGAGCAGGGCTTTATAAGAGACTGGGCAAAAAGACACCTAGTAGCAATCTCATATTTCTCAAAAATACGGGGTGACTCAGATCCACTTAGAACCCCCTCATTTCCTATGCTATGAAAGGATGGGCCAGAGTGGAAGGGCCCCAGGTAGACACCCGCCGTCCCCTTGATTTCAGCAAACTGGTAAAAATAGCAGACCAGTTAGAAGCCATATGCTGGCACCCATATGAGATCATATTATTCAAAACAGCATTTTTTCTGGCCTACTTCGGGGCTTTCCGGGTGGGAGAGCTCATCGCCTCCAGCACCAAGGCCACAAACGGTTTAGGCGTTATGGAGGTCAGGGTCAGACAAGACAGCATCAACATAGAAATCCAACAGTCAAAAACTGGGGCCAAAAGAACCATTAACATTTGTTGTATTGATGAGGTAACAAACTGCCCAGTATGTATTACCAACCTTTCATATGCACAAAGGCCCAAGGTAGGGGGGAGGTTTTTAATCCACAAGGACGCCTCGGCACTAAGCTGCTACCAATTTAAAGGGGTGCTGATGAAAGCAATCAGCAATGCAGGGTGGGACCCCAAGGGTTTTGGCACCCACTCCTTTAGAATAGGTGCCGCCACCTCAGCATGGCAAGGAGGCATGGCACCACTACAGCTAAAAAACATAGGGGGATAGCAGTCAGATTGCTACAAAAGATACATCAGATCACAGCTAATATAGCCATTCCTGTTTTTTCTTCCTCCCCACTGCACCCCCCCTGCAGGACCAACAGGAGAAGGGAAGACCTCACTCAAATCAGCATGGATCGTCGGCCACTCATTCGTCTTCAGGACAGGCCGATGGGCGGAAGAAACCAAAGAAGATCCGCCTTTTAGAAACACCATCGCCTCATGGTGGGGTTACAGGGGCCTTCGGTGGGTCAACATCCACGAAGCATTAGCAGATTTGGTCGCATACAGAGACCCGCCTGAATTTCTAATAATACATCTAGGGGGCAATGATCTGGTTAACACAGGAAGGAGAAATGTATTCGAGGAAATCTGCTCCTCCTTTGCGGGAATTTCCCACAACTGGAGGGAAACATAAATATATTTCTCGGCCATTCTACCCAGGAAGAAATGGCCGGGGGCCCACTGTTACAAATCCGTAGACATTGCCAGAGGAAAACTCAACAGGGGACTAGAGAAATTCTGTACAGCAAGAGCGTTGGGCTTCATAAAACACCGGGCTATTACCCTGGGTGACCCGGATCTTCTTCACAAAGACGGCACTCACTTATCACTGCATTTCTTTCGGGAAATTTTGGCAACTCTCGCCTCCAGAGGCTGCTATTAGGAGATGCTTTTGGGGAACACGGTCAGCCGGTAACCTGCCCGTGTGTGGCAGCATGGGCCAGAGGGGGTATCCTCAGGACCCGGTGCCCAAAAGTATGATATTATTATTATATGTGATTCTTGTTATCTGCATAACCATATCTGTACAATAAAATCCTACAGCCTTTTATTGCCACCACTTGACAAAATGTTGTGAGACAAATTATTTCGGGTGAGGGTCGGGGTCGGCCAACAATGATGCATGCATATGGGTTCATCAGTTATGGGCAAGGCCGCAGGGCCGCCCAAGACGAGGCAGGGTAACTGATGTTACCATTCGCAGGCCAGGAGAGGGGCAGCTCCCGCCCCACGCCTGCTCCTCTCCCCGACAAGCCACAGAGACACACAGTCTCTGTCACACAAAGCCGAGGAAGGGTGAGGTGTGAACAAGTGCCTCACCCTTCCTCCAAGCAACAAGGTGCTAAGCACCTAAGGAAAACCAACAGGCACGCAAGGCCCAGGTTCAAAGACCTGCCCCCTCCTCAGGGGGCCAGACATTTCGGCTATCCAGCCGGGGGCTTGCGCACAGCCCCCACTACTATACACATCAAAGACCCAGGGCTTCCCTGGGTCTTGTAAATAAGAGCAGAATTCTCTAAGAAAACACAATCTGTTTGTGGACCCTGAACAGGGACCCAAACTGACAGGAGGTTCGCTGTTCACTCAGCGTCTTCCACACTTTGCTTCTTTACCACAAAACCCTCCCACCCTACAAATAAGGGAGAAGAACAAAGGAAAAGAAGTACAGGGCACTGTACGGTGTCCACAACAAGTCGTGGGACATGAGAAGGCGGCACGGGCCAGAGGGGGTAACCCCTGGACCCGGTGCACAAAAGTATGATGTTATTATGATATGTGATTATTGTTATCTGCATAACCATTCTGTACAATAAAATCCTACGGCCTTTTATTGCCAACACTTGACAAAATGTTGTGAGACAAATTATTTCGGGTGAGGGTCGGTGTCGGCCAACAATGTTGCATGTATATGGGTTCATCAGTTATTTATCGTGCTTGAATTCAGGAATCTAAGAAATAAGGACCTCTGCCTAGTGGCCAAACATTGTTTTGTGCTAGTTATTCCTTTAGCTGATGCTTCAACATGGATTGTCATGAGTTCCTGCTTTTCCATTTTGCAAGGTTGATTTAAAAAATGACTTTCAAATCGTCTTTTGAAATTGTGATTTATTGGTAAATGGACAGCATGTGTTTCTCAAAGCACAAGCTTTCTCAAGGTAAATTGTATACGTTACATAAAGTGCAAGAGTTTTCTCGTCTAGAACCGTGTTCATTCGAAATGACTGAATTTGTCACATTACAAACTCTTTTTATTTTCACATCTGTTTTCCTTTTCTTTAGGTTTTAACAACTCGATCACAGTACTGCTCTGCATTGGGTCAACAGCATTTGGTTTGCCTGGTGTTTCTCTAGCCTTATCGAGCTGTGCAAAAGTGGGGTTCTTAGCCCATTTCCTTTTGACTACCTAACGTCCAATTGAAATGTGCATTTCTATTTGGTTGTGGGTCTGCTTGCATCCATTAGCTCATATCATAGTCCTTGCTAAAATCATACCTCTTTACCACATGGTGATTAACATGTGTAAAACACACCATCAGATCTGTGTTCCCTGTCTTAAGATCAAGTGTTGTTTGTCAGAGCCAAATGAAACTGTTCCACTGTTAAAAAGCAGGGACGCCATTTGGGGGTCGCCAGGGTCACAGTTGCGACCCCTGAGCTCTCCCTGCTCTGCTTGTGGTCTTCCTTGCTAACCCTACGTTTATTTTAAAGAATGCTGTAAAAAAAGAAATATATATTTATATATTTTTGTTAGTGAAAGCTGCTGGGCTGTGGGCAGCGGTATATGGCTCTTTGTTTCTGGAGTTGCGGGCTTTCTTGTTCGGCCTCCTTAAAAAAACGGGGGGGTTCCACAAGAGTAACATGTTGAGGAGTGATCCTAAATAAGAAAGAATAGGAATAACAAATAATGTGTCTTTCTGGAATTCTATATAATAATTGCTATACTCGTTGAAGGTTTATTTCAGGCACACTTCAGCGGGTGAGTCACTGATTTAGTCTGTTCTTATACACCTCAAATTCACAATGCAGTCAAAAACTTCCCAGAAGCGTTTATAGTAGAATAAGCATCCATTTCGAACTATGTATTTTGCTTTTCATAAATTGTAGATATAGCATGTTTTTCTCTGCCGCTGTCTCTTTTACGATCATCACAAGACATTCCATCTCGGTGTCCTCGGTCACTTGACCAAATCCTTGTGCCTAAAATCTTGTGTACGGTGTAACCATAGCACATAAAGTGGCCCTTGATTTAATTGTGACACAATTATAGCTTGTTGTAATGTATCTTTCCTATATCCTTGACAATCTGTTCAGGATGTTTGTTTACATGTATGAGGTAACGAGTGCCCAGAGTAGGGGATGATGTGTCAGTGCGCTGCTTTCCCAGTGCTACAATGCATTCTTTAATACACAGTTATGAGCCAACCTCTGAACCCTGAAAAGAAGATCCATGCAGGCTTGCCATGCGGCCAACTTTGCACCAGACCTGCAGATGAACTGACCTGCTGTTAAATCTCTGTTACTAGTTTATTGGTATTCACCACAGAGTATCATTTGCTTTCTGACTTTGAGAACATTCAGACATGTAATTGCTCATTTTACTACAGGCAGTAAGATAGCCATAGCCGGTAAGATATCTACGTGTGTCGACAGCTCACTGCTGTGATGTGTGTGACCTGTCTTTCATCCTTCTGAGGTCGATAAATGAGTACCAAGACATGTTGGGTGATATTATAGGCATATATTTTCAATATAAAGCGCTTAAGCGTAATGCTATATATTAACACATCATTATCATTTGGTCATGGACGTCTGCTTGCATTCACAGTAATTTGGCAATCCGGGCCTATACACACTGATATTAACAATACATATGGTGATCCATTCTTGTATGAAATGTCTATCACATTACAGTGATATCGTAACCTTAATTTTCATAGTGTACAATGTCATCAGAGGTCAAGTGTTGTGTGATGTCACTTCTGCTACCACAGGCATTTTGCTGAAATGAGGTCCCTTTCAAAGAGCAAACTGAATTCAGCTTTGAGCGGGGACCAGTCCTACAGAATGTGGTCATCTTTTTACATTATGATTATTGACCTTTGTGTAACATCGCCTAAAAAATAGTAAATCAGAAAAGCTTTTGGTCGGCTGAAATGAGGATGGTTTACATACAAAAAAAAAGCTCAAACCGGGTCATGACATTTTAAATGTGTGAGCCCCCCCCTGGAATTGTTCCAGTGGCGTCAAACAGCACATTGGCCACTTGACAGGGCTGTACAACTGGGGAGGTGGTTCAGCCTGTGGTTGCGATGGAGTGATTTGGCTGCCAGTGTTCTCAAGGCTGTTCTTTCATTTCTAGCCCTGGCTAGCTAGCTCTGCGTGAATGGTCTGCAGTGATTTCCACATATCCACCATGGATGAGGACTTTACGGTCCATTGTGCTCAGGTGGTCCAGGTTTTGTGGCCTGTAATTCTGTCACGACTGGTTAGTGCCTTTCACATCCTCAAGGCAACCATAGGAGCCATGTCAACACCACCCTGCCACCTTGGTTGGCACAGAAGGCCTGTATGATGGCACATAGCACCAGGAGGCAACCCTTGCAGGAGGAGGGTTAGGTAGAAGTTGCGGATAGGAAATGCTAAATTAGAGTAACCAGAAAGAATTAGGAAGCGATTGGGAATAGGAAGGCTTTTTTTGTGAAACACAAAAGATAGTTCTGTTTTTCCTTTCACCAACATTGTTAGTCATTCATTTATGAGCATGCATACGTGTATTCAGTGTTCTAGTTACCGCATGTTCACACTATACTCATAGCCATGTGTTGCCCTCATCTTGCTGCTGGTAATTATATTGCAATTGTCAAAAGTAGTTTCTCTCTAGATTGTGATGGTTCACAATCTTTGAATACAACTACTATTTCCAAACTCTCAAATGACACAGCTGAACTTTCCAACAGGCCTCAGGGGCAATTGAGAATAATCCCAGAAATTCTCCCCATTTACATGGGCACCTGAGCAGCACTATGCATACTCGACCTGCAAACACAGAGGATCTCACAAGAGGGACTTTGGCTCACACGGATCCACACATGTCAAGGACTGCAATTATAGACACAGTAGTGAGGGTGGGGCTATTTTTAATTGATGTCCTTGTCAAGATGGCTGCCCTCCATGGATTCTTTGATTTATGGTTCTTTGCCCCTCAATCCTATAGCTAGGCCCTTCCCAGGGTTTCCGGGCCCATGAATTGTTGTTGAAGCCACCAAAAGTTTTCAAATTTGTTTTTGTGGGCCCTTATTTGGCCCTTTTTTCCCTTTTTTCATCCCGCACTGCACCTACACTGAACACATGCTTGACAGCAGGGGTGTTGCTAGGTCTGGAAAAGATCTGGGGATACACTAATGTCAGGATTGCTGTGGACTGGGGGCTCTCTAGCCTTTTGGTTGTAGCCCCTGAGATTCTATCAGGGGCTACAACCAAAAGACCCCCCTAGCAACGCCTCTGCTTGATCGACTGTGTGCAGCACAGTCCCATAGTTCATGGGATTTCCTGGTGACCGCATTGAACACGAGCTGGGTCCAATAGAGTGAGCTGAGACTATTCAAGCCTCCAGAGTGGAACCGCTAGACGGTCACACTGGAAGCAAGGTTCAGCAATAAGCACCCTGTTACTAAGCACTTCACAGGAACCACCACATGGCAGCTGAGGTAGAATTGCCCTGCTGAGCTCTCAGCTCTCAACGAAATTCTTGCTTTTTAGATGTTGATCTTAACAGATTATGTATAGGAATTTATGTTTTTTGTTATTAGTTGTGCGATTTAGAACCTCTTTTTGTGTATTTAAAAGGTTTTTAGCTACCTGATTGCGGTGTACAACCTGTCTTTGAGCTCTGTCTCCTAATATATTCACATTTACATTTAAGAACACCACAATAGTGTAACCTCTATGCAGTAGGAGATACGTTGGTGTGGAGAATATTGGCATGTATGTCTGTATCATTTGTTGTCACATGATTGAAGGTTGTTTCTATTGGCTCCTATACAGTAACTCCACCAACCTTACACCTGCCAATCACTCTACATAGCTGCCTAGTAGTAGCTGTTGAGAAGCTACTCTTCTCCCCCTCCCCTGCATCATTGGCCTTTTGTACTTATTTGCATCCCAAATATTCAGGAATGTCGCCACGGTTTAAGCAATATGACCCAAGCGGCGGGGGCATTACCGACTAAGGTAATGCCCCGGGGCCCATAGTTATAGGCCCGAGTGAAGCAAGGGCATTAACGAAGGCCCCGGGGCATTACCTGAGCCGGTAATGCCCCCTGCCGCGAGGGTCATATTGTTTTAACTACCCCAGCCCGCAACATTTGCATGACCGGGGCACTAAAAGCATTTTTTTCTGTCCCGAAATGTTTCGACTAAGAAAATGGCCGCCGGGAAAGGGAAAACGGAGTCCGTTCTCCCTTTCCATGGAGGCCATCAGGAGCGGACGCGCTGGAAACAGAAGTGATCCCAGCGCGTCCGCTCCCAAAAAAACAGACGGTAAGTGGGGTTGGGAGGGAGGAAGGGAGGAACAAAAAAATTAATAAAACATACCTGCGTCCCCGGTCGGGGACGATGGAAGCCTCCAGCCGTGTGATGGCCTCCTCATTGGCTGAAGAGCTGCCATGCCCCCCGTCGGGTACAATGGCCGTGGAAGCCTGGGTAGTGCCTCGGCGAGGGCCAATCAGAATGGTTGTTTCTTTCTGATTTCACCCTCACCGGGTACTAAATGTTCTTAATCAGTGCGCTCAAGGTGGATCCCCATAAAATGGCAGGACCTCAGAAAGAAAACACATGTAATTTAAGTGATAAGCCACCTGCTGACTTGACTATGGTCTTGTAGTAATAAAACACACTAAGCACATGTAGGCCATGATAAACAAAAACACTTTTGAATGGGAAAACCCCATTGAAAAAGGCTCTGTAAATCAGGCCCTCGGTGTAAACTGGGAACAATTTAAGAATAATGTTCATTATGATTGCGTTCAATGTAAGTCAACATATCACAGTCCTTGAGTAAACCCACCGCCGGCATATACAACCACACAACCCCTTTTAGAAACATGTTTTACTTTAGTTTGTAACGTACCATGACTACCATTTAATGTTTTCATAATTTCAACAACAGCAATTATAAACAAACGTGCACGTTTTCAAACTTCACATGCAAACGTTACTACACATTCCTTGAACAATCCTTCCGTGCATTGGCATTTGAAAACGAGTCAATACCGAGCACCCCTTCACGTGGGGCCCCGCCTTCTTCAGCTCGTTTCGATTGGATACCCATTATTTATTGCGCCACGTTTTCTTCAGGCCCACCAGGTATCACGAACGTCTGCAGCATACCGCAATTAATCATCATGGAAATCAAACGGCAAAAGTCAACATTGCTCCAGTGAAAGTAGTGTTTCTTTAAACGACCCAAGGCACTTCTTAATTTTGACCTTCTCGGGTGGCCATACTTTCCAAAAATCATATCATGTGGCATATTGTAAGGTCATTCCAGAAACATGTTTCAACACCTGTCATTGCCACCATCTTGAAACGTAGCAAACTAATATATGCATTGCAACAAATGGACAAACTTCAGTTCGTGAGGTTTCATAGCTCTACCTCGTATAAAGCAAAACACTTGTCAATATTACAATGTTCACACTGTCTATGACTACACATGCACTCAGAGCATGGACTGCATCGTTGAGCACTATATGTGGAAGAGCCATCCTGGGCAGTGCAGTAGCTTGTGCCAAGATGGCACTCTGCAAAGCTCCCAGCCATAAGCCTTTTCTCTGCATTTCAATTGTCACTAACCACTGCTCATGTGTCTCTTCCCATACACCAGAAAATGTGCATTAGGGGAGGTGCACTCTTTTCTATGTTGAGCAAACAACTGACAGACTTATAGTCCAATACAAGCTATCCTATGCTGTATTTCACAGTGATACCAGGATGGTGGCAATGCACTTATGGGTTGCCTTCCAGCGACGACCCTGGCACCCCTGTAAGGTGTCCTGCATGCTGCAGCAAGACTTATTAAAGGACTCTACGAGTTCGATCTCATGACCCCGACCCTCAACTAACTGCGTTGGCTCCCACTGTAAGCTGTATCATCTTCAAATCCTGTTGCATCATCTACAAGGCTGCCATATGAAGTTCCCAAGCTACCTCACTGAGAAACTCAGCCTCTCCGGAGGTGGGCGATCCACCAGAAATAAGGAAAAGTGCAGGCTTGAATTACAACAAACGCAGGAAAGAAAGAAACAGAAGACAGGCTTTCTCTGCCTATGCTCCAAGACTCTGGAACCTCCTCCCGATCAACATCAGACTTGCCCCATCACTTCAACAGTTCAGGAAGGAGCTCAAGACCTTCCTCTTCAAGGAAAGGCTTCTCCTTAACACCTAGGTCCACACACCCTGCACTTCCCACCTTACCTGAGACTCAGTGATGTGTTCCCCACTGTCTCCTCATCTGGTTGCTTAAAGATCCCTTGCTGCCAATTGTTCACCCTCGCCGGCCCTTGTTAGCTCCCTGCTCCTTTTTTTAATCTCCTTCCCTCACTGTGTTCTTCCGCCTATGATTGTAAAGTGCTCTGTTGCTTCCTGGAGCTAGGTCGGTGCTCAATAAATACCATAATAATAATAATAATAATAATAATAATAATAATAATAATAATAATAATAATAATAATACTTGATATGTTACTTTTTGTTGCCTGAAATGGCCATTTTGATGACACATGTCACCACTATTTGGCCCACAAACTATCCCTGGTTAGGAACACCTTCCACTCTAAAAGGCATTTGAGTCACATATTTACTGTGATACTGAGTGAGTATTCGCTTTAAGTCTATCCGTAATCACATGTATTGGGTGAGAGCAGCACGTGCTCTTACATTTGATTACATCTGATCCACCTCCCTGGTGTAGGAGGACCCTCGCAGGAACTTTCTGAAGGGGCACCTCCACGGGAGTTGATTATTCCAATGTGGCACTGCAAATATAAGGTCACTGGAGGTTGGGGAGGCATACATGTAAGATTCACAGTTCAAGGTGAATCAGGGCCTGGTTATTTTGTACAGCCACTGGCAGGATTACTAGTTGCCTAGTCTGAAAAACTCGAAAGGAGCCCCGGGGTCAAGATTTACTCAACACGCGGGACAGGAAAGTGCAGTGATGAGAGCCTGCACATAGGGGGCACATGTGTGTCTATCAGCACAGCCTAGACAGTGGACTTTTCACCCAGTTTCACTTTTCGCCTAGTGGTCCTCTCGCCACAGGTTTACTGCACTGCCGGGTCTGGCCATCTCAAAAACATGTAACTACTTATTATCAGCAGGGCCAGCAACCACACGGTCCCCATGAGCATGTGACGATGCTTTTGGGAGAATGTAGAGAAACATGTTAAAAAACAATGGCATGTCTGAAGGGTGATAAAGTGCCTTGCAGCAGGATTCGGTGTAACACACAAGAGGCTATCAGAAGTGCTGAGTCAACTATCTAATATAATATAAGAATAAGTAATCATTCCCACAGTAATGCAGCATTTTGCGATTACTGCGGCAATGAAAACATGCTCGACAATTTTAAAGCCCTCCCCCCCTTACTGGAAAGGCAAGCACACGAAAACGATGGGGATTCGGACGGCAGTTGGGAGGACCAGTCAACGGATGAAGAGCCTGGACCATGTCGCATGGACGGCGTCTCCACCTGGTGCACGTGCAATCGGTGCAAGCTAATGCCAACTGAGGAGGAGAACTGCTGCTGCCGTGAAAATTCTGGGTGCTTGGTCTACATTTCGGAAGGCGAGCCAAGTCCGCAATGCATCACCGAGCTGCCAGAGTTCAGGGAAGCCTGCCTCTCACGGACAGTGTTGAGGATGATGATGGTGCTTATTCACTAACTTCGCGGCACTGTTCGTCCGCGTAATCCGAGTAACGAGTAAGTATACTCTGCTTGTGATGTCAGTGATGCCATTACTATTTCATGGTCGTCTCCCACATATAATATTACATCTACATATCATTCGAATGCATGTAAATTGGTTCCATATTGTGCATTTTCTAGATAGAATTTTTTTCAAAGCAGAATGACATTTTTTACCTGAATCGACAGTGATAAGAAAGTTTTGTCATTTTAATACAGTTTGCATCTTTCATTTTCACAGGTGGTACAGGCTGGTGGCCTATCGTTGCTTCACTTGGTGGCTTCACGGGAGGCTCGGACACCGCGTTCGGAGAGTAATACCTGCCTGTGCGGTACTTGCCATTAGACAACATTTCCCCAGCGACAGTGGACAATACCGCGGATTTTCCCTGGATGTGCTGCAACCGGAACTTTACAATGTGTAATGTTTATTATTTATGTTCAATTGAAATTAAGATCTAAAATAAAACCCAACATATATTTTAACAATGGTTGTTTTGATTTTTTAAATGAATCTAGTGTGTCTCCACTGAATAGTCTTCCTGTGCCTTGTCTTGTCACACCACATGCCTCCGGCCAGCATCCTCCCTCACGCTGGCCGCCGACCTTCAATCCACATAACCGTTGAACCCATATGCAGCAGACATACATATGTTATTTTGAGGGTTGGCATCAAGCCTCCCGGCCTTGCCTCCTCCCCCAAAAATACTTACCACACCACTTTGTTCAAGCGTTGGCAATAAAAGGAAGGCCGTTGGATTTTATTGATACAAAACATGGTTATAGGTAAATAATCCATATGGTTGATCATAATAAATCATCCTTTTGGGCACCGGGTACAGAGATGACCCCCTCTGGCCCGTGCCACCTTGCCACCACAGGCCAGCCTGCTGCTGACTAACTGCCTAGGCATCCAGGGTCTCCAGGGTGAACTGCACCCATATATTCTCAAGGGAGGGTGAGGTATTTATAAACTCACACCCCTGCCTTCCATGTACTAGATCCTGCAGCCTGCCTCTTACATGCAGTTAGATGGCCTCTCCTTGGTGAGGCACTGCGGCAAACGAGTCTTGTCTGCACGACCACCGCCCCAATCCACCCCCCCCGCCCTCTCAAAGGCAGTTCGCACCGGGGTACTTGTGCTGGCAAGTGGAGCTGTCAGGGAGCGATAAAGGCCAAGAGGTGCCAAAGACCATGTACACTTCAAAGTGGTCTATAGAGCATGGGTTGTTGTTCCCATGTCTACCTCCAGACCCCGTGTCTCCTGCCAAGCATCCCCCCTCACGCTGGACGGCCCCCTGCAAACCGCATAATGCCACGACATATACACGTCATTCATTCACAAACACACCCCTGTTTCGAATTCTTTCTAACCCACTTCATATTCTAATGAGAACTTCTTTGCGCTTTGCTAGTCAACCCGCGAAGGTGCTGGTTATCTGCTCTTCGTCTCTGTGAACTTCCGTGACCACTTCGAGGAAACTCATCAGTTTTCAACCTGTGAACTGCTCCCTGTTCTACGACAAGAAACTACTCTGATCCCTGCATCTAACTGTTTGTTCGTCAAGGTAAGGCCATGTACCATAATCATTTTGCGTCCAATTTCTTTTCGTTCAAGACAGTACATGCAAGGAACTAGTCACATGTTCTGAGTTTAGTCAAATTATCTTTCTATTTTTTTAAAGTTATTCAAATACTTATCCGCATGAGAATAACGTGTATAGTTCCAAGAACCAAAACGAACCTTGCATTGAACCTTTTATGTGTCATTTAATTTTTTAACACATTGGTATTCATAGAGAATTGTTGATCTTTACTTTTCAGAACTTTCCACAATGCCTGTCTGTTCCATTGGCGGTTGCCCTTCGAAGACCCATAATAAATCTGAAGGTACTATAATGCATGTTTTCCCTAAGACAATAGATCAGATAAGAGAATGGGACCGATATTGCGGATATCCACCGTCTGAGCTTGAAAGTAGAGTCCTAGAAGTCTTTGCGGACAAGAGGGGTGATCGATACCGCATCTGCAGCAGGCACTTTAGCTCAGACATGTACTCCACATCATTGCTAATAAAGAAGAACACACCGCGAGCGAGGCGAAAATTCGTCCACATCCCTCCACTGGTGAGTCAAGTTTACCTATTTATCTCTCGGCCTTGCGGTAGTGTGTAGCATTAGCTAACAATAATTTCCCCATTTATGTATCCACTCAATATGAAGGCGGAAGATTCTCCATCCGTGTCGTTATTGCAGTCATCAGCCACTTCAAACGCCTATCGGGTAATCTTACTTAGCTATTCTGCCACTGACTTGTTTTAGGCATGTAAATCAATAGTTTTCATTTATCGTGTGATTATTTTACCTAATGGTACAACCTTGTACTCGTCCTCTAGTCTTTGTTTTCAGTTATAATTATTGTTATCCAAAATAATGCAAGTACTGTCTTTCAGGGAGATGCTGAGGAGTCCAACGTATTGACGACAACCGTTGATGTCACTCAGATGCTCGAGGTACGTTTCCGGACAGTTCCATCGATGGAGATCATCAGATCTTGCATTCTTGTAGCGTGATTGTTACACACAATGTTTCTTTCGTTTTTAGCCATTGATATGTCCTTCTGTCGTCGCCCTCCTATGTGTCTTCTTTTTTCAATATTGTGTTCATTACTAATGAAAGTCCTATGTTTCAGGGAGTCGATGGAGCATTAGTTCAAGAAGAAGGGGGAGCATGCAGTTACGGGTCGGCGCAACAGCTTGCAGAAGTGTGCACCACAGTTACATCGTCCCTTGATGTTCTTATGCATTTCGAGGTATGGATACTGACAGTTCGATCAAGTGATATCATATGACGTGATTACATCCCCTATACTTCCTTCTTTATTAACGCAAGTACTATGTTTCAGGGAGATGACAGAGCTTCTTCTACAAGAACATCACCCCTAGTAGTTGATGCAGATCTCTGGGTGGTGACACTTCCAACGATCGAGCAAATCGAATCATATTTAGATATCCATTATTTATTTTAGACAACTGATCATTTGTGCAGGTCTATTTAGATGAGCCGTTGACGCCTGCACAAAGTTTATGTTGTTTTTAACAAAATAGAAAACCATACTAATGCAATTACTGTGTTTCAGGGAGTTACTGAAGCATCATCTTCAATAATATCATCAATGGAAGTCTATGAGGAGCCCGAGGTATGGATCTTGACAGTTCCATCTAACTAGATCAACAATGCGCGAATAATTGTCGTTTGAATGTTCTACACAAAGCGTTCATTCGTGTTTTGCTATTGAGATGTACGTGGGTATTGGTCCCCAAGTACATTTTGTGTTTTCAATATTATTATACATACTAATGAAAGTTCTATGTTTCAGGGAGTCGATGGAGCGTCAGTGCGTGATGGATGTGCTTATCATGAAAATATAGTCGTTGTAGCGCAAGAGGAAGTGGTGACATGCACACACGAGTCGGAGCAACAGCGTCCTGATGTTGAAGTTCGAGGCAAGAAAGTTTCAAAGAAAAGAAAGCAAAAGAAGGTTAGTGTCCTGGTCACTATATTATGTTGTTTTTCACTGTTAATAGTTCAATACTGTAAGTTGTGTTTAAACTGAACATCCCTTTTCCAATCTGTCCTCTAGTTGCGAGTGGGTGTACGAACTAGATCTACACAGACAGTGAAGCGAACGAGAGATGTTGCTTGTCAAACCTTTTGGCAGGGACTTGAGATTGGAGATGCATCGTGCCAATGGGAAGAATATGAAGTGATTGACAACGGAGCTAGTGAATGTCCTCCTGGTAGTTCGGATGCAGTCGGAGATCAATTCACAGAATCCACACCCGCAAAAACTAAGACCGCGAGAAAGTTGAAGAAATTGTTTTATTCACCCATCGCCGGAGAAGGAACAGATGTTTCAATGGAAGAGAATGAAGTGGACGACAATGAAACACTATCAATATCACTGAACATAGCGGAAGACGATATCAGAGATTCTACCTTTCATGTGAGTGACATGTCCTCAACGTTACAGGCCGAACCAGCTGGGATGCAGAGTGACAGTATAAGGAAAGAGGCCAAATTCATTGTATTCGATAGTTGTTTGATTGATATTATTATTCGGATGAAATGTGGGCATTCGGTTGGTGGGGAAGTATGTGGGGAGCCATTGATTAATGTGACTTGTGCTATTCGAGGCACTAACCTTAAAATACATGCCAACTGTACAAAATATCATCCTTTCTCATGGTCTGCACAACCCATGCTGGGGCAACTGCCAGCAGGCAATCTACTTTGTGCAGCGGCTGCACTTTTTAGTGGTTCAAGTTTTAAAAAGTTAGAGTCTTTCTTTCAGTTTGTGGGAATCCATTTCATTGCGAAAACTCAGTTCTACAAATACCAAAATGATTATCTATTTCCAGCCATTAGCGAAGCTTGGAGAATGGAAAAAATGTCTATTGATAGTACATTCGCGGGCAAACGGTTCAGGCTAGCCGGTGATGGACAGTGCGACAGCCCAGGATTTTCAGCCAAGTACTGCACCTACCACTTTCAGGACATGGAAAGTAAGAAAATTGTGAGTTTGGTGGTCGTGCAGGTGTCACAAAGTACATCCTCAGTGGCCATGGAGAAAGGTGGCTTTGTAGCATCATTGCAAGAACTACAATCGCGGGGAATGGTGATCGTCCTGATAGCCACGGACAGACACGTTTCAATTGCCAAGACAATGAGGGAAGAGTACAAAAATATAAATCACCAATTTGACGTTTGGCATCTTGCAAAAACAATCAATAAAAAAATGTCGGCTGCAGGTAAAAAAAAAGATATGCAAGGTATTTCACAGTGGTCCAAGTCAATCAGCAACCATCTTTGGTGGAGCTCAAAAACATGTGGAGGGTCGTTGGAAATTCTACTGGAAAAATGGCGGTCAGTAATGCTACACTGTAGCAACGTTCACCGCTGGACCACAAACCAACATTTCCACAATTGTGAACATGGCCATTTGTCCACAAAGGAGGCACGGAAGAAGAAGTGGTTGATTCCTTCATCACCCACTCACAAAGCCATTGAAAAGATTGTATTTGATAAAACTATAACAAGAGATTTGAGGGGACTCACGGAATTCTGCCACACAGGAGATTTGGAGGTGTTCCACAATATGTGCCTAAAGTACAGGCCAAAACAATTGCATTTTGGCATGGAGGGCATGATAAATCGGACTCTTCTAGCGGTCTTGGCACATAACCATAATGTTTGCCGTCAACAAAGTAGGACGACCGGAACTTTAGGGACGCTTCGCTACAATAAGGCCTTCACTAAAAGAAGTAAACAATGGGTGATCAAACCAGTGTTTCAGGATATGCAATATGAGTTTATTGAGAGACTTATTGTTGATGTCCTAGATAGGCACATACATGGAGTTGTGAACGAACCTGTGCAGGGGACAACTGCATTGCCACCCAACATTGCCTCTGTTCCATGTCCACCTAAAGAAGAGCTCATTGAGAAATACACATCACGGTTTAAATGATTGTAATTTGATTGTCTGTTCTCTCGAGTCTCCTCATGTTGCAGGCCCATTGAATATGTGTATCTATGTAATGTGTAAATAAAAGTGATTGCTCAGTGTACATGCAATGTGTCTCTCCACCGTTGCCCCTCCCTTCACCGTGCAGTTGTGCGAACCACCCGGGTGTCACCTGTGACTTTGCTCTGGAGTCTCCTCATGTCGCAGGCCCATTGAATATGTGTAGCTATGTATTGTGTAAATAAAAGTGATTGCTCAATGTACATGCAATGTGTCTATCCAACCTTGTTCATTTGCGCATTAAATTAAACCAAACAGTAATATAAATCATTTTTCAAAAAATATAGAATGTCTCCGTATTTATGGTTCTCTGGGGCTGCAAATGCACGCAGACAAAATGCAAAGATGGAGTGTAAATTTCAAGTCCTGTGAGATGGCCTTACACTGAATGTAGCTAACTAGGAATGTGTGCTCGTTCAAAGTGAAGGCCAACTGCTTTGATTTTTTGCTCGGGTGCCGGAATGGCCCACGACTCAGTATAAGGTTCTATTGTTATTTGACCTTGACAGGCCGGGACCATCCCGAAAGACTTCTTTTTGGGGGTGTGGTGCAATAACGTAAACGATAATGAATATAATTTCAGAAACGAAAGCCATTTAATGTTCGTTCATTAGAAGAAATAACGTCAGCATAGAAGGAGTGGTATTTCGGGGCTGCCCTACGCACAGACACAATGGAAAATGCAAATATAATGTAAGTAACTCTTTAGATGAGTTTATACCGCAATTTAATTACTATACAGTAGCTTTAAAGACGGGTTAAGTTGTACTTGTTCGTTCTATGTGGCATATTGTTTTGTACCGCGCACTATCTTGAGGAGAACCATCTCCTTTTACGGAAGCACCTCAAAACCTTCCTCTTTGCTTCTGCTTTCTCTCTCCCTCTCCCCTGCTACAACTGGTCCACTGTCTGCGACCTCGGTCCTGGGCCCTTCCACTCTCCACCTGCACTGCCTCCCTGTCAACCCCTGCACTGGGGGACTGTCTCAGTATCCTACAGCCCCCCCCTTGACGTATAATACCCAGTTGCACTGTCCTAGCTATGAAATAATTTCCCGACCTAATATATAAAATGAATAATTTTAATAAAGATCTGATGGTGAGACTAATTTCATTTTTTATGTTTTTAAAACAGGTACATCCTTCATTATTGTATGTGTCACGAGTACCAGACACCGGCGGATGGCTTTTATAACCGCCAGTTGCTTCTCCGCGTGAACAACGTTAGCACCCTGACCATTTTATGGGACGATCGCCAAGTACAAGTATGCCCTTACGCGGTACTAACGGCTAGATGCAACATACAGACCGTTGTGGTGGCATAGTGCCTCGTTGTTGGAACAGCCATGCGATTATCAGTGCGACCGAAGAGCTTATTATATCGTAAACCAACACCCTGTGTACTGCACACGAACATCGCTTGCCTCAAGACGAACTATTTTGGATCGAGAGCAAAGAAAAATGCAAATCGCAGAATATTCTCTAAACATTTGATGTCCAATAAATGTACTTTGCCAAATGGACAATCTTGCCGTTTGCTTTTAAACCACAGTTTCATATTCCGAATTGTGGCGCTGTATTGTGAGATGATCTAAGACCCTGTGTACAGCAAAGGAACATCGCGTGCCTCAAAACAAACTTTTTGGAACGTGAGCAAATAAAAATGCAAATCGCTGAATATTCTCTAAATATTTGATCTCCAATAAATGTACTTTACCAAATTTACAATCTTGCGGTTTGATTTAAAAGTACAGTTTCATATTCCCAATTGTGGCGCGCTGTGTTGTGAGCTGATCTGTGTTGGTTTCCGGGTTCTGTGTGTAGTCGTGTAGAAGACGCCTGGGCGCGTTTGCCTACGCAGCACAGTCACGTCACGGATAGAGGCGGGGAATATGAATGTTTTGATAAAGTCTGTTTCAGGGGCAGGGGATTTGATTTAGTGCCGCAAAAGCAGGTGAGCCAGGGCGATGGGGGGAAATGATAGGATTATCAGAAAATGGCGGCTGATTTCGAGTGCGTTAATGGACGAAAAGTCGGGTAAGGTCCATAGGAAAGTTTTCTACGATCTACCGATTTATGCTTAAAAACACATGGCCGAACGGTAGGGACAATAAAAAAAAAGTCCCGGAACTATCCTTTAAGGTTACATTTAGAATGTATCATATTTGAATAAGTACACCGAGTTAGATCATAGTTGCAATATGATTACTTATTTAAATATACACAATGTTAGGTGTTTTTTACAGTGCCTACAGACTGTGTAGTTGTGATGGGATGAGGTGATTAACAGTGTCCTTGCTCTAGTAGCCAGAGCTTGGTGTTCTTTCTGAATAGATGATATGATGGTTCTGCTCTTAAGGTGGTGGGTAGTGCGTTCCAGTTGTTGGCTGTCTGGACGGGGAAACTCGAGCCTCCTGCTGTTTGGAGGGCGAAACAAGGAACCTTGATACAGTTGGATTGGGCCGTTCTGGTTGGTCTGGAAGGTATGTTACGTTGGAAACTGTTGGTTAAGTATTAAGGGGCGTGATTGGATAGACATTTGTGGGTAAGTGATAATATTTTGAGTGTGATTCTTTGTTTAATTGAGAGCCTATTCAGATTGCGTCGGGTTTCTGAGATGCATTGTGCCTTAGGGATGTTTAGAGCTGAGTGGATGGCATTATTTTGGATCACTTGCATTTTGTTCAGGTTTTGTTGAGAGGTTCCTAGGTATAACGAGTTGCAATAATCGAGCTTTGATAAGACTAGTGCTCTAGCTAAAGCTATGGAATTTTCAGTTGTTAGGAATGGTCTGCAGGCTGAGATAAGTTTACAGGTATAGGCAGTTGAAGATACAATGGTATTGGTTTGTCTTTTTAGTGAGAGGGCCGAATCTAAGTAGATTCCTAGAGTTTTTACGTCTTTGGATATTTTAATTATGTTTTCATCGATATTACAGGAAGTGAATTGGTCATTAAATTTGTTCAATTTGGCAGGTGTGCCTATGAGGAGGAGGAGGAGCTCTGTTTTCTCGTCGTTGAGGCAGAGTCTGTGCTTGGCCATCCAGGCTTGTATAATCAAATAGATGTTGTTGAGTGTTTGGCTATCTATGGCGTGGTCACCTGTGATGGGGATGAGTATCTGAGTGTCTGTGTAGTTGATGTAGACGACACCCAGATAGTCAAGGTTATCAAATAAAGGTTTAGTAAACACATCTTATAGTGTTTGTGACACGCATGAGCCTTGAGGCACTCCACATGTGACTGGAGTTGGATCTGCAGAGGCTGAAAGAGCAAAGAATCCCATGGATCGATTGCTGAGGAATGATTTGATCCAGGCGATAGCTTCATGAGAGAAGTGTGCTGCGGAGGTGAGGTGGTTACACAGGACCTTGTGATTCACAAGGTCGAAAGCCGCCGACAGGTCTAGGAGGAGGAGTAGGGCTAATTTGCCTTTATCTTTAATGATTTGGATTTGGGTCTTAAGATCCAGCAATGCGGTTTCAGTTCCGTGTCTGGGTCTGAATCCAGATTGTCTGAGACCGAGAAGATTGTTGGATTCAAGGTGATGTTGGATCTGCAGGTATGCTGCATGATCCAGTATTTTAAGCAGAAATTAGACTGTTGTGATGGGTCTATAGTTGGAGGGTTTGCTGGGGTCTAGTGTGGTTTTTTTTAATAGTGATAGTACCCAGGCATCTTTTAAGTTATTTGAAACTGTGCTGGTTTTGAATCAGGCGTTGATGAAGGAGGTGATCCATGGAGCAAGTTCCTTTGCCGCTTCATTAATAATGGGGCGGGACAGAGGTCTCCCTCACATTTTGATGGCTTGAATTTCAGAATGATGTTCTCGACCTCTTTGATTACGAGAGGGGAGAAGTTAAATTGTTTGAGTGAGATCTTGTCTGGTGAAGTGGGGGAGGGGAGGGATACAGGGTTGGAGATGCAGAGTTTTTTTTATTCGATTTTGATTTGGAGCAAGGTGATTTTGTCCTGCAGTGCATTCTGGATCTCAGTGCACCAGGCAGAGTCTTTGGTGCAGGTGTCAGACGGTGGAGCAGGGGATTCTAGTTCTCTTAGGATATTGAACAATTCTTTAGTGTTTGATTTTGCATCAATGATGTGGTCGTTATAACTGTCTTTTTTAGCCTGGATTATGGCTTCTTTGTAGTTGTGAGATGCTAATGATAAATTATCTTTGTTAGTTATGTTAGGGGTACATTTCCAGAGTGTTTCTGTGTTTCTTTTCAGTTTTCGTAATGATCTCAGGAGAGGGGTGTATCATGAATTGAGGTGGGCCCGAGGTTTGGGTTTTCATAGTTTGAGAGGTGCTATTTTGTTGATGGCTGAGAGTAGGGTGTGGTTGTAGATGTCTACTAGGGAAGTGGGGTCTGTGATGGGTGCCGTTTGAGTTGGTGATGGGCCTAAGTACGGTCAGGGCATTTTCTAGCATGATGTTACATTTGTTTCTAGTTTTGGACGAGGGGGCTAAGAGCAGATTGTTGGGATGGATGCTTTCCTTGATGGTGAAGGAGATTATATGATGGTCTGACCAAGCACAAGGTGTATTGGCTGAGATATTGATGTTACAGTTGTGATCCACTAACCAGTCGAGGGTTCTGCCTTTGTAATGCGTGGGTTCAGTTATTCTATGTTGGAATCCAATTTCAGAAATAATATTGGCAATGGACGAGGCTTTGTGATCTTTGGGGTCCTGATAGCCCAGGTTGAGATCGCCCAAGAGTATGACTTGGGATTTGGGTTTGATGTTAGTTGATAAGAGGAGCGAGATGTTGTCCTCGAATGAGGTGATAGGGCCGGGAGCCTGATAGATGAGATGCATTGTGATGGTGTTAGATGGTGAAGTCGATAGTTTGACTGATAATAATTCTGTGGAGGGTAACGCAACGCTGGTCATAGTTCGTAGTTCCAATGTTGTTTTGTGAATGAATGCAATACCTCCCCCTTTGGAGAGGTTTGAGTCTCTATCCTGTCTGATAATAGAATAATTGGCATTGACAGCGAGAGCAAGAGAGGGTCCTGAGGCTGGGTGTAGCCAGGACTCAGTGATCGCCATGATGTCTAGGTCATGAGAGGTTATGTAGTCTGCAATATCAAGAGCATGGGCCGGCAATGATCTTGCATTGATCAGTGCTGCATTGATGTCAGACAAGGTGTTCTTGGGTGTGCTAATGGATAGTGTTTTTTATGATATTAGAGGCTGTAGAATCAATAGGCGGGTTGTTTTCATGCGTAGAATGTTTGGTGATGGGAGGTGAGTGTAAGGTGGTGAGTATATAGCGAAGATGATGATTCCTGTCGTTGAGCAGGCAGGGAGTGGTGGAGGGGGGTTTGGTTGTTCTAGGCTAGTTAGACTTGCAGGTGGGTGGGATCTGATTGGGTAGGTATTGTGGGATTGACTCAATAGGCAGTGGCATTATGTTTGGTGTGTGATTGCGTGATAGGTGTGCTCTTGTGTGTAGGGTATTGGGAGTGGGGCAGGTTGCTGAATAGGTGCCGTGGGGGTTGATGTGGGGAGGCCTGTTAGAATGTTTTCTTTACCTGCTGATAGGCAATGTGGTAAGAAGAAGGATGGTGGGACTAGAGTTGATGGCGGTAGGTTAAAGGCCATGGATAGGCAATTGTGACTGGCATGGTTCAAATCCATGGTGGGTGGCGCTATGAGACTAGCGTTGATGGCCTTAGGTATGGATAAATATGCAAGCAATATGCCAAACAATGTGGTCGCTGTGGCATGTGATAGTTTGCACATGGTTGGAGACTTAAAAGCAGACTTGGGCGGTGGTTACCTGGGTAGAAGGAATAAATGGCTGTTAATGTGAAATCGGCAGTGACCTGGTTACTTTAGCTGGTGGCGGTTGGCCAGAAAGAACAGAGCACAAATGGTTGCATTGAGAGAGTTGGTAGGCGGGTTGGTTGTCAATTTAGTAATATATAGGATACCAGTCCATACATTAGGCTAGGATGACAGACATTGAGGTCAATTAACAGTATACAGGTCTATGTTGAAATCCAATAGTAGCATGCAGTGGGATGCGGTCATACGAGAGGGCGTTCTACTGTGCTATGCAGTGAGTAACGAGGCATACATTAGGCAAGGATGGCAAATGCAGGTTATGCAAAGAGGCCGAATAACAGAGTTCAGTGTTATGCAACCATCCATGAAAAGAACGTTCTACTGCGGAGGCAATTATGTCGTGTGGTGTTAAACAGCAATTGACTAACTGTGTGAAAGGGGTAGTGGTCAATATAGAGTCTTGCGCAGGGATAAAGAGATCAGGATGAAGCAAAAACGACAGAGGTGCATCAATATCAGGTGGTGAAGGTGCTCAGGCTCACGATATATGAGCAGCGACCGGTAATGCCGTAGTGCTCTGAGTTCACTGCTGTGATGGGCGTTGCCTTAATGCGATCAGAGCATTTTGCAGGTAAACTAGATTTGTTGTAACGCTAAGCAAGAAACATAGGTTGTTGGTGCACAGTTATATGCACCAAGGGGTTGTCGGATATATTAGCGCTCTGTCCAGATGTTTGTGAGTTACTAGGAAAGGGCGTGGTTATGCTTACCCTTGGATTCTGGTAGTAGATGGGTTGGGGAGCATGGAGACTGGGCCCGTCGCCCTTCTGGGAATGGACAGGCACAGACAGGGACTGGCCTTGGATAGTGGGACTTCGAGAGGGGGCAAGGCTCACGCCTTCCAGTCGACTTGTTAGACGGAAGCATAGGGCTGTGCCCAATCAGGAGATGGGGCTCGGCTGGGTAGGTTGCCTGGCAACGTTACAACACGATGCAGTGTCGGCCATTTTAGAACAGGTTTTCATCAATATTTCACCTAAACGCCCTGCTGCAATTCCGGATCATAGAGTTAGAAGTGGGGCATCAGTGCCTCGTGCGAGATAACAGCATACAATTTGAATAAGAGCAGCAATTCGAACATAACAGGATGCAGCATATGCATCTGGGTGCCTGGTCATCCAGTAGACAGGTATTGTGCTGCCTACCATTCTCTCGTTTGGTTTCGGTTGATGGCTGCGGTAGAGGTGCAGGGTGGGCTCCTGCCCTCTCAATGTGGCTGTAGCAAGGGTCACGGTGCGAATGGCGCAGACAGGTTCTGGCCTTGGATAGTGGGCCTTCAAGAGGGGGCACGGCTTGTGCCTTCCGGTCGACTTGTTCGAAGGAAGTATAGCTATGTGCCCAATCAGAAGATGGGGCTCGGCTGGGTAGGTTGCCTGGCAACGTTACAACACGATGCTGCGGCCACCATTTTAGAACAGGTTTGCATTAATATTTCGCATGAGGGCCCTGCTGCAATTTTGAATGACAGAGTTAGAAGTGGAGCATCAGTGCCTCGTGAGACATAACAGCATGCAAATTTAAATAAGAGTAGCAATTCAAACAAAGAAGGATGCAGTATACCATCTGGGTGAGTGGTCATCTAGTAGACAGGTATCGTGCTGCCTACCATTCTCTTGTGTGGTTTCGGTCAATGGTTGCAGTAGAGGTGCAGGGTGGGCTCCTGCCCTCTCGCTGCTTGTATCAAGTTATGTGCTTGAATCTTGTCAGATGTCCAAGGTCAGTAAAACCAGTTCCAGCCACTTATTCTGTATAATCTGATTCTACCCTGGTAACCCGATGCTTGCCAATTAGTTAGGATGAAAGTGATATTCTTTATTTTTAGCAAATACTGGAGGTCCAAGGTGTGGCCATCTGATAAGTGGTGTCCAATGAAATGTTAGACACCTATAAGATCTATATTTTGTTGGCGTTATTAACTAATCCTTTTCTTACGTAGATTTTTACGAAACACGTACAATGATGTCACTTGTGATGAATATGTGTAATAAAATGAAGCTCGCACTATGTAACAATTGAGACATATTGAGATGTTGTGCCTATGTGCTACCACTGCATTATACGTGATGAATAAAGCAGGCAGTTTTCGATCCTTGACTCTTTCCATCTATGGTTGAGGAATTTTCTAGCGTACCTGTTCTGCTTAGTGGCGGAGCTCCAGCCACACTTTAACATGTGGTAACGGTCAGATGGTTCGCTACTATGCTCGGATATTTGAGGCCCCTTTGCTGAAACCTGACTACTTCAGAGCTGGAACCGTGGAGGCCGAAGAATCACACGTGTACTGTGATGGTTCGACAGGATCCCCTTTAAAGAAAGCCCTTTCCGATCTCTGTGGGAACACCACACAGATGGAGGACGACAGGCCGATTGAGGGAGAATCGATACTAAATGCGGTCAGTGGGTCCACGGATATGACAAAATGAATATATGGGTAGGAAACGTGAATATAATATAGCTTAGAATTTGTGATATAAGAATAAATACGACAAGAGAAGATATTTGTCACAAGGGGATGAAAGGTGACACATAATCGCCTCAGAGATGAGGGGATTTAAAAAGTTTACTCCAGACAAGGGCTGGGAACGGTGTGTTTACATACTTTTAGAAGAAGTTGATAAGGAGGTACTCTGTTAGCGATGATATAGCAGGAAGTTGGCTATGAGATATTGTATGGGAAATTGAAAACTTCTCTTTTCAATGCTGAACTTGTCTGAATTACTTAAAAATGTTCCCACACCCAAATAAGCCAATACTCCAACACTAATCTTTTCTTTAGACTTTACTTGTTTTCCTGGTGTCTCTCTTTTTTATTGTCTCTACATTTCTAAGTGCCCAGAGGCCTATTGGTTAGTGGTGCTATAGAAAAATGCAGACATAGATAAAATTGTGGGTTATTGAAGGTGCATCTGTTTATGCGCATACCGTTTTACGCGTAAATATGTACTAGCGCCAGTAGAAGAAATGTTGAAATAGCGAAAGTGTATGAAAAGTATATTTTATAAGATGCATGGAATTGTGATTTTTCAACTCACAATGGTGATGTTGGAGAGTGGACGGTGATCATGGTGCTTCCTAATAGATTGTTTTTTTATCACATGGAAGGGTGTGACGGTAGGAAAAAACGAAGGAGTGAGAAAAAGGTTAGGTAAACAATAAAAAAGAGCATATAGAAGTAAGAGTGTGATAACGATCTAAAGTCAGGTAAGTACTGGTCGTCAAAAGTGACGTGCCGCCATGGGAGATACCCTGCTTATACACTTATGCAAAATGGTACCACAATATAAGGAGATGCTCCTTAAATACCATTCCGAGTGGGTAAAGGCTACAGCTGATAAAATGTTCCTACCTTGGCCTCAAGAAGGCACGTTATCTAAAACAGAGCTGAAACGCATGACAACATTTTTGAATGCAGCATATAAAGGGAATAAATTGCAGAAGAGATTAGCTGTTCTTGATTTATGGAGGATGTATGAAAATGAGACACAGGATCCACCCATGAAAGAATGGATGCTAAATCAGCATGAGGAGGAGGGCACAGCAACCTCGGCTCCTCTATCTCACTCTCAAAAAACTGATATGCCTGATGACATGCAAAGGTTTTACCCATTAAAAGAATTAAAAGCAGTGACAGGTTACACTAATCCTGCACACGAGTCACCTGCTCATACTAGTGAGGATGCTCTTAGTGGAGCTAAACTGGTGACAAGCAAACCGATGCCCATATGTGATGAGAATAATGAATGAAGGGCATTACAGGCGAAACTGACAAAAGCTGAAGAAACTGAGACGTAGAGAAAAACACAATAATAAAGAAGAGAACGCCATTACTCCAAATGAATGGGTAGGAGGGCAGATAGTATTACAATTAGATGGAAAAAACTTGAGTGAGCCTGAGGGAAGGGAAAAAGAATGTGAAAATCGGGAAGGACAAGAGAAAGAGGAGGAAGAAAAGAATGGAAGAGAAAAGGAGGATGAAGAAGACAAAAGGAGAAGGAAAGAAAAAAGAGAAAAGAGAAAGGCCAAAGAAGGGAAAAGGCAAAGAGAAGAACAAAGAAAAGAAGACAGAGGAACAGAATAGTGAAGAAAGAGTAAGGAGAAGGAAAGAAAATGAAATGAGAAGATAAGAAAAAGAGAAAGAAAAAGAAAGGTGGCAAGAAGAGGAACGAGACAGGGAAATAGAATGAGAAATGGTAGGAAGAGATGGGAAGAAAAAAGAATGAAGGATCGCAAACAGAAAAAAAAATAGATGAGAGTTTGGAAACTAACAGTTGGGAAATGGAAGAAATGTTCAGAAACTGTTCGTGCTGAGAGGAAAATGAAATAACAGCCATGCGAGAATGGATTAGGAACTTCTATGAAAACAGGCACGATAGTGGGTAACATAGCATACCTAAGGGGATAGGACAGTAATTATACAGAGACGAAGAAGACGCCTGTGATAAATAAATGGAGGAGCACTACAGATATAGTGTTAAAAGGGAAACTAACCCTAGAGACAAGGGAGACAGAGACAGTGATGGGATCAGGAAATTAATATTATCTGATGAGGAAGGTGAAGAAGCTGCGCAGGCTCAGTTAACAGATACAGAAGTTCAGTTAGAGAAAGCATGGCAGGATATAAAAAAGGGATGGCGGTGGCTAGACCCGATAAAAAGATGTGGGGATTGCAAAAGGCGATCAAGGAGCTGCGAGAGTGATATACCATATGTTACTAAATTAAGGAATCACCCAGGAAGACAGAGAATGAACATGACAGATATAGGGGATATAGAAGGGCTGACAAAAGGAATGACTATGACACAATTCCCATTATTAGAGGGGGGGATGACCACAAGATATACTGTAGCCACAAATGGACGAGGAAAACTTAAGATCTAAACGACCATCCATAACTTCTGGTGCAGGAAAATTGATTAATGAGTTAGAACAGATGACTGCAGGGATGACACTAGCAATGGGTGACATAAGAAGCTTGCTTGCCGTCATTATTGGGGAAAGAGCTGATGACATTTGGAAACAAGCAGGGTATCCTGGAATAGTAGGCCAAAACACAGCGCATGACGGAGCGCCATTTAATAATTTAAGGGCAGATATATGGAGAGTGTCCAGAGTACAATATTCAGACACGTCAGACATGAGTGCGATAATGCACGCAGAATGAGTGATGCCAAAGATCCCGATGCATACATTCAGGAGATTCAAGAGCATTGGTGTATTGAGAAGAGGGAACCGTGGGATAAAAATACATCTATTTTTTATCATATACTATATCAGGACATGCCTGAACCCTCACAGAGACAACTGAAAATGTTAATGGGAATGAAAGCAAAACCATAGCCAGAAATTCAATTGACTATAGTACATCATTGTCGATTAGTGCAAGAAAAGGTGAGAAAGAAATTTAAAGAAAGGAAGTTACAGGCAGTAAAATTGGTCCAGAATAAACTGGCAAAATTCACCATAGAGGGAGCTGCGCTGACAAGTGGAGAGGAAAGACAAATGTTAGAGACACAACAGGTACAGCCAGCAGCTGGAGAGAATTTTGTATGGAGAGGAGAATATAATTATTGGCCACGAGGAAGAGGGAATATGCAGAGAGGCAGAGGATTAGGACCTCAGCCGCCACGGGGGAATGGGTTCAATGATGGAAAACCCAGATTTGGAGGACAGTTGCAGCAGTGTTGGTCATGCGGAAAGGCAGGACATTTTGCCCGAGCATGCAGAAGTAGTGGATGAATGCAACAGAAGTGGCAAGGGCAGAGAGGCGGGACAGCTTTCCCTCCGACATACAGTGCAGAGCAACCTGGATATTATGTCCAAGATCTCAAATCGTATCAGACTTTAGCACCACAGATACAATCGGTCCCACAAAAAGGACCTGTGTAAACTCAATCACTGCCCTCAAAACGACAGGTTTCCCCACAGACCCAAGTAGCACAGACACAACTGATCCCAGTGCAACAATCACACGCATTTGCATTACAGGATGTAAACTCAGTAAGGAACACGACCACAGAACCGTCAGCGACAACCCCTAGAATTGGAGGGAGTGTGACCATGGTGGGAGGGAGTACTTTTACTGGAACAGGAATGAGCTTGTATCCACAATAGGACAGCCCACAAAAGGACTTGATGTGTTCCATCCTATCCGTTACACCAGACCCACACAAGGAACCAAGGGTCAGGGTAACTATAGGTGACAAGACGTTTTCTTGTTGAAATGGGAGCAATTTGATTTTGTGTCAGGGAGGGAAAGTATCCAATGCCAGACATCACCATGAATGCACAGGGATTTTCTGGAGCATCTACAAGAGTTCAATTTACTGATGATTTACCTATTCAGATAGGAGAACATGCCACTATTGTATTCTCGACAGACACCAGTTAACATTTTAGGGTGTGATTTGATGAGCCAATTGAGCATGACCATATCGATTACTGACCAAGGGATAATATATTCCACACCTGGCATTCGTTATATGAATGTGCAAGAATTCATATCAGCTTTTTATGGTCAACAAGTCCAGAGAGGTGTACCCATAGGCCCAGAAGTATTCTTTTATGGAGTACAGGTATTAATTGCTTGGCTTCCAGGAATAGAAGGAAACATATTGTGTCTACCTTGTGAATTTTTATTCAGATCTGAGATACCAATAGATGAAGAAGTAGGAAAGATTGTTCCAATTGAATTATAAGGAGCCATTGCAAGTGATGTGACAGTCTTGTTATACCATGCTGTGGTAAGATACATTATGCTCTCTCATACATTAAGGCCTCAGATCCTCCATTTTGCCTTTGCCTGAGGCCTCCCTCTGCACTCAGATCCTCTGACATGGCAAACCCTGCCTGGAGCAGATTAGACCAAGACCCTGTAACAAGGCAAAGGGACATGTAAGACCTTCACTTCCATTTGCTAGGTGTAGCATTAGCACCACATATGGTAGACAACAATAGTGTTTCTGAGGATGCTGCTTATCCATATTACAACACAATGTACCCCCAAGGCTTTGTCACAAGGCCACACGTCAGATGCTCACAGTTATTGCCAAATGTCTGCAAAGTCATGCTAACTAATACCCCATTGTAAAAATGCTACAATATATTAGAGATTTGCTTATGTGCTGTATAACCTGTGCTGCTTTAAGTGCTGTCCCTTCAGAGCTCTGTGCGACAACTGCAGAGACACTTATCCTTCTGTATTTTCCTGCTTTTCAGCTGATAACATTCTCTGTATGCTGTTTCTTTTCTATCTAATACAAGAAGCACGTTTTATCCATCAGTCTGGTGTCTAGTCTCCTTATTGCTGCAAACTGAGTATGATTCTGTGGTGACTTTTGGGAAGGGGCCAACCTTGGCTACCAGATAATGGTGCCTGTGTCTCTGGCCTAACTGCACAGGAGAACTCTGCGTGCCTGCCCTCAACCATCACCGCAAGGTTGAGTACACAAGGTTCTCATCACATTAGAGGTCTCTTCTATAACGTGGCACATCTTTTGACTTCAAAGTTGCCGAAATCTGCGGTGTGGTTGAAGAGATGGGCAACAGAGGATCTCCAGCTCAGTGCACAGCTGCGAGCCTATTCCCATCTGGCTGATCGGTAAACACAACCTTCCTTCCTCTTATTTTCTGTCACTTTGTTTTACTAAGCATTGCACTGTATTTTGCATGTTATCATTCTACTTTATTCAAAGCACTTTTATGCACTGCTCTATGACTAAATGTTTATTTGCCATTTCATTTATTTATTGTCTCTCTATCTACACCCCGTGGTATATTTTTCATTCATCTGTACCTAAATAGATAGTTGCGCCACAGATATTTTGTCTGTCACATTCATCGTGTGTGTCATGCTTCTAGTGGTTATTGCATATCCACTGTTTTATGGCTCCATTGTGGAGATATATGCTCAAATTGAGTGCCCAAAATTGAATTCAGTGCCTCAGGCTTTCATGTGCATAGTTATTTGTGCTGCCATAGCCATGAGACTAGGGTTACAAGTCAGAGTACAGCGATCTTGGCAGACAAGATAAAAACAAACAGAGATCCCACAGAATTCTATGACAGAAGTGCCCGGCAGATGTGTATGCACTGGCACGGTGCCTGCCACAGCCCACGACTCCCTGCCTTGCCTCTATCAAGTGCTGCTCATTTTAAAGGGCCCTTCTTGCAGACCGCAGGTACATGCTGTAACAGTCTATTTGTCATGTTCTGTTAAAACATGTAAAAACCGCTTCTACTGTTCATTTCTTTATCACACTTTTGCCAGTGATGTTTTGATTTCTATTTTTGTGTTGTTGTCATGTTAGGTTTAACCATTTATGTTACTGTTGGTTTTGCTTCTCTCACTGTGTCAAGATAATGTTTTCATCCTCATTGCATTTGTCTTGTGATTCAGGTATATGGCCCCTGTGTGACGTCACTGGGGCTCTAGTCTTTTCCTGTGTTTTGCAAAGTCAGTGGACATGTCACTGCCCCCAGATTGAGTGATTCTGTTGGTAGCATCATTAGGAGTTCATGTGTTTTTGATGCATGTGTCCTTTGCCAGTTATTAAGAGTTCTGTGTCAGCATGCTGCAGTTGTAGCATTGTGGTGCATTCTTTAGGATGCCGTTTCTATGTCACATGTGATTATTCTCTGTCACTGAGTTAATTTGGACTTTCTCCACTTTGTCACTTAATTAGAGATCACTGGGGTACGCCATTATCACACATATTCTTGGCCTTTAAATTGCTGCCTGCAGGCCTATCTTGTTTTGGAGATTTCCATATTTCCTTGGGATTACTTGTCATTGTCATTTTTGGTTGATGAATTGACTTTGTATTTTATTTCTTGATTTATTGTGGGCATTGTCAAGATTTCTTGCTACTATTTTCCAGCGGCCTTTCAGTGCTGCAGACAAATTAGTGCACAAACATACCTACATGCTTTACTACCATGCTCGGGCGGTGTTGATTGGCAAAAAGAAAAAAGTTATGACTACATTTTCGTGATTGGCCACCCCTTCATTACTTACTCTACTACAACACTCAGAGCCTTGAAGTCTATATCGATGGTCTTGTTTCCGCTAAAGATGCAATGCTAATGGTGCCCAGCCATTCGGGAGTTAAGAGCTCAATCCTGAAGCGGTTCCTCTAGTACACTTTGTGTATTACTTTGTCTTTATATTTGGCCACATATATCAAACCTTGCTTGCTACTGTCTCACCTTCTGTACCACCTCACGTGTTTGTCTTTCCGCTGTCAACAACGGTAAATACCAAGTATCATAAAGTATCATAAGGTTGTTTGCACCACCCCTCTTGACCTGCACTACCTGCAGGTCCATCTCCCTTTGTGTCTCCCTGCTCTTTTAATTCCTAGATTCAGCTATAGGTTCTGAGCTATCCAAAACACCACTTACGCCTGCAGTAGGGACCAATGCCTTCTTAATATTTTCAACGTATTGGGCATTCACCTGTAAATATTTGAAAGATTGGAATTTTTATACTCTGGTTCAAAAGGAGTTTCAGTGGCCACTTGAGGGCTCATTTCATGTGGATCATCTTGTTGTCTTGCGCAAGACTTTGGAGCAAAGAAAGCCTAAGGTGTCTGATGACCACTGGTCAGCCTATTTCGCATGGTTCCAAGAACCTACAAACAGATTGTGTGACAGTCATACTAGATCAATTAGGCACTCTCATGCTAAGCTAGAGAAGGAATTAGAACATCCCTCCAAGGCCAGCCGGTCAAACAGTAAACACACTCGCAAAACAGGCCTCTACATAAGTGTTTCTGCAGACACTGTTAAAGACTCCCCTTCAAAATAACCTACAGCACCACCTTTTGACCTTTTAGATGAAATACCACCATACCCACCTCTTCTGATTGCCTGCACAACACCTTCTCTGCATCAGATCGACCCACCACCGCCTAGTCCACAGTGAGCTGCCATGCCAACCCAGACACTGGCACCCAATCCCGGATCCCTCCTCTGGCTCCCACACCACCCCCTATGCCCTAATCACCACCTCAATGTTTTATGTTCTATCATCCAACATTACTGCCATCACAGCCTGGAACACAGGTGGACCACTGACTATTTATAAAAATCTCTCGTTGCAAGCAGATCCAGGCTCTCCACTCTACAATTCATTAAAAGAACTAACTAGACAAGAACTCCAATTTGTCACATTCCTCCATGTCTATGCCACCGGCACTGCACACTAGGGATGACTCATCATTCACCACTGCTGCCACTGCCCTTATGCCTATGTGCACCAACCTTCAGGTCAATATCGATGCTGACCCTTTGATAATTCATACTCCCCAGAGCTCCACTGACTCATACCATATGGCACAACAATTCACCACTTTGCCTGACAACCCCTCGGCTTTCATGGAACATTTTGAAGTGGGAAAATGGGAGAACACACTTCCCCCATTCTCATCCAGACCTTGGCCTAGAGGATAATGGCCCCAGCACCCCCCGCGAGAGGAGTTTGACCCGCTCACCTTCTTACCAGACGACAAGGTACCATGTGTTTGTGGCCCACATGCACAAGGAGCATGCCCACTACCCTGCCCAGGCCAAGCCAATACCTGCGATATGGACCAGATCGACTAAAACAACAGCCACAAGTATCCACATTGTTAGAGATGCCATGACGACATAGCCCACAGACAAGAAAACACTTGCCACCATGCACACTGGTCACTCACACACCAACCTACACGAAGAACATACTCAGTGCTATGACATAGTGGACTGACACACTCACAGACATGCATTGTTGTTGTTTTTCACATAGGCATCCTACAGCACCGCAGAAATGCAAGATGCCTGAAGAGCTTGTGTATATGCTTGGAGACGCTTCATGCTACCCTGTCCTCATAGAGACACCTTCAATTATATCTCCTGCTACTTGTGACTCTCTGTCGCCCTGCGGCACCCATGTTATGGATTATATACCACCTCCCAGGAACTAGGCCCGAGTAGGCCGCAAAGCAAGAGTCCCCAGGCCGGAGCCTCTAACACAAAAAACCCTCTCGAGATGAAAAGCAATGCGCTGACCATGCAGAACGAGTCCCAGCGAGAGCCCACTGCCAAGGCCACAATGTTGCAACTCACATGCCCAGCTCTCAGTACCAAGGTTACACCTGCCGCCGCCAAGCGCCGCTCTGGGCCTAAAAACAAATCAAATGCTCATAATTCTGCTCCAGCTACGGTCTCTACACACTTGACTAAACCAAACTGACAAGATGCCAAGCTCACGAGACAGAAAGTCGCTGGGGTCCCACATCTGAGACGCAGGCTGCAACAATGAAGCAACAAGTTGGACACCTACACCGATGGGAAAGGCGTGATCATCAGCCACTTGCAAAGACCTGTCCATTGTCCACCACTAACACATAGTTGCACAATGTTGCCAACACCAGGTACCTTGCGGGCTGGGAACAACGATGTCTCATCCTTGGGGGCTCACGAGGGAACCAATCAGAGTACGAGGGGCTCCTCACTGACGACATTTCAGTTAGCCAATCACCAAGGGTCCCAGTGTAACCAATTTATTGTAACAAGTGTTAGGGACAACCCAAGTGTGCCAACTGACCTGTCCTTATCCAGTAATATTCCTCCATATAAGCATTTATACTAACCCTACCACTCGGGGAGCCAACCCGAAGTGGCGACAGGTTTTGTGACGGTTTTTCCCAGGTGACGCGAGCAGCGCGTCATACTACGGTAAAAAGGAACTGCGATTCCCACTAAGAACGAGAGCGTCTCCCCGGAAGCATACGGGCGGAGAACAATTCCTGCCGTTACTATAATAAACAGCAGTAATTACTTTGCTCTTGTGTGTGCCTCATACTCCTTTTGGGACGCGGGAGGAGTTGGGGCCTCCCCAACCCCGGAGGTCCGCAGACAGCTCTGCCGGCCCCTGGGAGATCACCCCGACAATTTGAACACAGTCATTGGGCCTCATTACGACTCAGGCGGTAAGGGTTTTACGGCGGCGTAAACAGCGCCGACCCTTACCGCCTGAGTACGAGGTCCCTTAGCGCCATGGCGGACTTAACACCTGCTTTTAGCAGGTGTTAAAATCCATGGCGCTAAGGGACCATGGAGTTAATTACGCCACCGTAATTTACGGTGGCGTAATTAACGCCTTCCCCACTCCCATTATGCCCTATGGGGCAAAAATGGGAATGGGGAAGGGTAAATGGGGATTGGGGACTTACCGCCCCGCCAAGGTCAGAATGGGGCGGTAAGTCCGCCAACCACCATGGCGTAAACGTAGTTTACGCCATGGTGGTAAAGTCACGGCCCAGGCGGTAACTTACCGCCTGGGTCGTAATGAGGCCCATTGCCTGTTATGATCCCATCATTGGGGACCTTAAGCAACTACTATGGGCGGTACTCAAAGACACTCCATACAAACAAATTATGGACAAATTGCAATGGCCAGACAACTGGGAGACAATGTTGCTATTACTGCTAGCAATGAAGCACTTGCCGTCGTCATTGAAGAAAAATACCCGGTGAAATCTGACTGCACCAAAATCGCTGCTTGCAAGCAGAATCAGTCGCAATCTCCCTCAGAATACCCATCTAGATTGACCGACTCTTTTACTAAATACCCTGGTATTGCAAACACTGGGGAACAAACTAAACCTGCATTGGTGTCGCACTTTGTGACTGGTCTCCTTCCTGAGATTTCAAATAATATTGAAAATGTTCAAATTCAAGCTGAATCCATTGAAAAAGCAGGCTGCTCAACACTTTGATGACAAAATAAAAAGGCAAGAGCAAGGGGGATTACCGACCTTATGGCATTACAAATTCAGCATGCTCAACAAAAGACTGCCTCCAGCAACCGGAGATGCCCGGGTAACACACGCCAATCTTATGCCCAACAGCCTCCTCCCACTTTTGCCCAGGGCAGCATGCCACAATAGACTTTTGCTCACCCATTTAAACCAGCACAGCAGTCTCAGCCGGGTCCACCTTTCTGCAGATATTGCAAGAAGCCACTCATCTCATCCAGCAATGTCCTACCAAACCTGCCAGGCCACCGCAATATGGTCCTACTACTCCTCACAATGATGTTGTTACTTCTACCAATTTTAATTTCTGCCCTCCACCGATGTCACCACCCACTCCATCTCCTCCTTCTCCTAATGGGGGCTACCAAGATATGCATATATCCTATGGACCACAATGGCATTGCCGCATGGGCCCTGTCGTGCTGCCTCCTGCATTGCTCCCGTTGGACGGGTCGGGTCCCTATGTCAAATGTAACATCCAAGGACAAGATGTAAGGCGCTCAGTCCTACGAGCTGCAGAATATTTACACATTAAGGTTTCTAGAGAAATTGTAAATGTTATTGGTATGTCGGGCACCACCATCCCGCACCCAGTGCCCAATGAATGACCTGTTGCTATTGGTCCCATCACTGAACATCATGCCTTTCTACTGAGCCTTTGCTCACCTGCAAATTTGTTGGGTATTGATCTGCTATGTAAAATGCATTGTATCATTTATTGTATTCCGGATGTTAGTGGCTCCACAGTCTAGACAAGCTGAATCAGTGCTCCTCCTCCAACAGCCCACCCACTCAGAGCCTCCTCCAGAGCCTCCATCCCTCCTCTCACCCACCCAAGCTGCACAGGTGCAACACCTTGTTAACTCAATGCCAGTTGCCCTCTGGGCTGCACACGCCAATGATGTAAGCCACATTCTCTCTTCCAAACCTGTTTGCATCACTCTTAATCGTGAGGTCCCTCTGCCACAAGTACATCAGTATAGGATCTTGCTACCATCAGAGGAAGGTATTAAGCCCGTCATCTCCTCCCTCATTGACCAGGGCATCCTCTACTACACCACTAGCCCTTGCAATACTCTGATACTCCCAAAAGAAAAAAAGGCACAGGCAACTTCCGTTTTGCTCATGATTTGCACGCCCTTAATTTATTTATTTTGGTGCTTCTATAGCGCGGCAAGCCCTAAGGCATCTGGGCGCTTTCTTACAGACAAGGTTACAGTAGTTACTCTGGTTGCAGGAGTACAATGGTCAAAGGCCATGTTAAATAAAATGTTCATAGGTGTAGAAAGTACAGATCAAATGCATAGTTGTACATAGGATAGCTAAAAGGTGCATATATAATACAAAATTTAATACAATATTTTCTCAGTTGCATGAAGACTAGTCAGGAGGTAGTCGTAGGCTTTCAACAGGCAAGGTGGAGTGCCTTAGATGCCTCCACTTAAGGTGAAGGGGTGAGTTTTGATTTGTCTCTGGAAAATCCAAAAGAAGTTGAGTGCTCTTAATTGGACTGGGAGGGAATTCCATAGCTTACTGGAAATTGTGTGGAAGCTTCTGCCTCCCGCTTTTTGAATCTTGGGGTTGTGAGTAAGTGTAGGTGGGTTTTTGTTGTGGGTCTGGTATGATGTGCATAAGGTAGTTTGTCGGACAGGCAGCTCGGAGCTACACGGTGGAGGCATTTTGAGTAAAGGAGAGTATTTTGAATGGAATGCATTCTTGTACCGGGAGCCAATGCAAGCTTCGTCTTATTGCAGAGATGTGTGCTGATCTGGGAATGTTGGGAGTGGCTCTGATGACGTTATTTTGTAGGACTTGTAGTTTATTGATGTTTTGGATCCTGGTACCGGCATACAGGGCATTGCAGTAATCAAGTCTGATTAGGACAATGGCTCTAGCCAGAGTGATACAACTGTCCAGAGATGGGAATTGTCTGCAGGCATTGATGTGTTTGCAGGTGTAGGAGGTGATTGATATGGTGGTGTTTACTTGTTTATTGAGGTTGACAGAAGAGTCCAGGTAGAAACCTAGTGTTTTTACTTCGTTGGATACTTTTATGCTGTTGCCATCGATGATAAAGGATTTGAAAGCGTAATTTAGCTTGGCGAGTCTGAGTGGGGACCCTGTGATGAGCAGCTCGGTCTTATCGTCATTCAGGCACAGCCCATGGTGAGCCATCCAGGCCTGAATGGTTAGATAGATGGCATTGATGGTGGCAGAATCTGAGTTGTGATCTCCCGTGATCGGTATGAGGATCTGGGTGTCATCTGCATAGTTAGTGTAGGTGACACCCAGACGGTCAAATAGGGGCTTTGTAAAGATGTTATACAAACTAAGGGAGAAACATGATCCTTGGGGAACTCTGCACGAGACAATGGTAGGTGCATCTTCCACTTTAGGGGATAAGACTTTCATGGTTCTGTCTGTTAGGGATGATTTTATCCAGGAAGTGGCCTTGGGGAGAACTGGGCTGCTGATACTAGATGTTTGCAGAGGATGTTGGGTCCAAAAGATGGAATGCAGCCTAAAGGTCTAGGAGGAGAAGAAGGGCTAATTTCCCTTTATCGTTCCGGTCATAATTTGGACTTCTATGTCGAGGAGTGCTGTTTCCGTGCCATCTTTGGGCGGAAACCTGACTGGCGCAATCATAGTAAGTTGTTAGCTTCAAGGTGTTTCTGGATTTGCACATAAGCCACTCTGTTTAAACTTTTTAGTAAAAATGGTACTGTCTTAATTGGGTGATAGTTCGTGGGGAGGTTTGGGTCGAGGGTGTTTTTTTTAGTAGTGGTAATACCCAAGCGTTCTTAAGGTCAGTTGGGACACAGTTGCTCTTAAAAGAGGCATTGATGAGGTTGGTGAGGAACGGGATAAGTTGAGGTGTGCAGTTTTAATGACCGAGAGGGGACAGGGGTCCCCTTGGCATCTTGAGGTTTTAAGGTTGAGTTGATTCGGAGGACTTCATCATTGATGACCTCAGTGAATTCAAATTGTGGTGTTACTTTGTTGTTGGTGGTGTTCAGCTGCATTGTAGGTGGATTGGTGACTTTAGGTAGGCTGTTCCTTTTTGTTTCAATTTTAGACTGGAGTTGGGTAAATTTGCCTTGAAGCACATTCTGGATCTTTAAACACCAGCTTGCATCCTTGTTACAATTTTACACTGGGAGAATCAGGGTTTCTAGTTCCGTTAGCATTGAGAACAGTTCCTAAGTATTTGAATTGGCCTTGGCGATTCTGTCATTATACAGGGAGCTTTTGATAAGGAGCAATTGTTTTACGTATTCTCGTGTGACACTGTCAAAATAATTTCTGTTACGTATGGTTGGAGATTTCTTCCAGGTGGCTTCAGCCTTCCTCTTAGCCTTTCTTAGTATTTTTAGATAGGGGGTGAACCATCCGTTTAGGTGGGCAGGTTGTTTGGCTTTGCGCATGGCAAGGGGAGCTAGATTATTAATGGCGACTAGCATGGTGTCATTGTACAGTGATGTCATTTTAGTTTCATCAGGGTTATTCAGTGATTGTGCTTTCCGAATAGGTTGCAGAAGTGGGAGTAGATTGTTTGCCATGATATTTTGATTGTTCCTTGATGAAGCTGCTGGGGCCAGTGTTGGGAGCTTGGTTTGGCTGGTCTTTGAAAGGACGACTGCATTGCAGTTAATATCGGCAAGCCAGTCAAGAATGTGTCCTTTCACATGGGTAGGTTTCTGGATCCTGTGTGAGTAGCCGAGTGCTGATAGGGTGTTGGCTAAGGATAGCGCATTCTTGTCAAGGGGGTCATTGAGGCCAAGGTTGAAATAACCTAGGATAATTGTTTGCGATTTGGGTTTGGTGCCAGAAGAGAGGATTTGTGTAACCTCATTCTCGAAGTCAAGAGCAGGTCCTGTGGTCAGTAGATGAGGTGGATATTTAGAGTGGCAGCTGGTGATGTCGACATTTTTACCAAGAGGAGTTCACCTGTTGTGGGAGGTGTGACCGGAGTCTCTCTCAAGTTCAGGGAGGTTTTTTGCGATTATGGCTACCTCTCTGCCTTTGGCGATGGGTCTGTGCATCCCACAGATCGAGTAGCTATCTGGGACAGCAAGTGCAAGAGATTCCGTTATGGCAAGGAAGTGTAATTTGTGTGAGGTAATAATGTCAGTGATGTCTAGGGTGTGGGCAGGTAGGGATCTAGAGTTCATTAGGGCTCCTACGATATTGTTGTTAGGAGCGTAGATGTTGGTGGGGCGGTAGTTAGGCGGGAGTGTGTTGGTGTGGATGGTTCTAAGTGTTAGGGAAGAGTTCCATATTAGAGTGGAAGGGGGTTGGATTGGGAAGCATCTCTGGTGGGCTTTGTTCGGCCTGCTAGGTTGTCATTTCTCTGAGCCAGTGGGAAGTGTGTGGATGTGGGTCGAGGCAGTCTGTTGCTAGAGATGGTCACTGCGTAGCTTACCTGAGTAAGATGTTTGAGTAGTGTGGTGGACATGCTGTTAAGACTAGTGGGTAAGGTTAACAGACTAGTGGGTGCTGGGTGAATAGATGGGTATGTTTACCGACTGAAGGCTAGGAGTCAGGTATAACAGTTTTGAGCATTTAGCAAGCTTAGTGTTTCAAGCCAAAGGAGAATGCATGGTTGGCAAAGAACGGCAGTATCACATATCAATATGGGGGCAAGAGCAACTTCCCAGCATGGTGCAGTATGTGACAGGAACAGCAGAATCAACTTTCAACAAGATTTAGTAAGGGCAGAATTAACTTTTGGGAACGATGCAATATGGGCAAAAGCAAAAGCAGCCTTTAAGCACTATGCAATGTGTGGCAATTCAGCAGAGTAAACTTTCAGCAAGATACAGTGTGGGCAAAGTTAACCTGAGAGCACGATCTGATATGGGCAAAAGCAGCCTTCAAGCAATATGCAATGTGTAGCAATTCGGCAGAATAAACTTTCAGCATGATACAGTGTGTGAAAAATTAACTTTAGGGCATGATACAATATGGGCAAAAGCAACTTTCAAGCAATGCACAGTGTGTGGCAATTCGGCACAAATCAACATTCAGAAAGATACAGTGAGGGCAAAATTACCTTTAGGGCATGATACAATATGGGCAAAAGCAACTGTCAAGCAATATGCAGTCAGTTGAGTTGCCAATCGGCGGATTCGACTTAAGGGCAGGATGCAGTATGGGGCAGAGTCGGATAATAGGCAGGTTGCAGTGTAGCACAGAGTTCAATTTCAGCCAGGACTTAAAAGTTTAGGTAGGGAAAGGCACTGGGCGGTAACATGTAGCAGCAGCAGAGGATTTTTGCTGTAGTTCAAAGTGGCATTAGTAGGTAGCGTGTGGATGTGATCTCAAGCCGTCGAATAAATGAGGCCATAGGTAGCTGGAGCAAGAAGAAGATTGATCGTTGTTGAGCAGGGAGTGACAATGCCGAGTGGATAAAGTATATTGCGTTTTGGTTCAGTGATTTGGCAGATCTTGAAGAGAGCGTTTTGGCAAACCTGCGCTATAAAGTGTTGGCTGTGGATATGGTAGTTTTATGTGCAGCTGTGGAGATGCTAAGATTACTTGATGTGGGTAACAATGCATGGATGGGATTTTCTATTGTTCCAGCTGGGTGAAGGGGAAGCCTAGGGACAATAGGGGACATGGACCAACGCTGAAAAGACCTGTGAGCCAGGATAGAATAAGTAGACTAGGGGTGTTGATATTGGGGCATGCACCAGAATTGGAGGGGTTCAGAGTTGAGGATTTAGGGGTCGGATAGGTATCAGCAGTGCTGAGGCACAGGTGCTTACCAGAACAAGATGTAGCTACCGGATAGGCTGGGTGAAGTGAGGCATGGATCAAACGGCCTGGGGCTGCAGGCTGCTCCCAGCTCTGACAGGCTCAGACAGGAGCCTTTGGTGTGGTGCCTTCGGTGGGGGGGTGTCTTACGCTGGCCGGTCCTCCTGATTGGCTTAAGGAAAGTCTGGTGGCCAATCCAGCCGAAAGGCTGGTTCAGTAGTTTTCAGCAAATGGTGAATCCAATCTGGTGCCCATTTTGGACGAGCAAACAACACGTGTTTCCAGGTAGCAATAAACACAGAGGGGCCGAATAAGCAGACTGCAGTAGGCGCTGGTTGTAAATAAAGCCAGCAGTGCAAAGCAGAGAAAATATGGATTGGTATAATGCTCCTGAATAATAGGAGGCCGCAGTGCTCTGCTAAGAGGAGAAATGCCCAGGGGGGCTTACCTCGAAGGAGTGGGTCAGAGGTAGAGCAGGGCGTCCTGCAGCGCTCCTTGTGGAAAGGAGCCTTCCAAGGCAGTCGAGGCAGTAATAAGGCCATCATACCCTCACATCCGGTGGTAACGGACCCCCTCACCATCCTCTCCTGTATCCCACCAAATGCCCAATTTTTCAATTGCATTGATCTTGCCATTGCCTTCTTCTCTGTCCCCATCCACCCTGGCTCTCAGTATCTCTTTGCATTCACATTCAAGGGACGTCAGCTCGCCTACAGGTCCCTTCCAGTGGGCTTTATTGACTCCCTGTCTCTCTTCTTCCAGATTCTTCAGGAAGACCTCCAGGAGCTCACCTTCACTGGTGGCTCCACGATGATCCAATACGTGCTTGACATACTCCTAGCATCACCTTCTTTCAGGACTCCCTCTCTCACTCCAAAGTGCTCCTCACTGCCCTGCAAGCAAAAGGGCACAAACTAAACAAGGCTAAATTAGAGCTCTGCCTCCACACTGTCGGTTACCTAGGACACAACATGCCCCATGGCGCTAGGCGCCTTGTCCCCTCTCATGTATCCTACATCTTACAATATCCCATTACCACCACTAAAGACAGTTACGCTCCTTTTTAGGAATGAGCAATTTGTGCCACCCCTGGATACTTGAATATGCCTCTACGGTAGGACCTATGCAGAAGATGCTACATGACTCCCACCCTGACAAACTCACATGGTCCCCTGACGCTTCCACAGCCTTCTCCCAGATCAAGACTGCCCTTTCCATGGCACTCACCCTTCCTCCAAATCATGCACCCTATTCTGCAATGTGAAAGAGGGGTATGCCTTAGGCATACTAACACAGAAGCGCAGGGCCTACAATGCCCTGTGACTTATTTTAGCTCACAGTTAGACCCTTTTGCCTTCGCTTTCCCCAGATGTCTCAGAGAGGTAGCTGCTGCTGCCATTTTGATTATGTGCCACTGTTTCTCCTCTAATTTGAGGACCCCCCAGCATCTCTTTCTGTCCTGGTGGACCTCCTAAATGCTGCCCCCAGGCCTAGGAACGGGGCTGGGAAAGTAAAAGATGTGTTTTTTGCCCTGATCGCCTATGGCGTGATAACTCAGGCCGGTTAGTGGCCCCACTGTCATTATTAACACACTTAGCAAGGGTTGCTCACTCTGTGTCCCATTCGAAAGGGAAAGATGACCTCAGAGGTCCAGAGATATTGGTTCACCCCAAAATTCCCCTCCATTGCTCAGAAATACTGTGCTCACTGTCCAACATGTCTCACGTTAAACCCTGGAAAGCTTTGAAAACCACAACAGGGGCACATGAAGTCCCTTATGTCCTCTTTGTGAATCTCCAAATAGACTTCATTAGCATGGTCAAGTGCACCTCCTTCAAATATGTCCTGGTGGTAATAGATACATGTTCTGGATGGACTGAGGCCTACACCGGCAAATATGCTGATTTCATTACAGTGGCCAAGAAACTGTTCAAAGAGTTCATCTCACATTTTGGCCTACCAGTTTTTTATAAACCCTTCATAGGGGTACCCATTTCACAGGAGAAATTGTACAGAAGATTTGCAAGGACCTATGCACCTTACATAATTGTCACTGCTCGTATCACCCGGAATTGGCCGCATCAGTGGAATGCCGAAATTCCAACGTAAAGAGCTGCCTTGCCAAAGTGTGCCATGGAACAGGATTAAGTTGGCCTGATGCCCTCCCCCTTGCACTCGTGGACATAAGAAACTGTTAATAGAGTACACAGGCTCTCCCCACACGAGAGTCTCTTGGGGAGGCCCATGAGAACGCCAGTTACTCTGCAACCTTGTCCGGAACTCTGTGATTTGCAACCGAAAGATGCTCTTGTTTTCTATTCCAAAAGATTAATACTCGTTGTCATGTCTCACTTCCAGCAAATGTTATGTTATGTTATGTTACTTCGCATTTATATAGCGCTTTATGTACCATTGGTATGGTCTCAAGGTGCTGGTAGGTTGAACGCCCTCGGGAACCGAAGTTCAAGTCAGTAGAGAGAATAGAGAGCGTCATAAGGTGCGTGTGCGCACCGGATATGTGTGCAGCTGGTGGTGCTTTCGTGTGATAGCAGCTTCTTAGCGGTAGGTGTGGTCGTTGAGAGATCAGGAGTATGTGTTCATTCTGGCAGGTTGTTATCCAGACCGATTCTGGCTGCTTTAGGCCTGAGAAGAACGCCTTGGCTGGAGGGTGTGTAACCAGCAGTGTTTAGTTAGGGTGATGGGGAGTATGAGGCAAGTGGTGGTATGAGAACAGCTATACCGAATGGTGTCATAGTATCGCTGTGTTCTAGTTGAGTGGTGGTGTAAAGAAGAGAGTAAGCGTGGAGATGTGATATGGTGGTTGACCATAGGTGCTTGAGATCGAGCTCATTCTAATAGTTCCATGTACTCTATCTGTTCCATGTACTCCGACTGTTCCATGCATTACGACCGTTTCAAGCACTCCGCTCCGTTCCACGCACTCCGCTCCGTTCCACACTCTACACACTCATCCGCTATACACACTCATCCGCTCTACACACTCATCCGCTCCACACACTCATCTGCTCCACCGACTTCAGTAATTATGCCACAGATATGCTGTAGAGCAGACTTTCTAAATGTAATTATGACACAGATAAGCTATAAGTCAGACTTTCTAGATGGAACTGTCAGTTGGAATTATTGGGCACACTTCTAATTTCATCCAGGGCACGTTATTGGCCACATTTTCTAAATTCAACAAGGCACGATATTGGGCACGCTTTCTAAATTCAACTTTGCACAGAGTGGATATTAGGCACACTTCTAAATTCAACCAAGGCTCGCTATTAGGCACATTTCTAAATTCAAGCCGGGCCCGCTGTTCGGCAGACTTCTAATTTCAACTTTGCCCAGAGAGAATATTAGGTACACTTCTAAATTCGCTTTGCACGGATTGGATATTGGCGCACTTCTAATTTCAACCGAGGCACACTATTAGGCACACTTCTAAATTCAACTTTGCACAGGGAGGATGTTACGCAGCTAAATTGGGGGGTCGCGCTATAGGGCACACTTTCTAAAGTCAACCAGGGCACGCTATTAGGTACACTTCTAAATTCAACTTTGCACTGAGAGGATATTAGGTACACTTCTAAATGCAACTAGGGCACACTATTGGGCACACCTTATAAAGTCAACCAGGGCACGATATTAGGCACACTTCTAAATTCAACTTTGGACAGAGAGGATATTCGGCAACTAAATTCAACTTTGCACAGAGAGGATGTTAGGCACACTTCTAAGTTCAACGAAGGCACGCTATTAGGCACACATCTAAATTCAACTTTGCACAGAGAGGATATTAGGCACCGTACTAAAGTCAACCAGGGCACTCTATTTGGTACACTTCTAAATTCAACCAGGGCATGCTATTGGGCACAATTTTAAAGTCAACCAGGGTACACTATTAGGCACACTTCTAAATTCGACCAGGGCACGCTATTAGGCACACTTCTAAATTCAACTTTGGACAGAGAGCACCCTATTAGGGCACGTTATTAGGCACACTTCTAAGTTCAACTTTGGACAGAGAGGATATTCCAAGAAGGCCTGCCTCGACCACCTGAAACACTGTGCCACAGCCTCCTGCCTAGAGACTGGGTGGTCCTGAAAGCGCATCAGCGATAAAATCATCCCTGCATCCTTGCTGAAGGGGTCCTTTCCAGGTCCTGCTGACAACCCACACCACAGTCCGCTCTAAAGGCCAAAACTCCTTGGTCCATGCCAGCCAGTGTGTGAAAACAGCACATCTGATCAAAAACGAAGAACAGAAAGGGTCCTGGATAAAGACAACCCTCTCCAACTGCCCACCGGGGTCCCAGCCACTACAAACCCGGTGACTCCACATCCTGCACTCCTGGACGACAAAGCTCCATTACCTGTCCTGAGGTATAACTTAAAGAGTGCTGCTACCATCTCACCTGACAACAGGTGAACCACACATACCAGAAGCACGTTGCTGCTACACCTGTTTCCTACCAGTGGCCCAATTATCTCAAACCATGTTCAATCAATCATGCGGCACACCTGGAGTGTAGATGCATAAGCCCTCCAGCCCAAGGGGGTTGGAGCAAGCTGAATGTACCCAGCGCCTCAGTTGAACGATTTGTTCTGCACTTATTGATCTTTGCACATGCCATCCACCCCAGACCCATGTGAAGCATCTGGGTCTCCTTCTCGCCGATGGGTGTGCCGGCTTTACACTATTTGCCTTAGTCACCTGTTAGGTACCATTTGGCATGACCACCTCTATCATCGATTTGCAGCTCGCCAAGCTAGAATACTAGAAAAACAGCCTGATTTCCTCCAGCTCTATGCATCTGTCATTGTTATCCTTGCTGGGATCCTGAACTTTTCCTTCATCCTCTCTCTTGTCTGCCAGGTCCTGTAATGACTGACACTCTTTTGGGCAGAAGGCCCCATTCTGTTATTGTTTCCAACATGTTGCTGTTCCTTACCATGGTATTGTCTCTGCCTCATCCTACATCCACCATCCTACACCCAGATACCAACATCTTTCTCAGCTTCTTTTGGGCCTACACTGACCTAATGAATGCCTCTGATTGCTATTAATGCTCCCAAACTCCTATGTACGCCAGTGGGGGCATTCCCTTCATCCCCGTCCTGTTCAATCTTGTTAAATGGTTTTATGACCTCCTGATCAATGGCATTTCATGTCCAAATGTGACCCATCCCTTCTTGCACGGATTCTTCTACCCCAGATATAGCAATACTTTACCTTCCAAAATACTGACCGCATTTGTCCCGCTCGCTCTTATCTCTTTCACTGCAATAGGTATGCTGCCTTCAATGGGTATCCCACTAGCCACCTATATCCTTAACCAAAGTGCTACCATGGGTTTATAGTGAAAAAACCGAATTCCAAAATATCGAAAACAAAAATCTCGAATCCAAAATATCGAAAACAAAAATCTCGAATTTTTTTTTAATACGTTTTTATTTCGAAATGGGGGGGGTTCCCCCCCCAACCCCCCTTTTTTTTATTTTTTATTTTACCCTTTTTTTATACTTACCTGAACCCACAAATACATATAAATAAATAAATAAATAATTCGAGATTTTTTTTTTTCGAGATTTTGGATTCGGGATTTTTGTGATTCGATATTTTGTTTTCGGTTTTTTGACCGACAATCCTCCTATGACCACCGGTAACCGCACAGCTGTCAGTAAGAAATGACAATTTCATAGTAATAGCACCGCCATAGCCCTCTACACCACAGAGGGTTATATTACCTTTGTTTGGCTGGTGCCTACCAATGGCTACCAGCTAAATGGACTGGTCAGTGACCCCTAAGGTTCATTTGCCCGGCAAACCGCTCCGCTATGTGTCCCTTTTTCCAAAAGCTGCCTACACACACTGACGTTCCAAACACCATGCTTGGACATGGTCGAAATGCTTTCTAGGGTTCCTGTTCCCGAACATTGTCACTGCAATCAATAGGGCCGATCTTCATTCCCTATCACTCCTCCTTGAACAAGTAGCGAAGAATACCACAAAAAGAATACAGATAATTAAAAGCAAACAGGTTGCACTCAGAATTATGGTCCTACAGAATAGAATGGTACTCGATTACTTACTAGCTACCCAAGGGGAAAATGTAAAATTATAGGACACAACTGCTCACATGGGTACCGGACAACTCCTCCCTGGTTGAGGACACCTCCGAATAGTTTGGTACCACCTTACACAAAATAAACTAAGGTTATGCCAGCTCACTATTAACTTGGATTCAAAACATTTTCGTTCTCTGTGTTCCTCCATTCTGCATGGCATTTTAATAATTGTTGTTATCATTGTTGCCTTTCCAATTATAGTTTTTCATATTCGCTGCCTTCTGTCATGCTGTACTAAACAGATGTCTCACTTTCCCGCTGAGGCCAGGCTGCTGCCACTTGAAATAGAGTCACCTCTAGTTAAGGAAGAATCCTCCAGTACCTCCTCCAATGACCAGGAAATGGCAAATGTGTTAGGACAAATGTCTGATGCTGCATTGTATGAATTTTTTAATTGGGACCTCATAGACCTACGATCTCTGCCTCTAAAATACCATCCTTTCTGTGACAATCCCTGTGCCTCTCCACCCTATCCCTATGTCACTGGTATATATGGGTATCTTTCATTCAGACTATGGCCCTCATTAGGACCCTGGCGGAGTGGGTTTCCGCCAGCGCTAATCGCGGCGGACCCGTCCGCCGTACTACGAGTTCCCTTAGCGCCATGGAGGTTTTCTCCGCCTGGTTTTACCGGGCGGAGAAAACCATGGCGCTAAGGGACCTCGTTGTTAATTACGCCGCCGTACTTTACGGCGGCGTAATTAACTCCTTCCCCACTCCCATTATACCCTATGGGGCAAGAATGGGAATGGGGAAGGGTAAAATGGGGATTGGGGATTTACCGCTCCGCCAAGGTCGGCATGGGGTGGTAAATCCGCCAACCCCCATGGCGCTATCGGCGGCTTTCCGCCATGCTCCGCGGTGCATTTAGCACCGCGGATTCCGCCAGGGTCGTAATGAGGGCCAATGTGATGAGCCTCCTCTCTCTGGTCTACACCCTGTCTCAGGGACGACCAAATGGAGGGTTGATGTGGCAAGATTGTTATGCTATGCTATGGTAAGCTACATTATACTCTCTCATACATTTAGGCCTCAGATCCTGCATTTTGCCTTTGCTTGAGGCCTCCCTCTGCACTCAGCTCCTCTGACATGCCCCAACCGGCCTGGAGCAGATTAGACCAAGGCCCTGTAACAAGACAAACAGATAGGTCAGACCTTCTCTTCCAATTGCTCCCTATAAGTGTACCATCAGCACCATATATGGTAGTTAACAGTAGTGTTTCTGTGAATGCTGCTTATCAAAATTACACCACAATGTACCTGCAAGCCTTCATCACAAGGTCACAGGTCAGATGCTGACATTTATTGCCAAATGTCTGCAATGCCATGCTAAGGAGAAGTTCCAATTGTGAAAATGTTACAATATATTAGTGATTTGCTTATAATATGATATATATATAATCTGTGCTCCTAAGGTTGTCCCTTTAGAGCTCCGTGTGACAACTCCCGGGACACTTATCCGTCTGCATTTTCCTGCTTATCAGCTGATCATTTCTCTGTATGCTGTTTCTTTTCTATCTAATGCAAGAACCATATTTTATCCATCAGTCTGGTGTCTAGTCTCCTTATTGCTGCAAGCTGAGGCAGAGGTTGAGATGACCCTTGGGAAGGGGCCAACCCTGGCTACCTCTGATTGGTATCTAAGCTCCCACACCCCTATGTATGCCAGTGGGGGGATTCCCTTCGTCCCTGTCCCGTTCAATCTTCCTTAATGGTGTTATGACCATCAGACTTTTTATTCAGACCTGAGATACTAATGAAGAAGTAGGTCAGATCATTCCAATTGAATTAGAAGGAGTCATTGCAAGGGAAGGAGGGATAACTCTTCATGGGACTGACGATGACAGAAAAGCATGGAGAACAGCACTAGCAATTGGTGAGGGAAATAGCTTGACTGACTTGAAAGACGAGGAACTGTTTTCAGACAACGACACAGACAGCAGGGTAGTGTTTTCCATAAGCCTTACTTATTGAATCAAAATTGAGAACAAGGAAGTGACATAAAATAATGATGCTAGAAAAAAGGCACCACTGTTTTTTCAAGAAGATTTGACACAGGTACCAAATGTACTATGGATAAATAGTCCATATGATGTTGGGTTACTAAAAGGGGCAGGAGCAGTGAAAATAAAATTAAACCCAGGATCCTTTCTGCCATGAGTAAAACATTATCCTATGTTTAAGGAAGCAGACAAAGGCATTTTTGAGATGATCTCTGCTCTGGTTGAGCAAGGGATACTGGTACCATAGGAGCCCTCATGGAATACTGCAGTGTATGCAGTGAAGAAAGCAATAGAGGTATCTTGGAGATGTATTCAGGATATACTCCCCTTAAGCCATATTGTCGTAGCATAGTTTCCATTAGTCCCAAATGTGGCTATCATATTGTGTAACATTCCATGTACAGCTAGGTTTTTTACCATAACAGACTTGAAGAATGCTTTCTTTTCGATTCCCCTTCATGAGAAGTCAAAAGACTTTGTTTTCATATAGAAATTCCAAGTAAAAACATACAAGACTGCCTCAGGCATACTGTATATCTCCTTCAATATTTAACCGACTCCTTCAGATGGACTTGGGCAATGTATAACTTGAAAGCACAATGATACAATACATTGACGGTTTTCTGATATGCAGTGAGACAGAAGAACAGTGTAGACAGGATTCAATATATTTGATGACCATGTTAGCAGTCACAGGTTACAAGGTAAACAAAGAAAAACTACAATTATGCCAAGTGGTAGTTTTGTACATTGGGCAATTGATATCCAAAAAGGGAAAAGGGTAACCCCTGAAAGAGCAGAAGCGATTATGAGAACAGCTAAACCAAAGACAGTAAGAGAAATGCAGCTGTTTTTAGGTCTGTGTTACTATTGTATAATGTGGGTCTTAGATTATAGCACCCATATGAAACCCCTGTTGATAGATTAAAAGAAGACCAGAGAGATGACATTGGTATAGTATGGAAAATGAAATGACAGAAGCATTTGATGAATTGAAAATTGACATGTACACTGCACCAGTTTCAGGGATTCCTGATTACAACGCAGAATTGTATCTGTTTTCACATTCAAATGGAGTAGGAATGACAGCAGTACTCCCACCGAAAACCAGCATTTTATAGTTTGATCCTGGATCCAGTTATGCAAGGCCACTATCCTTGTGAACAAGATTTAGCAGCTGCAGCTTTGGCAATAAAGAAATCTTCCAAAATTTAGATGGGATGTGCAGTCACATTATCGTGAAGCATGCCCTCTTTGCCATTCTTGAGAAACCCAGAAGCACATTGACTACTCAAAGAGCGTCTGAATATGAGGTAATCATTTCCACACCAGTGATCAAAATTGATATATGTAAAGTAGTGAATTCAGCAACGTTTATAGCAGAACTAGTACAAGAAGGAGATGATGTGCATGATTGCACCAAATACACAGAGCAGTATGATGAAATACCACAAGTAAAGGAAAATGCCCTTGAGAGCACGGGGATTCTCTTCATTGATGAGTCAGCATCAATTGACTAGAGCACAAGAGAAAAACATGTTGGGACAGCAGTCGTAAAAGCAAAACATATTGATGATTTTGACGCGCTCGTTTTTGGTGCAAGCAGCAGAATTGGTAGCACTTATAATAGCACACGAAGCACATGAGTAGGATGAAATAACAGTATATTCAGACTCCGCCTACTTGACATCAATTGTACATTCAGGACTGTCATGATGGAAGAGGCGTGATTTTCTACTAGCAGACGGAACACCAGTGCAACATTCTCTGCTGTTGGACAGACTCATAGACACATTGCATTTAGTATTTAGTATTTTATTTACTTATATTGCACACCTAACCCAGAGGTAGCAAGGCGCAGAAGCATCAAGAGGATTGCAAAGCTTGGTTACATACAGGGGTATGAGGTCCAGCTGTGGTTACAGTGCGGACGCAACAGAGACCATAGACCATTGTATGGGTGAAGTGTGCATCCCAAAATAAAGGTGTAGATTTAATTTCTTGCGGTAACAGAGCTGCAGACATAGAAGAAAAAATGGCAGCATATTTTTCAGAAATAATTGAATTTGAGACAGGAGCTAACAAACATATCCAAACCTCACGAAACATGGTTATGCAGAAATGGCTCAATGCATTATCTATAGCCCAGATTTTTGAGTTACAAGGACGAGCTCCAGCAGAAGAATAGGAGTTGTGGGGCCTCATTACGAGTTTGGAGGTAGCCATGCCCTTAAAAAGGGTATGGCTACCCACAAACCCAGGCCCGAGTTCCCTGAATGTGGAAATACCGGGCCATTCCGACCTTGGAGGGCACAGTATTTCCAAATTCAAGATACCCGGCCAATCCCCATTCCCATTTGAGCCCCAATAGGCCTCAAGGGGAATGGAGAGCATGCTAACAACAGGCCCATTAATGACAGGCCCGTTGTTAGCATGCTGGGCCGCTCGTGGCACCTGCTAAGGATGTCTGGTAAAACCAGGCTTCCTGAACGGGTCCCGCAAGCGGACCTCGTAATGGGGCGGTAAGGGGTTAACGGGTCCGGCACCTTTACCGGCGCTGTTAATCCCTTACCGCCCTCCTCATAATGAGGCCCATGGACACATAGAGGGTATTCTCATTCCCCCATAGATGCTCTGTTACGACAGGATAGCCCCAGAAAGCCAGTTATGCCACTTACATTACTTGAAGTTGCATTGACTCAGCTACATTTTCCTGCCCATGCAACTCGAAAGAGTCTGGGAGTTTCAATTTCAGAGCATGTGTTCATGCCCAATATGGCTGAACATGTAGCAGCTTTTATTGTGAAATGTTTAGTATGCCAGCAATAGACTGCAGGACATACATTGCGAAAAGTGCAAGGAGCAATACCTCGTCCTACAGGACCATTCCAGCATCTGCATATTGATTATGTAGATATGCTTCAAACATTTAATTGCTTCAGGTACATTCTGGCAGTCGTATGCCCTTTCTCACAATCGGATTGAAACTGTTCAATTCACACATCCTGATGCCTTATGTGTGCTGAAGTTCCTCGTAAGTGAGCTCTTCCCAAAATGGGGAGTGTGCAAAGTCCTTCGATCTGAAAATGGCCCGCACTTTGTAAATGAAGTATTTGAGCAGATCACGATCCTATTGGGTATAAGACACACATTCTCATCCGCTTATCACCTGCTGGTGAACAGTCTTTGCACATTTCTCGATGGACTGCTCAAAGAGAGGATTGCCAAATTAAAGGCTACTCTGACAAAGGGATGACTCCTTTGCCAACCCTTAGCTCTGTTCAATTTGAGAAATCCGCCTGGCTCAGACCTGCTCATGACTCATTATGAGCTGGTAATGGGACACCGTATGCACATGCCCCTTGCTCCTCCTAGTCAAGCCCACACTGATGGTCACAGTGTGTCTGAAGTTTTGAGTAATGTGACTCATAATTACCTAACAGCTATGACCGCAAGTGTTTTGTTTATGTCTCAATAGCTTTGTATCTGGTCCTGGGGGTCGAAGAAGAATGAGGAAAACAACAGACAAGTCGATGTCAACACTTTGCTTCAGCCACCTGCACTATATCCTGGATACCAGGTATCAATAACATGTTTTACATGGAAGTGGTAAACACCTCGCTATGAGGGGCCCTATATCATGGAGAAAACTACATCCACAGCCTTGAAAGTTCAAGGAAGGTTCAGGGAAAACAAGCTTGCCTTTGTCTGAGGGCTGATAAACCATATAAAGGAGAGACCTCCTTGCCAAAATCACCTGAAACCGAGAAGGAAGATGAGACAACTTGAGTCCAGACAAGAGCAGAAACCAGGAGAAGACAGCAATCATTATAGAAAAACCAATCATGATCAATGGAACTTTGTGTTAAAAAAATAAAGGTAAACTCTTTCAAAATACTTCTACAGAGAAAATATGTATTATCACGAGACACAGAAAGTGCATTCTTAAACCCATAAAATAGTACCAATATACACAAATGCTGTTTTTACAGGCTATCTTTCTTGATGTTTTGTTATATGTCATAAATGTGTATCCCATTTTAAGAAATGAGAACCTGACAAGAGAATCGATTGCCAAAAGTCTAAAGGATCCAAAAATAAGTTTTGTTTTTGAGAGGCTCTTCATTGAAATACTATTTGTACAGTTATTTTTGTAGACAATCATGCACTGTGCTTTTAAAAAGAGAAGTAAAGAAGATAAAGGACCTCATTGCGAATTTGATGGTAGCCCTTAAATCCAGCGGTAGCGCTGTTACCGCCAGATTTAAGGGTCTGCCAAATCACGGCTTCAGCTGATTTCCCCCTAGCTATGAGCTGGGGGAAATCTGTCGAGATTTTGCCAAATTTCGGCATGTTTACCGTCGGCGGGCAATCCGCAGGAGGTAAAAGCATGAAATTTCCCCATTGAGCCCAATGGGGAATGGGGCATTCCCGAATGGGCTCAATGGGGAATGGGGATTTCCTGTTCCGCCAAACCCGTGATCCGGCGCTAATAGCGCCGGTGGGTCTGGCAGTAGGGCTAATAACTCCAGCGCTATTAGCTCTGGCGTTGCCGCCCACCTCGTGATGAGGCCCAAAGTATTCTTAATGTTGCAAAGATAAATGGTATTGTTTTTTATCCTTGCATATATAATGAATACATATTTTGAGATCAGGAGAAGAAATCCTATACTCATAGATTTGTTAGCAAATCCGAACTGTTGCTTTATTGTTGAATGGATCCTGATTGCCATCTTATTACAGATTTCCTACAGGCGTTAGCCTTTTCTGAACAAAACAAAGTAAAGCAACCATTGCACAAAATGGGATTATTTATGTCCATGAAATACATTTTTTTATTTTATTTTTATTTATGTGTTTGTATTGCGCCGAAAGCCTGCATGCATCACGGTGAAGAGACATAAAAAAGAAGACAACAAAAGACAAACAAACCAGGGTACTGAATCAGTGTCTGTCTATTTGAAGCACTACTTGAAGAGGTATGCCTTAAGACGCTTCCTGAAAATTCTGTGATTCGGTTCTAGGCGAATAGCCAGGGGATGCTTGTTCCACTGCTGAGCCGTTTAAACAGGGAATGATTTCCCAGCACCCATCGCTCGATTAACCAGCAGCACCTGCAACCTACCATGTGCTTTGCACCTCAGTGTCCTATTAGGGATATATCTTATGAACTTAGTCCTGAGATACAACAGGGCCACCCCATGCAGGCATCTATGCACTAGCATCATGGCTTTGACTATGATTCTGTCCTCAATCCTGAGCTGGGGAAGTGCTCTCCTTCCTTCGCTGACATGGTCTCTTCTGTTGATCCCTTTTACCACGTGTACAGTGTTGTTCTCTATTATCTGACATTTTTCATTGCATTTCTTAGTGGACCCCAACATCAATGAGTTAACATAATCCAGGCATGACAAGATAATGGCCCCAGCGATAGTGGCTTTGTTCTTCTCATTTAGAAGGGGGCGTATGGCTCTCAAGAGCCGAGCGTAGTATGCATTATTTTTATGAAGGTAGTTGGTCTGGGCCTCTGAGCCCAAAGAGGCCTCCATCATCATCCCGAGAGTTTTCACCTGGGCGACTACCTTAATACATGAGTCTTTAAGAAATAACGCCTCATATTGTATTCCTAGCTTGGCTCTCGTGCTGCCTTGGAACATCCTGCCATTTTCTCCAGGACCTGCTGTATTAGTTGATGATCCACAAGATCAAAAGCCGCGCTTAGATCCAAAAGCATTAACATCCCTGTCTTGCCCTTATCCAGAATGGATAGCTTACACGATTGTAGATTGAGCATTGCGGTTTCCGTGCTATGTGCAGCACAGAAACCCAACTGCTGCTCATGCAATATGTTGTTAGCTTCAACATGGAGATGCAGTTGTTCCGTAGCTATTTTATCCATGATTTTTAGGATAACATTGATGTTAGTTATAGGACGCAGGTTAACAGGGACCTTAGAGTTCAAGCCTGGTTTCTTGACCAGAGGTGTAATGGTCATGTTCTTAATGTCTAGGGGGACAATGCCATCTTGGAAAGAAACATTCATTATTTTTGTCAGGACTGGGGAAAATAGTTCCTTGTTCTCCAGAATTATTTAGGAGGGATTACATTTTCTGCACAGGAGGAGGGTTTAATCTTCAACAACACTTTAATCATCTCTTCTTCAGAGATGGGTTTAAAATTAAAGTTTGCTAATTCATGCTGCTGGACTTCTACGGCAATGGGTGAGTGAATCTCCTTTGAGGCTTCTCTGGCCAGGATGTTGGACTTTCTGACGTTCTGAATTTTATCTGCAAATGCCTTTTGCACCAGTTCACAGTCCTCTTCCGATGGAATATGTGGAGGGGACAGTACTTTGGGGTTTTCAACTGAGTTGAGAATGTCGAAGAGTTTGCTTGTCGAGTTAGGAGCAGCTTCAATCAACTCTTTATAGTAATAGGATTTGGCTTCTCTAATACCCCTTCTGTATTTAGAGTTAGCACAGTTCCAACGTTCTTTGTTATCTAATGTAATCTTCGTTTCTCAATCTTGAGCTCACATAACATGCTATTGAGCCAGCTCTGGTGATAATTGTTTTTCCAAAGCGTTTTTAATTTGAGGGGTGCCTAGTGCTCCACCACATTATGCATTTGGTTATTGTAATGCTTCAACATTTGGTCACATGAGTCCCCAATGTGAAAGCTATCAGCTATCTTTCGTACGCATGGTTCCAGCTGATCTGGGCCTAGTCCTTTAACATTTCTGCTCTGTATCCTAATATGGGGGCTGTGACTTGGTTTAGGTATGTCCCGCAGATGAATTTCAAAAATAAGTTAATAGTGGTCCGGTCAGATACACGGCTGGGTTGTTATATTTTGGATATTAAGATTCTGCGTAAAAATCCAATCTAACTGGTTTGCCTTCTTTGTTGTGGGTTCACTATTTTGGACTGTGTAATTGATGTTCTTCATCGTTTTCTCAAGAAGAATTGCTTCTTTGTTCGAAGGGTTTCCACGCCACCTGTTGAAATCCTGCACCAGAAGCAAAGCAGAGTTAGTGGATTTTGGAGTATTCAGCTGTTGTGTGATTTTACTACAAAAATCTGAAACAAGGGCGGGAGGCCTGTATGTAACAATAAGGTTGATACATTCTTTTGGAGTGGGTGAGTATTTAAGGTGGAGCGATTCACAGCCAGTACAGGTCAATGATGATTTAAATAGGTGAATTGACTCTCCTGCTATAAAAACTACCCCACCGCCAGCCCCGCTATCTCTATTCTGATGATAGATTGTGTACCCTTCCGGAATGGCTTTATTGCAAATCGTACCAGAAGGGACCTTCAGCCATGTCTCTGTTAGGAATAACATATCCAGATTTTCCTCCAAGGTCAAATCGTGGATATTCTCAGAATGTTTACTGAGGGAGCGTGTGTTCAGGAGGCATGATTTTAAAATCTTTGCGTCGTGTTGTTTAATCCGACCATCAGCTAAAACTATTCAAATTTAGCTTGGGACCCACCATTTTAGCAGCTACGTGGATAGGTAGCATGAGTCCCTCCCCCTCCAAATGGTTGGCGACTATGGTGTGGACCGGGTGGGTCCTTACTGGGTTCCCGGTCAACTCAACAGCCAAAACTTTCCCGGATGGCACTGTGGACTACTTGGTTATATGTGATGCCAACTTAGGTACTGCCACTGAGTCTATACACTGGGTCCCAGCCTTAATGGCTGAGTCCTTACATGTCCCTTCCAGTTCCCTCATTTTTTTCATTCCCACTAAAGGGCGTCATGGGGTTCTCTTCCACTGCATTGTTCCCATGATGCTAGGTCATGATTTTGACTATTTGCAACATGTTGATGCCGTAACAATAATGCGTATAACTACATGTGTGACATATTGTGAGTTTTACAATGTATTTAAACCTACATATGAACAAACAAAACCTGTCCTTATGCTAAATGAGATTAACACCCAAGAAACCCTTACAGTTACTGAACAATCCGAATGTCTCAAAAGTGAACTAGTGGATGACTTTGGACATATTAATTGATATTTTATTGATACAGCCCCAGTAGCCAATAATGTGTGGTACAAGCACATGAGTCAGGTGCGGCAGGTGACATCCACAGACAGCAGTTACGTGTGTTCCCTTATCCCCTATGCTATGTGAGCATCAGGAAAATTCATAGCAGCATAAGTAACAGTAAACAAGGCACACTGACTCATGCACCTTGTAGAGGAGGTCCTACACCCACCCTCTCAATCTGGGTGTAAATGGCATTGTGGGCTGATCAATAGTTCCAGTATCACAAACATCAGAATTATAGTGCTTTCTGAAGACAAAGGGAACATATAGGATGTCATATATTTTTGGGGGTCAGAATGCCCCAAGCAGTGGGGGGGTGTATCAGGTATTATATGTACATCATGAATATCAGAAATGTACTCTATGAACAGGACAGAAAATAAGTTATGCTAAAAAATAAAGTCTCTAGGCTAAGCAAGTTCAGATGAAATTTAAGATGGATGCCAAATACAAAATGGTGGCCTGCACGCAGATGTTAAAATAGCTGAATCATTCTGACCTGGAATGGCAGCAGTTCATTGTAGACAAGTATGTGTGGTGGGATAAAATTAGAATTTCTTAGTAGGAAAGTCTGACAGTGATGGGTTATAGATCTGCTAAAGGCCTGTGAAGACTACCAATTAGAGCAAGCAGCTGCTTAAGTAGAAACAAACATGATGAGCTCATGAGGGGTTTTCACAGAATAAGCTGCCTAGTCAAGATGTCAGGTCTCAGCAATCAGAAATGGGGCTGCTTTTTGGTAGACATTAAGGATTTATAATGAGAGCTGGCAGGGTCTCACACAAGTTTAATTCGCCTATGTGTCGGTCAAATAATGCTTGCCCAGATAAGTCATGTGGGCTTGGTAAGTGGCAGTTAGGCGAGCAAATCACAGATAGGTAGGGGTTTATTTTTGGTTGAAAGGACCAATCACTATGTATTGTGAAATCATAGAAAGTGTTGCATCAGTCTCAAAAATGTATAAAAGCACAATGATTTTGGGAGACCAGTGCTGCTGTTTCTGGTGTCTTGTGAACATGCATTAAAGATGATTTTTGAAGCAAATACGTCAATCTCCCTGCTTATCCAGTCTCCAGTGCGAGTCCACAGGTGTCAAAGTCCAAGGAGGGCCCTGGGTCCTCAAGTTCACTTGGTGACCACTTTCAAAGGGACCCTGAAGATCTTTTTTCCAGGGATGTAAGAACCCAGATCTATAGGGGCAGAGATGGGAAGATTCCTGGGGAGAGTGGCAGGGTAAGTAAATGAATCTGCAGTGTGCCCCCTTCTTACCAGAAGAGAACTCCCCCTGGCAATTTGAACATTTGTGGATTTTGGTATATATTATGGGGGACTGAGGTAAGGGGGGAGTACATAACATGTATTATGGATAGCATTAAGGGGTTTGTGATAGGTTAGGAAAGGCAATGTGGCAGTGTATAAAGGGAACGGGAGCTGTTTAGAATATATGAGGAGAAGTGCTGTTTAAAGATAAATGATGAGGAGCGTCAAGACGAGGAACATCTGTTAGCTCAGAGTCCTACGCTCAAGGAGCGTCTAAAAGGAGTTGTCTAAAAAACCCAAGTGGGTAAACTAGGCTACATACAGATGGATCTGTGAGAGTAGACAATTCAAACTCCTATCGGGGTACCTTAGTGGCAAGTAATAACAGCAAGGAATGCTGATGAGATACATGTGGAAGTCGACTAGTCTGTCTGTTTGTCTATATATCTGTTTTGTAATTAAAAGTGTTAAGGAGCAACAATGAATTGTATAAAAACTGATAAAGATCAAGAAATCACATTATTAATTGAAGAAAAATAATTTGCACCAATTCAAAGATAGGCAGGGATGAGTGAAAAAGATAGGTGTGAGTAATCCATTGATGAGTGCGCTCCTGTGCATTATTTTTAAAATGTAATGGAAAGGAAAAAAACAGACAAAATGATTAATATAGTCAAAACATATGGCTAGTTTGCACCCTTGCAGCGGGCAGGCATTGGTAGTTAATTTGTACATACCTGCATAGTTGACATTCTTAGTGAGACAAGAAGCTTCGAACGATAAAAATCTGCATAGTGTTTGATGCAAACGAAGAGCTCCCAAGGCATGAGATGGGAGAGAAATGCATCTTGCCTCAAACAGGCAGCTGCGCATTAGGAAAATATACATTTTTTAATTGAAACACAAATCCGACATCAGATTCGCTCCCTCCAGCCAAAGATAAAGCTTATTCCATATCTTATATGTGTTCAAAATAAATTATCACAGAGATTACTATTTTTGAATGTGCTACGCAGTTTGCATAAAGATAGAGCTGACAGTGCACAATTAAGACTTATGGTCAAAACCGTGTTGAGAATAGTTAAAAGCTTTTCCTCAAGGCTGAAAAATAAATAACAAGTTGGCAGACTCAGGAGAATAATTTATGATTGTAGGGAAAAATAGAAGTTGTTTTTGAAGTTGAAAACTGGGATAAGTTCTGCGAATTAGAACAGCTGCGAGCTAAACTTATACATATATATAATGAACAGTCTGCTGTTTGTGCTGGCAGGCATGGCAAAAAAAATGTGTGTAATGTGTTAAGTGATTAAAACAGAAAAATGAATGAAGACCTATGGAAAAATGATTAAAATTAGTATGATTGACATTGATATATATATATACATACATATGCATGCAAAGGAAAATGTTTAGAGATTTGGTTGTGTAGTTTTGAAAACAAAAATGGTTTTCTGTGCAATGCTTAAACTGAGCCGGGCTGTCCTTGACTTGTATGAAAATGTTGAGTTGAACCCAAACTCCTTAAATTAAATTGTTATTTTGGGGGGTTTTCACCATACATATATGTAATGTATGTGTTCTGTTTTAGGGACGCTTAATTATAGGTTGATGTGGCTAATACCCGCTGAGTAAATTGACAGATAAGCAAGTTTTGAAAAATAGCATTTCAATTATGACATTAAGTGCATGATTGTTAAAAACAGATGCTGAGAGGAGCGCTGAATTTAGGTGATATGTTGTGAGGTTATTTAACCCCTGGTTGTTTAAGTCAAGCAAAGATGTGTAGCTTGAAAAGATTGGTTGTTTCTGTTAGAAGAGCTAGATATAGTTGAACCTTGTGTTGAATATATTGTTTTTGTATTGGAGGCTATCCCTGGCTATTGTATATTTGTGAGCTGCGGGGCGGGGTTTGTGTTATTGTTTAGGGTTGTGCAAGGCAATTCCCACTTTTAGGGGTTTGGCTGGTCATTTAATGGGGACATAATGGATGCTTTATTGTTGAGCACACACTAAGAAGCGTCCCTAAGTTGTTGATTTTATGTGGGGCAAAGGGCTGTCCCTTGTTGAGGATGGATATGGCATTTAGAAAAAGCATAAATCCAGGTGCGAGTATGGACCAATTGTATAGATGAAAAGGAAAGAGGAAGAATGTTTCATTAAGCAGTTTTCCGAGCGCTATCAGGAACAAAAACAGATTATCAAATAAAAGCACAGAAGAAGTGCTGTGGGTGATCACATTAGTGATAATACTGGTAGTTAGGGACAGAGAGAAGGCATGGGATATGTATTGCAATACAATGTAGAGTCATGGGGTGTTATACATGCATTTTTAGGCAAGTGCACGAAAGAGTTAGAGCACATTGAAGTAGTGCCAAAAGGGGGAACAATGTTTCCCTTACGATATATTATTCCTATGAAATATAGGGGCATTTGGAGAAGAAAAAGAAAAAAATGGTGTCCAGGATCACACAAATTGAAAAAAGTGTTGCAGAGATTAAAAATGTAATAATGTGTGCAAATTACAGTAAAAAGTAGGTTAATGTATTAGTGGATGAAATTAAACTGAGCACAGTGAATATTTATGGGGATACCAAGGATAGCTGAGACAAAAATGCTGTGTTGGGAAAACATTGGAAATGCATGTAAAAATGCAGAAATGTGTATTTAAAATAAGGAAGCAATAGGCATTGAGGGGAAGTGCTTGAAAAGCACACTGAGGCTAAGGACACACACAAAGTGAGTAAGGTATGATATGATATGATATGATATGGTATTTGTAACGCGCCTATACACAGGTGTTTCAAGGCGCGACGAGGCAGGGAGGGGAGGAACAAGGGGAGACAGACAACGATCCTACTAGGCCAGGTGTCATTCAGATCGCGCAAGTGCAGGGCTGGGGGAGGGGGAAAAGTGCAAGGGGAAGGGGAGGGGGGGAAGTGCAGTACAAGGTAAGTGGCGTAAAGTAATAAATAAATAGGGCCAGCTGGTGGCAAGTGCAAGATAAGTGCAGAACAAGTGCTGGGGAAGGGGGGGGGCTGTAGGGATACAGAGACAGTCCCGCAGTGCAGAGGGGTTCCAGGGCATCAGTGCAAGTGGAGAGTGGCTGGGCCCAGGACCGAGGCCGTTTAGAGTGGTCCAGTTGCAGGATCAGTGCAGTTTCAGTGAAGAATTAATAAGCTGTTCAGCAGGGGAGAGGGAGAGAGAAAGCAGAAGCAAAGAGGAAGGTTTTGAGGTGCTTCCGGAACCGGAGATGGTTCTCCTCAAGTTTCAGGGAGGCAGGAAGGCTGTTCCAGAGGGAGGCCCCTGCCGCGGAGAGAGATCTACCCCCAGCTTGTTGCTTCGAGAAGCGGCTAACCCTGAGGGAGTTGGAGGATGATACATGATACATGATACTTTTAAAACAGTTGGATTGCGAAAACATTAGGTTGAACATTTATTTTTTTATAGAAGTATACACCTTGATTTTCTGATTTATAAGAATAAGGAATCCACTATTTAAGGGTTTTTGAAGGGGTTTGTTCAAATAAAATGTATTTATGAATAAGGTATAACCAAGCCGGGCACTGACAAAGAAAATGGAGGCCGATTTTGCACAGTTATTGAGCACAACATGGAGTATTATCACATGTGATGAAGTGATTTATTAAGGAAAAATAGAGATGATCAAGGAGAGAATCTCTGTTATGATATGTTTGCAAGAAGAGGGGGAGTGACACATACATATACACATGCATGCTCATACATACATGCACACGAGAAGGCACGCATATACACATGCACACATGATTTTATGGAAGTTTAGGTAATCAATGAACTATAGACAATGCATTTAAAAACGCACATAGGTAGCCAGAAGAAGGACTTCAGTATTGCAATGAGAACACACACACACACATACAATGTTTCTGTTTTTACATTAAGAGTACTAGATAGGAACATTATGTTTTATTAAAGTGAAATATAAGAACTAGCTAGTCTTTTTGAAGAAATATAAATGAAACATGAAGATCTGATTGCTTATGTTCAGGAGCACTGAATTCTTGAGGCACACAAGCAGGGGTGAAAACAGTGGCAGTATTTTACCACAGTGTATGTCAGAGACTGTTTGAGCAGATACAGAGACACTTGGGAAGCAAGTGGGAATGGAAGCAGTGTCATAGGGCACAGATACAGTTGACTTTCACACATTATTGTTGGCTGTTGTAGAAGAAGAATAAAAAGAAAAAACTATGCTAGGAAAAATTGACGAAGCCAAGTTAGTTTAAAAAGGAATTGTCAAAATATGCCATAGAAGGGGCAATACTGACGAGTGGAGAAGGATTGGGAAGGTGACAAGCAGGGGCTACATCACAGGTGAATAATGAGCGCCAAATGGAACAAGGAGGGAATGGGATAGTGCCACTAGGCCGAAAAAAGAAAAATAGAGAAAGAGGTAGTTTACAGAAATAACCAACGCAGTCTTCAGAATATGAAGAATGATGAATAATAATCAGAATGTGCAAGGACCACTTAACCAAGGGCGACTAGTTAGAAGGGCTCTTCCTGTATGTTAAATGTATGGGATGACAGAGCACATTGCACGCACATGTAAAAGCCAAGGGGTATGTGCAAGATGGACAATTCTCAAGAAGGGGACAGTTTATCCTCCAGTATATAGCTCACAAACTAGGGAAGAGTTTGCCCAAGATCAGACATTGTATCAGACAGGAGCACTGAGAGTGCAACAGGTACAGCAGCTAGAGCAAGTGCAAAACGGATCCTCAGTAGGGGCAATTGCAGCGAGACCCCAAGCAGATTCAGCAATATGTAAACATAGGACATGTATTGACACCCAGGATAGGAGGTGCCACTGTGGTAGGAGGAAATCCTTTCACAGGAACAGGGGTATCCATGCACCCACAATAAGGCAGCTCACAGGGTGGCTTAATGTGCTAAGAATTATTAGTGACACTAGGCCCCAATAGGAGCCTAGGGTTAATGTGGAGGTAGGAGGCACATTCTTTTCCATATTAGTAGACACTGGGATTGGAGGCCCATGAACGAAGAAGGAAAGATGTCAAATGGTGAGTATTATCAGAAGATTGAGCTTTCTTTGGAGCTACAAGTTGAGCTCCTTTTTATTAATTAATTATCAGTCTCTGTAGGAGAGTGTGGCATAAGTGGTCTTTGATATATTTGTGACAAATGCCAGTTAAATATTTTGGGAAGGGATTGAATGGCAAAAATGTGATATGATGATTTTATTTAGTTGATCAAGGTATAGTGTGTTCCACTTTTGGGATACACCATTTGAACGTGGGTGAATTTATATTGGCATGCATAGGGCAAGTGGCTCTGCAAGGTGTTTCAGTAGAACCAGAGGTCTTTCTTATTATGAGGTGAGCATTTTGTTAAACATGGCTATTTGGCCTAGTGGAGTAAATGGTGAGGCTTTCCGGAGAAGTCTTCCTCAGACCATAGATACCTATGGACTAAGAGGGGGGACAGAAATGACCTCAGTAAAAACATTTTTTATTGAACGGAAAAGAGCAGAGGTCTACCCTGAGGAAATAATTAATTGTGTTGTCAGATAAAAAATGACTTTAACTCTATTTTGGTTTTCTACAGAGAGCAAGAACCCATACCAGCGTTGCTCTCTTCAGCTACGGATGCACCAAGAAGACAGAAGGGGGCGATTGGAGAAGATACGTCCTTTTTGAAAACTGTCTGAACTTGTTATGTAGTATGTTTGTTGTTTGCTATTTTTTGACTCTCTGGCTCTAGAATGTTGACCACTGGGAAAAAAATCTTTTAGTACTATGCAGTTTTTGAAAAAAAGAAAGCACATGAGAAAGTAGGGCAATGCCAGACACAGGCAGATGCATTCATTGTACAACCTCAGCTCATAAGCCAAGTCCCGATATCAGCCAGTATGTATTTAAATATAAATTGAAACCGAGATGTGTAAAAGGAGAAAAAGAAGCAGCCATTCTGTTATATTGGAAATGGAGGAAAATGCAGTAGAGCTTGTTTAGAAGGCAGAAATGTAAGAAACAAACACACAAGTATTTTTTAAGGGTTGAGTTTGAGGAGGAAGTACTGACGATAGAGACATACTTATTTTTCAATGGAATCTCATTCTGTTTTATATTACAGATGGGTGGGAGAGACCTATACACCAGGAGATTGGTGGCAACCGATCCTGCGAGCAGAGAGAAAAGATCGAGGCACCCAGCGAGAACAAACTAAGAGTCTGAGTACTCTGTAATGAAATAAACAATGAACATTGAAAGGACTGGCCAATGCAAAGTTGCTGCAAAGCAGCCTAAAGGACAAAATAAAGTGTGGACTAAATTTTGAAAGTCTGTGGATTTAGAATGAGGAGAATAAAGAATAGGGTGGAAGATGTGTCGATAGGGGACAAATGGAAAAAACAAGATAAGCATTAAGAATGTTCATGTGGAAAAGAATGAGAAACAAGGAGGTGTCATGGGGTGCGAGGAAGGAAAAGGTGCACAGCAAAGATTACACATGGAGAATAAAGAAATGGGCTGGTGGGTTCCTTCAAGGAATGATTTCTCTCGATTCTCATAGTGGACATAATTGCCTGTGATATATAGTTAGTTTATATTTTGAGTAATAGAGGTGGGATTTAAATAGAAGCAAACAAAGGTTCTCTTTAAGGATTAAGGATTCACACATGTGTTAGACTAGGAGAATCAATATGATCGAAATAACTGTTGATTTTGTAGAAATGTTTTTTATAATACCTCCCATGTTGAGACAAATCACCACACTGAGGGGTGTGATTGGGACAGGGATATATAGGTACACTGAATATGGGGGCGGCGGGACATTGGATGTAGTGGTCATGTTTTAAATAGGTGCCTAAATACAGACGAGAGGGGGGAGTGTAGTGGAGGTCCCAGACCCCCCCCCCTCAAGCTGGGTGAGAATGGCATGGTGGGCTGATCAATGGTTCCAGTATCACAACAATCAGAATTATAGTGCTTTCTGAACACAAAGGGTACACATAGGGTGACATATATATATGCCCCAAGCAGTGGCGTGTGTCTCAGGTATTACAAATACATCATGAATATAAAAAATGTAGTCTGAGAACTGGACAGAAAATAAGTTATTCTAAAAAATAAATTGATTTGCCATTTGGTAGCACGGCAGAGTCTCTAGGCTAAGGAAGTTCAGATGAAATTTAAGATGGATGCCGAATACCAAATGGTGCCTTGCAAGCGGATGTTAAAATAGCTGAATCATTCTGACCTGGAATATTCATTGGCAGCAGTTCACTGTAGACAAGTATGTGTAGTGGGATATATTTAGTATTTCTTGACATGAAAGGCTGACAGTGATGTACCATAGATCCACTAAAGGCCTGGGAAGACTACCAATGAGAGCAAGCAGCTGTTTATCTAGCAACAAATATGATTAGCTCAAAAGGGGTTTTCACAGCATAGCCTGTCAAGTGAAGTTGGAAGGTCGCGGCACTCAGATATGGGCCGATTTTGGCAGACATAATGAGGGCCAGCAGGATCTCACACAAGTTTAATTAGCCTATGTGTCAGTCAAATAATGCTTACCAAGATAAGTTATGTGGGCTTGGTAAGTGAAAGTTAAGCCAGCAAATCAGAGACAGGTAGAGGTTTCTTTTTGGTTGAAGGGACCACTCAGTATGTATTGTAAATTAATCATAGGAAGTGTTGCATCAGCCTCGAAAATGTATAAAAGCACAATGATTTGGGGAGCCCAATGCTGCTGTTTCCGCTGTCTTGTGAACATGCATTAAAGATGATTTTCGAAGTAAATGCCTGGGCGTCCGTCTCCCTGCTCATCTAGTCTCCAGTGCCTGAGTCCACAGGTGTCAAAGTTCAAGGGGGTGCTGGGTTCTCCAGTTCAACCTTGCACTTTGCCTGACCAGAGGACAATTCAAAGGCAAAACAGCATCACTAGTATGGGTGACTAAAGCTACATCCCAAAGAGAAGACGGTGATATACAAGAGATGAAGTCGAGAGCAAAACAAGAGAAAATGAACTGAATAATAAAATATGAGGAGCCTGGAATAAATGGAACAGGAACCAGATTTGTAGAAAATCAGACGTTACAATGCAAGGATAAGAAAGGGAAAGAAGCACCAGAATGCTGTGAAATAGGTCAACTACGAATCAAAGGAACAGTCCTTACTCCTGAGGGATGGGCCGATGGACTGATCATTTGCAAAGCAATATTGTAAGGACAATGGGAAGAAGTTGTCGTGAATGCAGAAAAGGAATGCAAGGCCTAATGCCCTAAGATCACAAGGCTATGAACATGGGTCGACAATGAGGGGGGACCATTGCAGATACTACCCATGAAGAATGCGTCACTATCCTTCAGAAATAATGGCATGATAATGGTTGGAGAAAACACCAAGTTTGGTCATGTTTTTGACATACCAGACATGAAGGGAGGAACAGTAGTCCTGATGGAGCACTAATGGGCTTGTGGAACAAGAGCCTATATGACGTTTCCACCAGAAAGGGGATGAGTTTGTTCAATACCACTGATGAACATGCCAGTCATAATAGTGCTGCAAAGCGACATGCAGAAACACATTTTCCTAAAATGGATGCACACTAAGGAAGAAGGGATCACTCATACTCCAATGATAGAAGAGAGGGAACTATATTTCAACAAAATCAGAGGAAGCATTTGAGGACATACAAGCTGAACATAGATTGTTCAGTAAGACAGCAGTACTTTTTTCAGCTATGTTTCTTCCCGTAGTCCAAGTCGCTGAAAATGCCAAATGGCTTCAGATGGGAATTGCTGCAGACAATTAACGCTACAGTGAAGGGTTTCTGTGCCATAAAGGAAGACTTGAGAGCGATAAGACTCATGGCTCTCCAAAATAGATATGTGCTTGTGTGCTCGATCTATTTACAGCCATGAAAATAGGCATATGTGCAAAGGATAGTCCATCCTGTTGCACATACAAACCTGCTAAGGATGAAGAAAACGGGACCCTTAAAGAAGCAATCACACTCCTGACAGAACTGCAAACGAAGATGACTGAGGAGGTGGAATATGTCATACATGATGACCTGTTTTCATACTTGTTTTCCTGGATTCCATCTTGGCTAGCAAATACGTTCAAGATACTGATAGCAATACTGGTGCTGGTATTATTAGGATTCTACACCATAAGGATAGCAATCAGTCAATGCAAGAAGACTGCTAAAAATGCTATTGGAATGAAGATAGTACTTAAAGTAACTGTGCAGAGGCATGAAACCACAACAGGATCGCAATTCTGGTATCCTAAGGATCCTCAAAACTATGTGGGTAAGTGGATGTTCTGTAAACCGATTGGGACATGCTATTTCATAAATTGGAGTTTGGATTAACATGTGAAATACTCATTTGACCTAAGGGGGGGTGATGCAGGTCTGGGTCCAAGGTACCTTTGCTGAGGGCAGGCCTCAGAAGTGATGTGTTTGATGACTCAACCATAGGGCGGAATGTAGAGAGGCAGATGAACAGGCCATCCTTGCTGTTGACCCTCAGCCCCACCACTGTACCGCAGCTATGAGAGAAGATATTCACTGAGATAACCATATCAACCACTTCTAGGAGATGTGCAAGTGGAGAAGAATTTGCTGAAGTAGATGTGACCAAGACATGTAAAGAAGGCCATCAATCAAGATATCAAAATACATGCATTGAAATATAGACATGAAGCAAATTAGCATTCACCATGAACTTACATAAACGGTGGCTTAAATATGCAGTTCAGACAACAACAAAAATATACAATTCAAATATTAGAGAATACATAACAGCTAAATGTAGCTAATGAAATGCAATGCAAAGAAGACATGCATGTGCTTGCTTAAATGTAGAAACGCGATAAAGGATGGGAAGTCATTTTAGTTTAGATCACTGGCGAAAATTGTATCACACGACCTGAAAAGCCTGAAGCTACAGAGGAGGTGGTGAGTGACATAGCTGAAACCTCAGAGCTGTGCTGAACAAGCCGAAGTCGAGCAGCCCCTGTTCCAAGGTTCCTGTGAAAATAAGGGAGTATTATATCTTCTGGGGGAAAGGACAAGATAACGAGCTTCTGAACATCAGACAGTGTTCACTTCAAGATTGATAAGGGATCAGCCGACCTTTTTAAAAAGCAGGTGCAGTAAACAAACAGTGCTTAGGAGGCAACAGACAGATCTCCCAAGTCTCTAACGGTCAGAAAGGGTAATGACACTTGTTTTTATAGTAGCTCAGATCAAGGGAAAACAGTCTAAAGAATGGTCTACCAACATTGGATCCCTATTTGAGCCAACGCCTAGAAAATCGAAATAGAGGCGCTGACAGATACCTGCTTAACTCCCTTTTTACTCACAGGAACATCAAGGTCGAAGAAAATAACTACAACAGAAGGACTTTGGCTTATGGCCTAGGATATATGGGATTGTGTTTGAAACAGCACCTGGGTCTCCCTCATATCAAGGTATGTGCGTCAGATGCTTGAAACTTGTCAGATGTCCAAGGTTGGTAAGACCAGGTCCAGCCACTTATTCTGTATAACCTGATTCCATCTTGTTAACATGATGCTTGACAATTAGTTAGAATGACAGTGATATTCAGTATCAGGGGAGTTGCTAGGTCTGGAAAAGACCCGGGGCTAAGCTGATGTCGGAACTGTTGCGACTGGGGGCTAGCTAGTCTTTTGGCTGTAGCTCATGTGATTCTATCCGGGGCTACAACCAAAAGATCAGGGGCTCAGCCCCCTTAGCCCCACCCCCTAGCAACGCCCCTGTTCAGTATTTTCAGTAAATGCAGGTGGTCCAAGGTGTGGCCATCTGATAAGTGATGTCCAATGAAATGTTAGACACTTATAGGATGTATATTCTATTGGCGATATTAACCAATCCTTTTCTTCCGTGGGTTTTCACGAAAAGAAGCTTGCACTCTGTAAAAATTGTGAACTATTGAGAAGTTGTACTTATGTGTTACTGCTGCGTTATACTTCACTAATAAAGCTAGCCGATTTGCACTATCATTGACTCTGTCCATCTTTGGTTATGATATGATATGATATGATTGTTTATTTATATAGCGCCTATACACAGAAGTGTTTCAAAGCGCTTCAAGGAGGGAGGGAGCAAAGGAAAATACAGTACATTCAGTAAAAAGTCCTTGAAACAATACAGAATGTGAAAAAACTATCGTAATAGGCCTGACGACATTTCTGATAGTGCAAGTGCAAAATAACAAGTAAGGTAGGAGGTAAGGGGGAAGGAAAACAAAGCAAGCAGTAACATTACTATGTCTGACGACAATTTACGCAGTGCAGGTGGAAAAACAAGGGGAGGGTTGGGAAGGGGGGGCTGAGGGATAGAGGGGTGAGGAGGAACAGAACAACTGCTGAGCAAATTCATCGGGAAAAATTAAAGCAGGGGAGGGGGAGAGGAGAACAAAGGGGGAGGAGGGGAGACAGACAAGCTACTATCATCGGTCATAGAACAGGTGATAGGAGTAAGTGCTAGGAGGGGAAGACCTCGAGGGAGAGTCTAGGTCATCAGAGGAGGGGGAGATGCAGGAAGTGAGAGTAGGAAGAGGGGTGGGAAGTAGAAGAGGGTGGGTTTGTGGTACCCAGCGCATAGAACAGGGTGGGCACCTCAAGAGCATGAGTAGGGTCAGCGCAGAGCAGGGGGTGGAAGGTCATGAAGGTCTGGAGGCAGGGGCACGACGTGGACATACAATTAACATTAAAGGATGGAGATGAGAATGGGAGGGAGATGACCAGAGGGGAGAGGGAATGAGGCAAAAGGCGAAAGAGGGGGGGAGCAGTAGGTGGCTCAGAACAGGTGTACAATGCACAATTATACAGAAGTAGGAATCAAGGTAAGTTAAAGCAGTGAATGCAAACACAGGAAACTTGCATAGATAATGGACCGAACATTTACAGTGCGTTTGATTAGAGGAAGAGTGAAACATGAATGAAGTACGGTTAAATCCCCCAAAGCCATGGAGGGCAGGTATGCGGTATGGAAAATTGTGCATAGACAACTAAAAGCGGCATTAACAGTGTTGATTTACAAGATTCTACTGAGGTGGAATTTGAGACTGTAGATGATCAGTTCCAGAAAGAAGGTGGCGTGCCAAAATACAAGTGCCAAGATCGAGAATGTTTGTTGTGGCACAGAGGGTTTGGGTTTGCCCTTAAATGCAGAGGCTGAAGCAGGAGTCAACTGGAGGTGGGGGGCATTGAAAGTGTCACGTTGGTGCAGCAAGAGAAAGCTGCAATGTCAAGTTCACCAGGGTGCTGGGTAAGTGGTAGAGTCAGGAAGGGAATGTAGACATGGAACGAGGGGGAGTAAGCAGAGGTGCGTGCACACCTTACCTTTGCGCCGTGACCCTGCATTAAGGTGTTGTACTGAACGCTGGGTGAACCAGGAGGGTAGGCTGCAGGCAGGTCCATAGGTAAAGTCCATGGAAAGGACAGGGAAAAGACAGGAAGGAGCCCTTAAGCGCTGCCCTTAAATGCGCGGACCCGGCTTCGCCTCACGGCTAGGCCGGGTCTCTGCATTTGATGAGGGCAGGGGCCAATCAGCAGGCAGGAAACAAGGACGTGCCTCCAAGCACCGAGGATGGTGCAGACAAAGAAGGAAGCTCGGCGGCCATCTTGGCATGGCCTCGTCCGATGCTGCAGGAGATGTAGTGGCAGCAATTCCGGGTCCCACGGTGGACAGGGGGGGACATCCTTCTCGGTGGAGGTCACAGGGAAAAGACAGGAAGGATTTACGACTGTGGTTGGATTATCTATGACTGTGCTCTACAGTTTCTCATACATTGCTCTAGGAATGACCATTCTTAATGCAAATCCCACTTTGGTATGTTCTCATTACCTTTTCGTTTTGTAAATATTCTATTGGCTTTCTTGGGTCCAACGCTTGGGGTTTGGTTGACTTTTTTCGGGATGGTTGATCTGAGGTTCTGGTGTCTTGGTGGCTAAATCGGCAGTGGTGGAACATGGCACAGAGATCCATAGCCACTTTCCCATTTGATTAAAGCCACTTTCCCATTTGATTAAATCGTGTGATCTTGACCAAATCACTGTTTCTCTCTAGGTCTGACTTCACTTATGTAGCAAAAAAGCAATGAATTGCTCATACAATTGAAATACTGAATCGCAATTGGGAGTCTTTGCCAAAAACCATCAACCGTTAGGATAACATTCAACTTTGTGAAAAGGGACATTCTAGGCTGGAATTGAGCACAGCTGGTTGAACCCTTGCTATATTTCAGAAAATGTGGGCTTTTACTCAACATGCTTGGATGTGAATGTTCAAACGGAAAGTTCAAGGTGCAATCGTTCACACCTGCAGACTATTAAACACCCATATTTACAATCACCATCCCCCATACACCGCTTTTTGATTTGATCTCTTTGAGATGAGAAAGGAAAATTAATTGGCCCTTACTTAACTCGTGGTTGTACTTCCAAAAGGCCAGGTTTGGCTTCAGTGTGGCCCGCCAAACCAATATTTCGTAAGATGTAAATTCCCAAATCTGTGTGTTATTTTTGGTCAAGCAGTTGACATGTTTAGTGTTTTTGAAATTAAGTGTTCATTAAACAAGAACTCCAATTGTAATGTTTCAGGTTTCCACTCGGGGACAAGTGACTGCTGTTTCCTTCCAAAAGAGCACTTCGGAAACCGCTCTGCCAAAAGTGCACATTGCTGCCATTTTTATGTTGATGGAGGATGACAGCGAAGCCGCTGAAAACACAGTTCAACAACTTGTAAAATATCCTTTTAAGCAGAGGATGTGGTTTCATTCTGAATACTGTAAATCCAGGGGCAGGGAGCATAATACTAGCTTGAAGCAGGGCACGACCGGAGCACCGTGCAAGATGGCGCAAACAGCATTAAAACAGTCTATTTCTGAAGCCAGGTAGTATTTCCTTTCATAATTCAAGGTATTAGACAATCTTTGGCCATCCTGTCCATAATCTGCAAACTATAACTGTGCCTACTCCCCGGAATGAAAACTCCTCCTCCATTGCCTAAATAACACACATCGGTCCTGATTAATAGAAAAAGCACTAAAACAACTGCATTCTCTGCGTATTCATAGATTCAAAGCGCAAAGTAATTCAATGCGCAAAGAAAATAGAGTTGCTCCCAGCACGCGCACTCCATGCCCCACGCAAATGAAAAACGTTGCCAATTAACAACCTTTGCGCCTACCTTTGCCCCACCATCCAGCAGCCTGGCGAAACTGCGCACGGTCCCCTATACGTCAAGGCAGCACCCTGACGAAACCTCATGCGTCCTCCTATAAGTCAAGGCTGCACCCTGGCAAAACTGTGTGCGGTCCCCGTGCCGTAAATGAAGGCCGCACCTCAGTGAAACTGCTTGCGGTCCCCCGTAAGTCAAGGCTGCACAGAGGCGAAACTGCTTGAGGTCCCCCAAAAGTCAAGGCTGAACCCAAGCAAAATAAGGTGCTGGCCCCCCATTACTCAAAGCTGCACCCCATTGAAAATGTGCATGGTCCCCCTGTAAGCCAATGCTGCACCTCGGTAAAACTGCGGACCATCACCCCTACACACAAGCCACTCAAACTGCTGGCCTACACCCCTAAGTCATAGCAGCCCTCTGAAGTCCCAACACCACCCACCAACCCCCCTCACCTCTGCCACTACCCCAGGCAGCCCCTCTGACAGTAAACCTTCCTCCTCACACCCCCTGACTTCTGCCACTTCACTAGGCAGCCCCCTAATGTGCCGACACCACCCACCAGCCCCCTCACCTCTGCCACTACCACTTGACAGAACACCCTCCTCCCCACACACCCTGACCTCCACCACTACCCCAGGCAGCCCTGTTAAGTTCTGACACCACCCAATAGTGCCCCTCCCCTCTGCCACTACCCCAGATATCCCCCTCAAGTCCTGACACCACCCATCAGCCCCCCTCACCTCTGCCACTATCCCAGGCAGCTCCCTCAAGTCCCGACATCACCCACTAGTCCCCTGACCTCAGCCACTAACCCAGGCAGTCCCCATAAGTCCCCACACCACCCAACAGCCCCTCTCATCTCCACTACTATGCCAGCCAGCCCCAAGTTCCAACACCACCCACCAGACCCCTTCACCTCTGCCACTACCCCAGGCAGCCCCCTGACAGTACACCCCCCTCCCCACAAACCCCATATCTCTGTCACTACCCCAGGAGGTTCCCTCAAGTCCCGATACCACTCACCAGGCGCCCTGACCTCTGCCACTACCCCAGGTATCCTTCTCAAGTCCTGATACCACCAAACAACCCCCCTGACCTCCACCACTACCACAGGCAGAACTCTGAAGCCCTGCCACACCCACCGGCCCCCTCACCTCTGCCACTATCCCAGGCAGCCCCCTGACAGTATGCCCCCCTACCAGTCCAATGTGGAGCTCAACTTCTCTGGGTTGCCTCCACCATGAAGTATACCTGCTAGATATCATCAACCAACACTATCAACTTGGAGCACTGCTGTTAAATCCAAGACTGGAGCATCTCCTAGCACTCCTTGGTAGACCAGAACCTGCAGCACCTCAACTGGACAGGACACTGCTGCACCCCCTGCACTGTGGCCACCCCATGTACATGTGACCTGGCAATGCAATGCAATGTGGCATGTGCATATTGCTCATGTGCCATTGTAATGGCCTCAAAACATTGCAAGTGAATGTCCTTGGAGTACGGAAGTACAAGATTGGGAACAACCACAAATAATGACTGAGTGCATTTCAGCCTGTGCAAATGTAGCCAGGGAGGTAGAGGTGGCAAAGTCACTGTCAGGTACACAATCGTGACTGGCCTGTGCATGGGTGATGGGAAGTCAGTCAGAGTGTGTAACTCAGGAAGACAGTAAATGTGTGCTGCCATACTGAAACACCAATCATGGGACTCAGCTGCATCCCAGTGGCAGAGGTGATTCGTGATATGAGAGCAGGTAGTGTGTGATTGCAGATGTGTGAGGGTGGTTCACCATGACATGGGAGTGACACAGCAATCTACCATCTAATGCACAAGTGAGGTGTACAGGCCACCCATCCACAGTGAGGCCACATCTCACAGCAACACCCACAATGCCATATACGCACAACAGGGATTGAAGTGTGGACACATACACAAACCCAAGCAAGTGCTACGGGAACAGAAAAACAACAGTGGACCTGAAATGAAATCAACACACAATAAACTCAACCTACAGTAGCAAATGTGAAGAGGCAATAGAGATGATACCAGATACAACGAAAACATGTGGAACATGTGCCAATACACATGAATGAGTGGCACTCAATACCCAATGAGTAACTACAAACACCACTATGAGACATCCACACATCACCACATCCATAACCGTATGTACACCATTTCACACAACAAAAGCACAAAAGCTTCACTCCAACAACACCAACAAACTGACGGCAACCACGCAGCGCCTGTGTTCATGGAATGGAATCTGAAAATCATCCAGTGCCTCATCAAACTGTCTGATGGCCACACTCTTACATGTCAGGAATATATGCACACCTCCCCCAGCAAACATCACAGCCTCAACATGACACACACAGTGAAGCCACAAGACACATGCCCGACAATGAACAGATGCACTGGTACAACATGAAAAAAGTAAATGTGTACACAGACAAATAGACTGCATGAAGCGTGGAATGAACTGATTTAAAACCTGTATTAAAATAGAACTATATACAATAAAATGAGGGGAATCCAAAAATTGTCCAGGGATAAAAAAGAAATAAAAATCAAAAATGAAACCTAATCCTAATGAACTATATACATGGGCATTGGCTAGTCCTCTCCAAATTCTGACATTGCCTCCACCAGGGTTGAGTCACATGCAATGTCCTCCTCCCTTAGGCAGGCCTCGGTTCTCGCCTGGAGAGCTTGCAAGGTGGCCACCATCTGCTGCTCTGACGCCTCTGCTGACCTGAAAGTAGCCAGCCTCCAGGATGTCAGCCCGCCTCCTTGCCCTCCTAGCACCAGCTCAGCCCTGGCCACTATCACACCTGCGTCCCTTGCCCACTGCCTGTCTGCCACCAGCTGCTTCTGGTATCTGCGATACACCAACGACAATGCCTGCATGGCCCCCCTTTGTTTCTCCTGCCTCAATGGTGCGAGATGCCTCCTCAGGGTGGAAACCCCAGATACATTCTGCCTCCTCATGGTCACCACCTTCTGCGGCCATGCAGAGTGCAAGCTATGGAGACATGCCCTCCAACCCGATGACTATCGTTGGGGGCTAATGCCCTGAGTTGTCTGCTGACCTTCCACTGCCTATGCCCGTATTGCTGTCTGGGTAGCCACAGTGACTACCTCATCTGCCTTCTCAGAGACACCCACCTTGCTCAGGGATGAAAGCTCAATCAGACGGGGAGGTGGTGGAGGGACTGGTACACACAGGGACATGCTGGAAGCTGGCCAGGAAGGCACCCTGGAGGAGGACTGGTGCACAGAGGAGGAAGTGGAGGAGGGGGCCAATACACAGAACAGCCTATGGAACCCACCCACGAGCAGTGCTGTTGCCAGCATGGCCATGAGGGGTTACACCTCATTGTGATGATATACAAGCTGTCTGCCTGTACATCATCGCAAATTACTGTGATCTGACTTGTGAGACCAGCCAGCAGGGGCAGCATATGAACCTGGATGGACACATCAGCTGGAATTGGGATGCTTTTCTGGGTGGAGGCATCGAGGAAGGTGGTAACTGCTTTAGCAGATGGCCCAGGGGCAGGATTCTGTGCAGGAACCCCCATGGTGGCCTGCACATCATATGCCCCTGAGACAGGGCTGCAGCATGAACACCATACTTGACACCCTCACCTGACCCCATGGGCTGGCGTGCACTGGCCTCCTCATCAACCTGGATGACTCCTGGGTGTCTTCCCCCTGGATGGCCCCTTTGTGGCTTCACCCTCTCCCACCGCTTCTGAGCTGTCTCCTGCCTCCATCTCCTCCTGGGACTTACGCCCAGCAGCCACACCCAATGGTCCAGGCACTCCTTCAGCCATATCTCACTCCAAAGAGGATGTGTCACAGGGGTGTGGCTCGGGTTTGCACCTTGGTCTGGATTCCTGGTTCCTGCGTCCTTGCCCCACAGCATGGCTTCTGCCTTCTTCACCAGCTGCAACTGTGGGAAAGCAGACAAAAAATATTGACATCAGTCAACAGTTTCAAAGCATATGTGGCATATACAACATGCACAGTAACATCAAGTCACCATTGGTCAACCAACAACAGCTACATACACACACGTATGCAATTACCATGAAAACGGACACACAAGTGTCGGCAATGATGAGTCATAAACATGACCAAAATAGATGGCGGACCACAAACACGTTGCAAGATATATGAAATTGCACAATAGCAATGTCAAAGTGACCCAACTGTAAAATGCTGCTTTAACCCAGGACTCAGGGCACACGGAGACAGGAGTGGGCAGGGAATCACTTGGTAGGTTGGCCAACTACAGAATGCATGGAGGCATAGATGGTCTGGGGTACTGCTGGGCACACATTGGTGACAAGACACCCAGTTGAATGCAGAGGAGTGAGCTCGTTAGCCGATTGTAGATGAAAGTGCTGGAAATCCATTAAAGTGCTCCACAACTTCCACCTCTTAAATCCACCCTGGTACTCTGCAGCTCTAACCCTAGGAAACCATCCAGGGGCTCTACACTCCTCCAAGAATCCACCCAGTTGGACCATTCCACCCACCCCGGCAATCAGTCCAAGCACTTCACACCTCCCCTCCTTTAAACTCCATCCAAGTATATCCCATTTTGCAACCTCGAAATTCACCCAGGTACGCAGCACTTCCCAACCCTGAAGTCCATCCAGCTGCGTCACACCTTCCACCACCCGGAAATCTCTGTGTGTACGTCTTACTTCCCCCGTCTTGAAAATCCATCTCAGTGTATCACATTTCTTACCTTTAAAAATTCACTGCATTGTGCAAGATTCTTTAACCCTGATATCCATCCCAGTGCATCAACAATTCCCACCACGGAAATCCTTACAAGGGCGTCAGATTTCCGGTGTCACCTGTGGTAGTGATGATCTTTGTCTCCACCCTAGTTGCACTTTTTGTGTTTTTACCTTGTCACCTCGGCGGTCATGAATCATGAATCCTAAGCTTCTGTGCTGATCGGTAGGCAGTCTGATATCTTGGTACAAGTCCTATTTCTAGATGGGTGGTGCGTTCACTGGCCTGAGGGGGATCTGCAGGGAATGGTTAGTTGTCTTCCTAGATACCATTTGGGCATTGTCTAGTTTTCTTTTCCTGATTTTCCCTCCCCAGCTTTCCCTTGAGCCTCGTTCTCTGGCCTAATCGTAATCTGACTACCAGTTTCTCCTGTTTCTTGGTAGTCCCTCTTTGGGGGTCTGGGTGAGGGGACATCTCTGTTTAGGTCTTTTTTCCCAGTCCTGTCATTCATTCCTCTGTTATTTTCAGGCTACATTTCCTTTTTCAGTACTAGGTCGGTGCGAGGTGTGCGGGCGCTGTTCAGTCTGTTTCATTGTGTTCAGATTTGAAGAGCCAGGTTTTAATACGTTTTCTGAATTTTGTATGGCCCTCCATAGTGTGAATTTCCCTGGGAAGGGAGGCCCATAGTGTTGTTGATCCACCCATTATTCTTCTTTCTATATTGTTTGGGTTCTAGGCGCATGTCGTTGCAGCATCTTAGGGTTCTGGTGGCTTTCTAGGTGGAGAGGTTCTTTTGAATAAATTCTATTACCTGGCCGTGTATCGCTCTGTGCGTTATGCACATTGTTTTGAAAGTGATTTTCTTTTCCACTGGGAGCCAATGTAACATCCTAAGAGCCGGTGTGATGTGATCTCTTCTGTTGAGTTTAAGGAGAAGTCTAGCTACTGCATTTAGCATTCATTGAAGTTTCTTTAGTAGATAGTCTGGCATGCCAAGGTATTTGCTGTTAGCATAATCTATCCTGAACATGATGAGGGATATAATGGCGTGTTTTGTGTGTGAATTAAAGAAATGGTAGAATTAGTTTAATCATTTGTAGGTGGAAGTAGCACTTCGTGATTATCATGTTAACTTGGGGTGCTAGTGTTAACTTGTAGTCCATGATGATTACAATGTTTTTTACTGCTGCAGATGGTATTGGTAGGTTTTCCAGTTCTATGGGCCACAGGATCCGCTGATCGTTTCCTTTGTCTTCAGGTGTAATCATGATTTTGGTTTTGTCTGGCTTAATTTTGAGTTTGTTGATGTTCAACCATCGGTAGAGCTCCTTGAGACACTCTATTAGGGGTGCATTCTCTTCTTGAATGTTGCTGTATTTGAAGATTATTTGTGTATCATCTGCGTAGTTGTAGCATGTTAGTCCATGTTTTTTGATGAGGTTGATTAACAGTGCCATGTAAATGTCAAAGAGTGGTGCAGATTTGAGAGGTTTTCACCCAACTGTTTCTGTTCTTACAAGAGGAAGGATTTGATCCAGAGAAGTGCTGTGTAAGTGAGCCCTATATCTTCCAGTCTTTTTATTAGGATGTTGTGGTTGACTGTGGTAAAGGCAGCTGAGAGATTGAGTAACATCAGTGCTGATTTGGTGTTGGAGTCTGCATTCATTTTTAGATCGTCCCATATTGAGACTAGAGCTGTCTCTGTTCCTCTAAATGGTCAGAAGCCTGCTTGCGCCTGGTCCAGTAGATGGTTATTTTCAACTTGCTCCAGTCGTTGTTTATTAGTGTAGGTTTTTAATAGTTTTGCTGGGTATGGGATGTTTGAGATTGGTCTATAGCTTGAGAGGTCTTCCAGATGGCCTGTTGTGTCCTTGAGCAGAGGTTTGATGTAGGCTGTTTTTAATGCTCTTGGTGCTCTCCCTGTTATAAGTGATTGATTGAAGAGGTTTAAGTAGTATTACAATGGTGTGTCCTGTGCGAAGATGGATTTATAGATGTCTGGTTGTCAGGGGTCCATTGGGGAACCTGCCTTGTTACTATTTTTAAGTAGGCTTAGTAGTTGTTCTCTTGACATCTGTTGGAAGCAGTACATTTGATTTGTGGTGGGAGGATTGGTGGTGGCTGGTGGAGTGTTTGGTTGATTGGCCTGCTTTGTATGACTTAGTGAATGTTGGTGATTTCGTTCTTGAAGTGATCTGCAAGATCGTTGCATAGTTGTGGGAGGGTACTGATGAGTTGTTGCATCCAGGGGGGTTTGTCATTCCATTTATGATGTTGAATAACTCTCTTTGAGTGTTGGTGTCTTTCCTGATCCAATCGTCGTAGTGCTTCTTTTTGCTTTGAGAATTTTGGATTTGTATGATCTAATTTGTAGGCAGTATTTTAATCTTTTTTCTTGGGTAATTTTTCCTCCAATCATGCTCTAGTTTATGGTTAGTTCTTTACTTTGCTTTTAGGTGGGGGGTGAACCATCTATTCACTGCTTTCTTTCTTGATGGGTGAGACGTTTTTCTGGGTAGCTGGCATCTATTGTTTCTGCAATCCAGTTCTGGATAAGGTTTGCTCTTCTGTCTATGTCTGTTGTATCCAATGACATTGTGTTGTCTTTGTGGCTTCTAGTTGTTCTTCTAGGTTACTGTTCCTGATGGTTTTCCAGTTTCTTACAGATTGGTGGGTATTCTAGTGGATTTTTGATTGGGTCTGAAGGTATTGGGGTTGGCGGTGCTGTTGTGATCAGGTTTTTTTGGCGAAGATTGCGTCCAGGGTGTGTCCTTTGTTTGTCGCTCCTTTCACCATCTGTCGAAGGTTCATGGTTTCAAATCGTTTGTTTATTTTTTTCCGCAAATTGGGTTTTCTTCTTTGAACCATATGTTGAAGTCCCAGAGGATGATCATATGATCATGTTTGATGGCTAGATTAGTGACTGCTTCTATGATGGTGTCTGTCAAGGTGATGTTGTAGGTCGGAGGCCTGTAGATGAGTATGAATGTGAGGTTTGATTGTTGTCCAGTGGTAAGGTGGAGGATGAGGGCTTCACAGTTCTGGATGTTTAAGGGCAGTTGTCAGCCATTCATGGCCAATGCATGCTTGCTACCATGTACACTTCTGTCACATGGCCTGCATTCTGGGAGGTGGCTGTTTGGTTACTGGGCTTCACAGCTGTGCCAGTACTTATATTCAAGGTTGTTATGAGCCAAATATTTGCAGAACCAACACACACAATGTAAAGTGTCACTTCACATTGTGCGTGATGACAACTCCTTTTACAAAGCGACAATTAATGACTGTCGTTCACTCACTCATGGACAGTTATTGCCTGTAACTTCACATGACACTGTCATGTAAAGGGGGCTGTCATCACACACAATGTGAATTGACACCACCTATTCATGAATTGCGCTAGGCAAACAGCAGGGGACTCACGCCCATGTGAATTCACACATAGAGTGCTGGTAGTCCTGGGGACGGCACAGATGTGAAACACCAGACAGTAACAGTCACATGTGTTGTCACATTTTGGGCAAGCACAGAGAGGCTTTGATTGAGAGGTTGTTGATTTGGTCAGCACACTTATCATTGCTGCACACATATCACATCATTGATTGTACATGGACTATGGTCTTCACCGTGACACAATGGACCATGCTGTGCTAATCAAGGTGCAAAGTCACATTCAGGAGACATCTGGCAGTGGGGGCATTTTGAGAGGATGTAGAGTAGATTGATAACGAGGGGATGCATGCACGCCATATCCCATTTGCCACTAGTGCACTTTGGCAAGGATATCACAGTTTACTTTCTCAGGCATGTGCCGTATGTAGCAATGAAGTGACACAAATGAACAATCTACATGCAGGAATTTACATGACATGGAAATGAAGTTCATAGTTTGTATCACGTAATGTTCATAGTTTGTATCACGTAATGTGTGTCATCTCTTTATCTTGAAATAATGTGTGGATTTGGGCAGCTAACTGATACTTTGTGCTGTCCTTCAGAATTACAATGCCCCATTTGCAGTACTTGTCTCTGGGTTGTGAAAGAATATGCTTGGTGCATGGGCCATCAGTCATGAGTAGCACACGCTTTTACGGCTGTGTGTACACTAATACACTAAGGGCATGGTCTGGACACGGGGTGGGGGGCAGGGTGTGGCAGGGGGCAGGCCAGAGGGTGTGTGCATTCATAGCATCTCAGTGTTAGTGTTCTCCATGGCCACTCCATTGTTTGATACATGAGTATGCATGTATTTTTCTCCAGCGGTGTTCTCAGAATCAGGTGTCTGGCTCAGAAATTTCCTGGGTCCACCACAACTGTGTGTCTTGAGGTCTGCTACCCAGGAAATGGCAACCAGCACCTGGACCCTGAAATGGGGCACCTTGTACATGTGGCAATTGCATGCAACACACATGTTCCTGTACACATTCACAGTGCCTTGCATCTATTTTGTCCAGTGGGTGAAACAATCATGACTCACACAACATAATGAATTTTTGTGCATTTCCGCACAGTCCTGCAATACCTTGCCCTGTCGGCAGTTGGACATGACTGAGCAACAATGTATGTGCATAGACGCTTGAGGGCTTCTTCCTGATGGGACTACATGTGCATGCCCACTGGTTGTCACTGCAGATTATTGCACATATGGAGTGTGATTGGTTCAGTGGACGTGCAAGCTTGCCTTTTTCATTTACATGTCACAGTCTCTGCACACATGTATGCAAGGCATGTGCCTGACCAGCCATGTAGCTTGTGGGGAATCCATGTTGCAATTGTGTATGGGGATTGCATGCCGACACATATGCCTGCATGGAACAGGTGGCATCAGATGTACAGTTCACACTTCGACATGTTGACACATGTACATTTCTGGGTTGTGCATGGGATCACTGATGATGCACAAACCTCCATACTTCCACTGATGGGTTTCTCTACCACTCATGTTCGGGGGTATGTATGTACCCTTGTACACGAGGACCATGCCATGTTGCACTGTCTGTTATACCCAGACATGACTGCGAATGCATAAATCCGTGACAAACAGCTCACAGTGTGCAAAGTCACAATGTGTGATGTATGTGTGCCCAGCCATTTTGTGTCTGTTTGCATTGTAATGCACATGTGCATGCTTGTCAGGGAACTCAAGACATAAAATTCCATTGTCTGTCCATGTGCAGGTGATGTCTCGTACATACCGGCAACAGGAGAACTTCTCTGCTCCCGTGATATGCACACCACAACACTGTCGGCTGTTTCTCTGCACTGATTCCTGGTCATTCCGTTTTTTCGTAAGCCACATGGCTTCCATGATTATAGTTGGCCACACACTCTGCATGCAATTTACCAATCTAAGACTGGCCCCGATGAAGGAAAATTCTTTCCGAAATGCATTGGCAATTTTGGTCTGATTGATTAATTAGTCGTGGCAATTCCTTCCTCACTGAGAAAATATTAGTGACTTCTCGCCCTTGAGATTATTTTTGATAAAAATTCACAGGTGGCCCTTGTTTCCCAGCTGGCCCTTCAGCCTCACCCCCATTGTACGTCTTCACCCACAACCTGTTCTATTTTTCCATCAATGTGCATTCCATACTCTCTGCCCCTGCTGCCTTCTTTTCCTGGCTTTCTGTCTCTGTCTTCCTCTCTTCACCCCCTTCTCTCTGCCCTCACCAACTGTAACAGCCCCATCTCTCTCCTCATCTCCCCACCACCCAGACTCCTTCTTGCTCGACAATTCCTCTCTCTTCTCTCTCCCTTTTGCCCTCTTTCATCCTTCACATCAGCTCACACACATGTAATTCCACTCCCCAGACCTTCTCAACCTCACATGGTGTCCCTTTTATTCCCCTGCATCCAAGGGTAACCTGATGGCACACATGATACCTGAGAGAGGGTGTGAATAACTTGTGTGCCTGTAATCAATGGCCCAGCTTGTGTGTCCGCATCCCATGGCAGACTAACCCCTGTGTCCAGAGTGCTTGTCGTGCTGTGGTGGAAATTAGTTTGCTTCATTGCCAGTGTAAGGAATGCATGGTGGCAATAGTAAGACAGACACACGTGATCACAGTTCAAGGAGGTTTATTGAACTTTCGCAAGGGTGTGATAAACACCTATCTAAACCTAAATCTACAGAGAGGAGCAAGCTATGACCATCATTATAATAACAATGCAGTCCTAGTGGAGTCTTTTCAAATAAAAAGGGCCTATACTAAAAAGCCTGTTGCCAATCCTTACCACTAATTTACAAATAATGTGGGGTAATGTTCATGAAACAGAAAGAAGTGTTCACAAAATGATATGTCAGGATGCTCGGCCTCCCTTCCCCATGTTTTCAGCATGGTGCAAGACGGGTCACTCGAGCAAAGCACACACTATGGCTTCTGCAGCAAGAGGACACTGTTCAGTTTCCACAGTTCTAGACCTTCTGTGTTCAAGCCTCCCTACGTCTTGCAAGGCTCTTGACTCAGAAGGTCTGCTGCACAAAACAATAAGGAAACGTATTTTCCACTTCAGTATTTCGAAAGTACACAGTTTGGGTGTGCACCCTGGATCCCCCTCACCCGGGCTCTGATCCCTTCAAAGAAAAGGTTTAACCCAAAAGTTCCAGGTTGGATCACTATTGCTGGGCTCAGATCCTGATCAATTAGTCTCCCTCAGCCGGGCTCAGACCAATGGCAATGTACTTTAAACTATCAAAGACTTTCTAATGTGCATAGGGTTTAGCTTGACATGCTGCCTGGCCACTTTGATCTCAATCTCCCTTTCCTTACACTCAGCATCAGTTAGATACCAAACAGAGACCTTTCAATGAGCGCCCACATGGCCCCACACCACTCTGTATATGGTATCTTGGCTTGACCTCCCAAAGTCCGATTACTCTTGTTAGATTCCAATTATATTTGTATCACTCATCACCAATGCCTTTCACACTGTTCTCTTTATACAATGTTGCCACTTGCAACCTTGATTCAAAACACAAGCTGGTTTGGTCTTGAACCCTTAGGCTCTTTAAGACGAGGTAACACTCTACAGGGTGGATGGAGATGGAGAAATTACTCAAACATCAATAATAAAACTGACTCAGGAAGTTGGCAAAAGACTTGGTCTGTTTCAATAACTATTATCTAAAACAGGGAGTACAGCGGACATCATCGGATGGCTGACAGCAAGATCTCAGCTAAAAACATGAAAAACACATATACATACTAAAAACACGTCATTATTGACATCACACTACGTGGCAAACTGAGAAAACATATGTGTGCCTATGATTGGGTAACAGGAGTTATATAGATATACTTTCTATGAGGATTGGTGTTGTGATTGGGTCTCTACTGTCAGGTGGGCAACTCTGCCCACCCCTAGTGCAAGTCATTGTGAGCGTCATAAAATACACAATGTCTCTTTGGACCTCTAAACTATAGGGCTCTTTGGTACGTGGCCCTTTATAATTGGTTGGCACGCTTGTACCATTCTGTAATATTCCACTTGTTAGCAGCATGCAAGCTCATACTCCAGGTGCTGGTGGTTTTGGATGGTCATGCATCCCCACCCAATAAGCCCATCATTCATCATCACTCAAGCTGTCTGCCATGTCACTTTGCTTCATCTGACATCACCAGTCTCATCTTTCATCCATCTTCACATGCTCTTATGGGATATTTGCTAAGAGGTTGTCAGTGCTCCGTGTATACATAAAGAATGGTTTCCTTAATGGATACTTTGCTTCAGAGGGTGCTCATGTTATAGGCATCATTACAGGTGTCTTGCTTGTCACTTTTTCCGGTTCCTAACATATAGGCAATTTAGGGGTGGGCCTTCCTGCAAAGGCTCCTCCTCTACAGTATCAGTCTCTCCAACTCACCGCTGTGCTGTCTTTACTGATGCTGCTTTGTTGTACGAGCCAAGGACAGTACCACAGTGGCAATCGCTCCTCTCCGCATGGGTAATCGATGCGGGGGAGCCTCAGGTACCTCCGAAACACTGCACAGGTTTGCTCAGCCTTCGTTCCTGGTTTTCGGTTTCTTACATTCCAAGATTCACAAAAGTAATGGTCTTTAGAGTCCAAGGGTACTTCCCTCCTTGTGACCCTCTCTGGTCTCGCTGTCTTTCTCCTTGTATTAAACAGCGATCTTGGAATGCTGTCTCCTTGTGTGTTTTGCCTCGTTCAGAGTGCGATTGCGTGCTCCGCCTTCTATCCGTGTGTAGAAGTGTGATGGTGGTGCATCTCTCAACATGCACATGTTATTTCTCATCCTTGCTCATTTTGCAGGGGGAATCGGGAATAGGTACGTTCCCCCCTATTTATTTCTTTGCACAGGCCTGTCCCAAACTTTGCGCAGTGTGTTGCGCAAAGTGCTCGACTGCACGCAATGCTGTGTCAGACCCGCGCAAATTCAAGAAATGTCACGCAAAGTCCAATTCATGAATCAGTGAATGGAGTTTTGTGCGGTGAAAAGTGAGCAAAGTCACTTTTCAGCATGCAAACAATTCTATGAATCAGTCACATGCTCCCCTTCACTGAAATGTGAACACTTGGAAACCTCTCATTGTACTTAGCTTGGAAGGGCAACCAGTGTTCTATCAACACTTGCCCTCGGGAAGCCTCGGGGGTGGAGTCTCTGAACCTGTGAACAGTAGCAAGCACCTGAGCTGGAGCTGTGGCCCTTGTCTAGCCAATCACAAGTCTATCTTTGTGTCTGCCACATCCTCATTTTGTAGAGTGCCTGCTCTGATTGAGGAAACATTAGTTTTGCTGCATAAACATAATCCTTTATTGTAAGTTTGTTCATACATCAGAGATAATGCATTCTTTTGTGGCCACAACTATGCATTATTACCTAGGTCATCAATAAACCAAATTTAAAATATCCTGTGAACAGCATTTTGAAATGACCAATATTGCATAATCAACCCATATCATGGACAAACAGATAATATTGAACACACTAACCACAAACTTTAATGTTATGATGATTTTTCTGCCTGGTGTCTCTGGCAAGCAGAGGACGAAGGCCCAGTGCAACAAGGCTGACTCCTGTCCTAGCCTGTCCCAGCCGCTACCCCATTCCCCCTTCCCACTTCAGTGGAGCAGGAGCTCCCACGACCCTGCAGGAGCAGTGGTCCAGCACAGGGAAGTCACCCTGCATCTCTACAGCATTTTCAATAAGCGCACCTCGCTTTGCTTTTGATGCACAATTTGCGCACTACAAATCTCCAGCCACGCTGCCCAGATGCCTGTGCTACTCCTGCACCCTGATTCAGTCATTGCGTTGTGATTTCTGCTACCTCCGACACTGTGTGCATGATTCCACCATTGTAGCACACGTGGAGCCAACACACCTAAAGATGGCCGCATGCATCACATCAGAGCCTTCCAGTGCCTAAACCTTCCCAGAAGACCCTGCTGAGTCCTGATTGGCTGGTGCTCCTTTACATCCAGTCTATCCTGAGCCGGTAGGCGAAGCTGGCCCACCTGCACGAAGGCCTAGTGCAACAAGTGTGACGCCTGTCCTAGCCAGTCCTCAGCCTTACTCACCGTTCGCTTGGACACTATGCCCATTTCCACCGCGTACAAATCCTGCTCGTAGCTACACGGCTGACTCTTCTTGGGAACCTAGTGAATAACGTGCTCAGCACCTGAAAGTAAGACAACGTTCGCTTTTAAATACTCTCACGTCTTTGACTGCTATACTTATCCCCAGGAGTTCGCTATCTAGTGCTGCCGCATACGGTGTTCATTCTGTGCCTTTCACACCCACAAGCCTTACCTTGCTCGCTGCTCCAGCCGGCTTACTATCCACCAGGATATCAGGAATGCCACCTCTCTTATGCTAATACAATCGCCGACGCCATTTTCCCTAGCAGTTGTTGATCCCTGCATTGCCTATGTTTGTTACATACTGCAACCTGTCCCGTATCCATGTACAAAATAACCACGTCACCGCCTCGTTGTTGATCTGTTCGCCTGTGTCTGCATTGAAATTGCTCCATCGCCAGCCCTACGCTTGCATCTGAAATAACTGTACACTCGCTCAGAACCGTAACGTGGATCTACCTATTAGCTCCATTATATACTACCTGCCTGTCTGATATGCTCACTGTGCAAATTGTCCAACGTGCTGCGTCACACATCTGATCTATGCCGACATATGTTGCACTGCTCCATATAAAACATGCCCATATGTTGTTGCAAGCTAACTCTAGGGTACCTGCCTCACGCTACCGTGCCTTTTTAATCTGACATTTACCAGACCTGCCAATATTTGCTGCCAACATTAGAGTATCTGTTTTGCCTGAATTGTTGCACATTCACATTTGACACATGCCTCATGCGCTTTGCATTGCTCCCTGCCTAATATGCTATGTACGTGCATGCCTCAGTATTTGCTCTGCCTGTGTACTCCGACTTGATGTACCCCTATTGCCTAGACCGAGTTGCTTAAACCTGTTCTTAACTATTGTGCCTGCATTGCTCGCACAGAGTCCGTACTTCCTAACCAAATAGTGCCTGCAATTCCGGCCTATAAGTCACCCTTGTGACCCTCTCCTCGCTAACCCTGGTAACATGATACTACGTTGGTCCACCATAAGCTCACTGCTCCTCTCACTACAGATACTATTATTAGGGTGGTCAATCACCAGAACACTACACTTACCTCCATCTAACTTAACTGCATCTAGATTCCTGTACACCACATCCATGGCTACCATTTACAGACCTACCAATACCTACCCAAGCACTTCACTGCAAAACCACAACATCTACCTTAACAATCCAGCCTTATGGCTCAACCATTTTGCCAAAAAACCCTCACCTAACCAACCATGCTCTATCACTTTTAGAAACCTAAGATTAGGATCCAGACTTCTGGGTAAGAAGGGTCACCCCATGTATTTGAGCCCACACCCAAAATCACAGACGCTCAACCCGCCTCCACAAACGCCCACCTCACCCACGCCCCATCACCATCGGACCAACACAGCATCAACAAGCAACGTTGGTTTAATTAAAGCTGCCCTGATTAACGCAAGGTCCCTAGCCGCACACGCTCTGGACATCGCAGACCTTATTAAGACTCAAGAACTCGACCTCATCGCCATCTCTGAGACCTGGCTACATGCGGCATCTGGCCCTGCACTTTCGTTGGCCATCCCCACTGATTACTCCATCATCAGATGTGATCGCACCTCGAGAGGTGGAGGAATTGCATTCATCTTTAGAAACTCATTAGGACTTAGAACCATCCCAAGCACTAAGGTGGAATCCGCAGAGCTACTCTCTGTCAAACTCGGTCTTTCAGCCAACCAAACGGTTACTATTCACTTAATATACAGACCCCCTGGCCAACCTACATCCTTTGTGGATGACATCTCTACTCCTGTACTCAACAATGCAAAATCTAACTCCCAAACCATCATTTTTGGCGACCTTAATCTGGGACACCAAGACCCTAATGATCCTGCAGCCCTTGACCTCGCTAACACCTTAACAGATTTAGGTTTCACACACCACATTCAGGAACCCACCCACACTAAAGGGCGGTCACTAGACTGGCTCAGTGATACCAATTGCAACATTAGCGTTCTCTCCAACACCCCTTGCATTTGGTCTGACCACCACATCATCATATTTAGTATCAAAGCAGCCTCTACGCCCATGCCTTTGATCGCCCCAGCGACCCTCACTAGAAATAAAAAGAACATTACGACAGAAAAATTACTCCCCCTCATCCTTCCAACATTAAACAATGCTCCTGACACTTGCTCAGACCCCACTAGCCTAGCCGACCTGTACAACCAGTCAGTGCTTGCAGCCATCAATTCTATTGCCCCGCTCAAACTGGGGAAACCCAAACAACGAGCTCACCTTAACTCGTGGTTCACTCCCCAGCTTAGAGTGTTACATAAAGACAAACGCATAGCTGAGTCACATTGGAGAAGTCACCATTCTGACGCCCACAAGGACTGTCTTCTGATAGCCACCCTTAATTATAAAGAAGCCGTATTCCAGGCAAAAAAAGATTCTTACAACAACCGCATTATATCTGCCAAGTCTAATACCAAGGAACTCTTTAATATTCTTAAGGAACTTGAGACACCTGCAGCCCCCCCTGACTCCTGCACCAAAGACAGCACGTGGTGCACCAATGTTCAGTCAGCACTCCTGGGTAAAATTGCCACCCTCCAATCTAAAATCAGAGACAAACAGAAATCCATACAGCCTGACAAACTACTAACCACACCTACACCCAATATTCTCCCAACTAACCCTCCTCACAAACCTTTTTCCTTCGCCCCGCTCAATACCCTCGAAGTAGAAGGCATCATAAACAATTTAAAACCATCCAATTGCCAAGGCGACCCCTGCCCTGCACCTATCATTAAGGAAGCTTCTCATGAACTAGCCCCATTCAACTCTGACTATGCCAATGCCTGGATCCACTCTTTCCTGAGAAACAGATCCATGAGGGTCTTCTCCCCTATGGCCTCGGCGGATCCCTCTCCTATTCACTGTGGTGTGCCCCAAGGCTCATGTGTTTCCCCCATGTTGTATATCGTATTCACCAAGCCCCTCTTCGATGTGCTTGACTATCTGGGTGTCTCCTATACCAACTACGCGGATGACACCCAGATACTCATCCCTATCGTGGGAGACTACACAGCCGACACCAAAGCCCTTAACAATGTTTACCTGGTTATCCAGGCCTGGATGGCACATCACGACTCTGCCTCAACGATGATAAGACTGAGCTCCTCCTCCTAGGTTCAAATCATCGGCTTAATAAACTAGACCAAACTTACAAGTCCTTCATTATTGATGGCAACGATATTAAAGTCTCCAAAGACAAGACTCTAGGCGTCTACCTCGACTCTACGCTCTCTCTGAATAGACAAACAAATGCAGTTAGGTCAGCCTCGGCCTATACTTGCAAACTTATCACTGCCTGTAGACCCTTCCTAAACTCTACCAACTGCATCACCCTCGCCAGAACTCTTGTCATGGCCAAAATCGACTACTGTAGTGCTCTCTACCTAGGGACCAGTCAGTCTAACCTTAATAAACTGCAAACTCTACAAAACAATGCATTAGGGCAGCCTTAAACATCCCGAGACGCTCCCATATATCCTCCGCCAGATTGAATTTACGCTGGCTCCCAGTAAAATAAAGAATTGCACTGAAAACCCTTGCCTTGACTCACAAATGCCTGAGTAACAACGCCCCACCTTACCTAACTGCTCGCTTCACACTCCACACATCCACTCGACCCATTAGAGCAGCCCAAACTCACAGCCTCACCATGCCTAGATGCAAACTCCATAAAGCCGGTGGAGTGAGCTTCCCTGTCCTAGCGTCTAAACTCTGGAACACCCTGCCTACGCCTATTAGAACTGAACCTTCATTCCACCTCTTCAAGAACAATACTAAAACGTGGCTATTCGCCAAAGATTTATGAGACCCCTACACAAACTAATCTCCCTGTGTGGTACTGGATATGTATATACATCTTCTCTTGCTTTGTACTTGTATTTACTATGTTAATGATACCCTTCGGTATATGTACATATTCTGTATATTCTGTAACTTACTTGCAACTACTGTCTACTGTAACATGTTTTAAGAGTATGCACCCGGTTGCCCATGGTCCTGGTTTCTGCGCTTTATAAATAACATAGAATCAAAATCAAATCAAATCAAATCAAAGCAGCTAATTTGAGGTGGGTTGGGTCATATTATATATTACACGGCCTGCGGTAGCAGCCGTGTAGTTATGGTTAAGTTGATAAACCCATAGGAAGAGTACTTTTTGGGCGGCTTGTAACTTTGCTCTCCCTGGACGAATCCTCAACAACCTTTGCAAAAAAAGTATATGGGCTGCTCTGTATTTTCTCAGCAAGTTTGGAGAGGTTTTGTCAAGGAAGGGAAAAGTCATAGGGGGGGACGCAATTCTTTTTTTTTTCCATACGCTGAATGGAAAAATCTTTGCTCACGCCTACAGCCCAAACCGCTGGACGGATTTTCACCAGATTTGCGGCAGGAACAGCGGCTTGGTCCTGAAAGTGTGCTATTGTAAACTTGGTGAAAATCCATCCAGTAGGTTTTTTTCAAAACAGGCAAAATGTAAGTCGAAAAAATGTGTGATATCTGGCTCCGCTCTGTGGACCAATTTCCCTGTTCGGTCCGCAGACAGGCGTACGATTGATCTAGAGGGTGACGTGATGTCGTGGACATTGGAAACGCCCCCTGATTGGATAGTGAAAAGCAGTAAAAACATATTAAAAAACAAAACATTGCACTTTTCAAACTAATCAAATAATCTTTGGGGAGGTGAGGGGTGATGAGGATGGGATGGGATATGGCTGCAAGAAGCAAAAAAACGTCTGTGTTTCGCTGTAAAAGTCTTCAAACAGTCCTGTGAAGTTTGTGAACAACTCTGAATTACAGGGTTGGTGAAAAACAGTTCTTGGATGGCTTATAACTTTAGCTGCAAATTTGGGGAAAGTCTGTCCTGCAGTTTGGGCCGTAGGCATGAGCAAAGTTTTTCTCCATTCAGTCTATGGAAAAAAAAGATTTGGGACCCCCCATATAACTTTGACCCCCTTGACGAAACCTCACCAAACTTTGAAAATAGATTCAGAGTGGGCCATATACTATTTTTGCAAAGTTTGGTGAGGATTTATTATAGTTATAGTTATATATAGAAGTTATAATGAAAACACTTTGTTAAAGGGATGTTATGGTTACAAGTAAAACCAAACAAAAACAGAAATTCACTAGTTATGGTAAGCTAAGCAACCATAACTCGTGCCACCACCGTGCACTGCTCAGACTAACACCCAGGACATAAAAGATGACATCAGAAATGTCATTGATAACATCACTGATGGCATCACATATTAAATTAATTTTAATAAACGTTCCCTACAAGGTGTTGAGTTTATAATGTTGGAAACAAGATGTTAGGGGCAATTGGGAGACTTATCATTAACTACTTAATGTATTAAAGAATGTACTCATGCAAACAAATCATTATATTCTAGTGTTGTTGTTAGTAGAGGAACCTTATCATGCGTTGTACTCAGTCGCGGGCTACCTGGACAGTACTCCTACGGGACCACCTTCATGCGCCGCTACACCAAATCCAACCACTGGAATGCTCTCAGAAAGTTTGTTCCTTTCTTAGCAAGTAGTAGGCTGTCTCCCTCCACCCCATCTTCCTCAACCAATACTGTAACCACGCAGCCTACTTCTGTGGGATACAAAATACCAACAGCTACATTTCAAGTGATAAAAGAGGCTGTTGATCCATATCTTTCGAAGACAACAGTACTCTGTATATACTGCAACACACCACTCTGCAGGGGCGAGCAATTTCAAAGTGCTTTTGAAGCTGTAATCAAGGAGCATAAGAAACAATGCCCCTACCTTATATGTAACACACGTGCAACATCTTCCCGTGTCCACCAGACCCTCCATATTTGTGCTTCCCTCATTTCACTCCTCACCTTACTTTACGAGCTCTCCTGCAAAGAAATAATCTTACTTTACATTAACATCTACTTTACATTTCTCAGTAAAGTAGATAGACTCAAGATTCGCCAACATTGCCATTAGCATTTTGTGTTATGGTAATGGGAATAATGAGCAACTGTATACTGGAGAACAAAATAAAAGGACAGAAACAATTTTTGTCCCAAATACGTTTCTCTAGCATACAATAAGGAGGACAATCGATGGACCTTTATAACTATGCACAGTCTCCACAGTCCCCCTTCCAGGCCATGAATCATTAAAAGACCTGGATGGCATGTGCACACCATCATACAGGGACGCCATTCTACCCTTTTTCATTTTATATTTGTAACACTCCCCCAATGCCTGCTTTCAAACAGTCACACATCCATCCTCCAATCACTTCCAAAAACTGTACATATAACCCTATGACTGTATTAAGCTTCCACACACCAACTGCCACTTGACAATCTTCTACAAATCTTTTACATCTGCATTTCCCTTACTTATACAAAATCATTGTACAGAGTGCTCCTACAAATGCACATATGCATTGTGAAGTGAGAGAAGTGCATAAATAGAAGGGTTAGTACGGATGGGAAATTGCTCATGAGAACCCAGGAGGGGGACTGCCAGGGTGGGACACCACTGACTTATTACTGGAGCAGAGGAGTTCCAAAGGTGGGATGCATCTTAACCGTAACACCTCTTTCACAAGGTTTTTTCTATCAGTTCAATAGGTTTTATAAGTGAAAATGTTTCATGCTGTTGCATCACTGCATATAAGTTATTAATAATTACTCTTTTCATACATATGAAAGAACTATAAACCTCCTTTACGAAATATGTATTTTGCAACACATACTTTTGTCTGAAGTTTTCAGCACCGCATGCTGGGTATGCACATCATTGTTCAATTGCCTACGGCATAAGGCTCAACCATGACCCCAGCCGAACCAAAACACCCCTTTTATTCACTGCACCTACCCTGCATCCTAACTCAGTGTCCACTATACCCTGGGTATGCACATCATTGTTCAATTGCCTACTGCATAAGGCTCAACCATGACCCCAGCCGAACCAAAGCACCCCTTTTATTCACTGCACCTACTCTATACCCTAACTCAGTGTCCACTGTAACCAGTGGGCAGTGCTCATGGCTTTCAGCCATGGCCAGTCTCCAAATTCAAATCCAAATCCATGGGGCACGTGCTTCTACCATGCCGCATTCCCCAATGAACAAATCGGAGTACACATTTGTGTTTGCAGAGGGCCAGGATAACTACCCAGACACCAAATGTAGATCACGACTTTTATTTTTTTTATTTTTTTATTGTTTAATCAAAAATAAGATTTTTACAATACTGTCTGAACATTCATGTTCATTGTTATTTGCTTGGGTAGTGAGGATTATCCTGAGCCAATCCAATTGTTATTGTTGGCACGACTTTCTTCTTGTGGTCAGACCTGAACATTGAGCTGATTGTTGTCGATGTATTCTAGCATTTTGACTGTGGCGATTTTCCAGGCGGTTTTGTCGTCTCAGATAAGCCTGCGCCACCATGTGTCTTCCTCTTGTAAGATGACAAATCCTGCCATGTGAGGCAGATAGCGCTGTCTAATTGCCGTGGTGGCTGGGCAAACCATTAGAAGATGTCTTATTGTTTCCTTTGATGGTTGTATGGTATTGTCGCAAAATCGACAGCTGTCTGTTTGTGTGAAACCTCTGATGTGCAGTATTTCATTTGTTTTTAGTAGGTTTAGATGTGCGCGTAAGATTAAGTTACGAGACTGTCTGTTTGGGAATTGCTTTATTAAGAATTGCAATTCATTTTGTTTCAGCGTGTTGCTTGGCAAATGTGAGGTGAGCTGTAATTTGGCAGCAGTGTCTATTGTTTTTGCCCAGTCAGCGTCTTTGACTCTGCATGGGTTACGGATAAGTTCCTCTTCATTGGATGCAATTGAGAGTAGTAGGGCTTGATTTTCTTTTTGCCAGTCTGTCAACATGACAGAGTGTCTAGTGTCCATCTCACATTTGATCATCCTGAATATTTCATTGCTGTCATCCATTCTGCACTTCTTATATAGCATGATGGTATTACAGCTCACCATGCATTCTAACGACTGAAGACTTAATTCCCATCTAATGGCCACTCCTGATGTTAAATTGGGCACCTTGAGCACTTGTCGCCAAAACAAGGCTTCCAGTTTTGACCATAATGGCTTGGGGATGGTGGGCATTGCTTCCGTGCCATATGTGACAGCCGGCACAACCTTCATTTTATAGACGTTTATTGTTGGAATCAGGGAGAATTTCCAGAATTTGCTGTCAATGGCCTTTGCTTGGGCCGCTAGTTAGTTGATCTTTGCGTACAGCTCAGCTTGCATGGTGGTTTTGTGACGTGAGCTATCCAAGAAAACTCTGAGGTATTTGAACGCTTTGAAAATCTCAATTTTTGTTTGACCAGATGCCCGTTAATGTCACTGGATTTCTTTTTGTGTTTCTGTAGAATCATGATTTTTGTTTTGTTTTTGTTGATTTCTAGGTGGTTATTGTTTGTGTACTGTTATAGGCCATTTAGTTGGCGTTGCAGGCCTATTTGCGTCTGATCAAATAACGTGAGATCGTCCACATACAAGAGACGTCCAATTGGCGTAGTTCCGATTTTCGGAGGAAAGGCTTTTGTTGTCTTCTCAATTTCTTGGTTGTCACTGATGTAAGTAAGAAAGAGAGCTGAAGCTAACGGACACCCCTGCTTTACTCCACGTGTACTGGGGATTTCTGCTGACAATTCTCCTTCGCGACTCAAGCGCACTCTCATTGTGGTGTTACGGTGAAGGGCTTGTATTGGAGCCAAGATGTCTTCTGGGCAGTCCCAAGCTTTTAGTTTCTGCCATAAAAGTGATCTCTCGACTCGGTCAACTGCTTGTGTAAAGTCGATGAAGACTGCGAACAGGCGTTGGTTGTTTTGTAGGGCTTTGCTTTTTAGGATGCTGCAAACCAGGATGTTACTGGTGGTACCTGTGTTTTTTTTTAAGCCAGCTTGCAAACCCTAATTGCATTTTGCAGTAGCAGCCCACGATTGAAATATTTTCATTATTAATGTGGCATATACCTTGCCCATGACGTCCAGTAGGGCTATTGGACGGAAGCTCGAGGGGTCCGTTAGGTCGCCTTTTTTGTAGATTGGTATAATCATGGCTTTTGTCCATGAGGTTGGTATGGATCTTGTTTCAGTGCAACGTTGAAAGATGGCACTCAAGAAGTTTGCCCACTCTTTTGGATGTGTCTTGAGTTCAGCGTTAGTGATGGCGTCTGGGCCGGGTGCCCTTGAATTTGTTAGTTTTTTGATTGTGTCCGGGATGTCATCTCTGTTTTCTAGATTAACCAAGTTTGCAACTTCCTGTTGTTGGTCACTGTTATTTTCTCTTGTAGCTGCTTTGAATACAGTTTCAAAATGGTTTTTCCAGGTAAATTGATTGATGTTATTCAGGATTTGATTGTCAAGGGTTTTGTCTGTGTCTCTTAGTAATGACCAGAAGTCTCTGTTATTGTTTGTGACAAGCGCTTTTGTGATCCGTTCGGCGCCTGCCTGATATAGTTTGTATCTGTGAGCTCTCACCCAGGCTTTATACTCTGTTTTTAGGCCTTTGATTACTTTGTGCGCGTCTGTTGTTGTTTGTCACTTGTTTGCTGCTCGCAACGCTCTTCTGTAATCACGTCTTTTGTCGATTAACTCCTTATTGTATGCATGGTTTGTGTGTACTTTTATTGCATTCCGATTTTTCTATGGACGCATATGCAGGATCAGCAATGGCTGATAATCAACTGCATCGCCTGTTTCTGGTTGTATGGATACTTTGTATTTTGCCGTTACGTCAATGATGTCTGTGGCACTTAGTTTTATCCGCGTGCCTTGAGCATTCGTCTCAATTTGTAAGTTTATTTGGGTATTTTTGCTGTGTGGCTATTGCCACAATGTTTCTAAACAGATTGTGGTCACTTGTTGATGTGTGCCGAACATTGAAAGGCTTTGTGATGCGTAGAAGGGGCTGGGAGACGAAGGTGTAATCAATCGTTGATGCAGAGCATGCTCGCTCCCAGGTTGGTATTCTGGTAATGTCTGGAAATGCATCATTTAGATTGTGGAGCCTGCGCAAGCTTGTGAACTTGAGCCATTCTTTGCCTCGTTGTTCTGCGGCGTGATGTGAGGTTGTTACTCGCTAATTTTTTGCTGATTTGCAGATTGCATTTAAATCGCTGCATAAGAGTATGGTAGACACTGGGTGTTCTGTCATAGCTACGTCAATTGTTTGCTCACACAGTGCGATACATATTTTTACAGTTATTGCCGCCGGATTCTAGTAGGTGTTAACTATGACGGCTTTGTTGACTACAACTTTGTGATTACTGTCATCTTTCCCAGAGAGTAACACAGCCAGGATTGATTGGTTTGCAATTAGTGTCTTTTCAATCGATGCCCCACATCCATTGCGGCATGCCATCATCAGTCCTGAGGTTGGTTGTCCTTTGCAGCCTCTGGCTGCTGGGGTTAGGATGACTTGATAACCTTCCATGGTTGGCGTTTGTTGCAGCCATGTCTCCCGGAGACTTATAATATCAGATTCTCCAAGATTGGGCCCCCCTGGTAGAGTCAGATGTGAGTGGCCTTGCGTGTTCCATCAGCAGAGGGTTACTTCTTGCGGACGCTCCTCCGTCTGTTGCGTTGTCAGTGTCTCAGAGAACATGGGTGGCTATTTCTTACGCTGCACTGTGAGGGCTTTAGGTAACCAGGCCCATAAACCTGATTTGCTACTTTGCAGTTTATTTGTTTTTTTGTTGTGTCGGACTAGAGCATACTGTTTGTGCGAATGTTCTTGTCATCGCAATCTCGCTGTTATTTGTCTGTTGGTCTTTTGGCGCTTGTCTTTTGTCACCTGTTCTGCGTTCCGATATGCGATTTTTGTTTGTCGAAGACTCTCTGTTGCGTGTTGATTCGTGTGACATGTGTTGACTCTCTGCGGATTTGTGTGCCATTGTTGTTCTGTGTTCATTTTGTGGCCTTTTCGTTTGCAGTTTCTCCTCCTGCACATTATTGCCGGGCTCTGGTTTCCTGTGTCTGGCTGACTTTTCATAGTTTTTGTTACTTGCTTCCATTCTTTCTTGATCATCTTGCGTCATTGCTTCTTCTACGTTGTAACCACATTTGTAAATGTCGTATTTGTGTTTTTGAATCATTTTGTAAACAGTAGTAGATTCAAAGTGGAGCAGCATGGCTGCCCCCTGTCGATTATGCCAGGGGTCGACAATTTTTATATCTTCAGATTGTAAACCCCTTAAGTTGTCTATTTGATGCAGTATTGCCAAAACAGATCTCCTGTAGATCACTACTTACATTCTTACACTTTGGAAAAATAAAACACAAGACCTACTTCCAAAAACATGCTTTCAGGTCCTTGCTAATGCATGTTGCGCTAGTGTTTTGTAATCTAGTCCACCACTTCAGGCGGGAACCAGAAACAGATTTACTTTGCACATTAATACCTGTAACGCTCACCTGATTCTCGCAGAGGCGCCGGTCTTGACTGGGCGACTACCGTATCTTCAAAGGTGATGTGTAGCACCCGGTTGGCTCTTTGGGCTGGACCTCTGTGCACTGTATGCCTGACGTGTAGAGTAAGATGTCTGCAGATAGAAAATATGGGGTTAATGAACTGGGGTTATTGGGGTGTCCCTATCTCTTTCCTCTTCTCCTCTCCTGTAGACCCCCAAAGGTTAACGCTCTCACCTTAGGTAAGTGAATGCCGAGCTCTCCATCTGCCTCGGGGCAGGGTGCTGTAACCAGTTTCTTCACTGGATAGGTAGCGCAGGCCTCTTGACTTCAGAGGACTGCTGTCCGTCGTTTACTGCACGAACGGTAAGTTTCGAGTCATTCAAATGTCTTTAAAGTCTTTAGTAATGATGTCTCTTGTTTTGCAGGGTTCCGGCGATGGCGGATGACGGGCTGAAGTGAGTTGAAGATGGAGCCCGTGTGATGAATAGAAGCGCCTGGAAGCACGTAAGTAAGCGCTTGTTGCCTGCTTCACTATGCGCTCTAACTGTCTTTTTATTTTGCAGGTACGAGTTCGGAGCGGCTGCAGGGTGCCGGAATACCCACTGGATTAGATGTGGAAAGGAGTAATGGCACGTGAGTATTAAAGTTCCCCAATGTCTTTAAACGCACCTTGTTTTGTCTTTCAGATGCGGGATGCAGCGCCGAAGGCCTCCGGAGCGTGCGAAGAGTTGGTAAACTTTTGTCTTTCAGATGCCGGAATGCAGTGTGAAGACCTCCGGAGCGCACAAAGAGTAGGTAAGCCTTTGCCTTTCAGATGCCGGAATGCTAACCTGTTCTTTCTTGTCTTTATAGGTGTTGCTGAAGACTGGATTCAGGATGGTAAGCCTTTGCCTTTCAGATGCCGGAATGCTAACCTGTTCTTTCTTGTCTTTATAGGTGTTGCTGAAGACTGGATTCAGGATGGTAAGCCTTTTTCCTTAGGCCCAGGACCGGATGCAGAAGACACGATGAGCGTTCTGCTGCAGAGGTTGCAGAATAACGCAAAGCAAGATTCATCCACCGGGTGTGGTTTAAATAGCCTCCTGTGGTGCTTAGGTGTCTCCTTCCACAGCCACGATTAATTAAGTAAAGAGTTCCTGGTAAGAAAAGAGTTCCTGCCTTCCAGAAGAGTTCCAGTGTTCTGAATCTAGGGAGTGGCTCCAGCCCCACCCAACAGGAAAAGTAGTTCCAAACAGAAGAGGATCAGAGGCTCAACTGGCAGGCAAGTAAGCAGCATGGTCTGCTGAAGGTAAGTCCACCCAAGCATTATGAGCCCGGCGCTTCCAGCGCTGGGACTGGGCATATTTATGAGCCTGGTGCCACTGGCGCCAGGACTGGGTCCAAAAGGTCCCAATTGGGACTGGTTGGCACTCGGAACCTGGGTTATGGATCTGCTTCCAAGGGAGATGGGAAAACCCTGACCTTTTGGAAGCAGAGATCATGACAGTACCCCCCCTCAAGGCCCCTCCCAAACCGGGCTTCTCCGGGGGTTTTGGCTTGTCAGGAAATGTTCGGTGAAATCTTTTGATTAGGCGAGGAGCGTGGACATATTCAGCAGGTTCCCAGGATCTCTCTTGGGGGCCGTAGCCTTTCCAGTCAATTAGGTAGAATAGTTTAGATTTGGAGATCTTGGAGTCCAGAATGCTTTTGACTTCAAACTCGAGTTCTCCATCCACTAGGATAGGTTTTGGAGATTTGGTTAGTCGGGTTTGAGGTTGCACGGGTTTTAATAGAGAGACGTGGAAGACCGGATGTATCTTCATGTGCGGGGGCAAGTCCAACTTGACCGCTACTGGGTTTACTATGGTAGTGATGGAATAGGGACCAAGGTATCTTGGGTTGAATGTGCGTGGCCCTTTTAGAGATAGATATTTGGTGGATAACCAGACTTGATCCCCTACTTGATAGTGAGGGGCTTCCTTCCGATGTTGATCTGCTCCTTTCTTGTATTGTTCTTTAGCCCTTTGAAGGTGAGAAACAGCTTCCTTAAAGGCTTGGGTGATTGTAGAATGCAGGTAGTCTACTGCTGGTGTTTCAAGATCTTGGAGGGGATCCAACTCCGAGGTTCGAGGGTGACTGCCGTACAAAAGAAAAAACGGGGTTTTCCCAGTTCCCGAATGGACAGAGTTATTGTAGGCATACTCGGCTATCCAAAGGATATCTTTCCAAGTTTTTTCAGTTTGTTGCAGCATGCAGCGTAAATACTGTTCCAGAGTTTGATTGGTCCTCTCGGTTTGTCCGTCGGTCTGAGGGTGGTGACTGGTCGATAGTCTCACATCAATTTGAGCCGACCGACAGCAACTTCGCCAAAAATGAGAAATAAATTGACTACCTCGATCCGAAATTAGAACCGAAGGAAAACCGTGCAGTCGGATGATGTTTTCGAGAAATTCTCGGGCCAGAGTTGCTGCTGTTGGCAAGCCTTTGAGCGGAATGAAATGCGCCATCTTGGAGAATAAGTCCACGATTACTAGAATCGTATTGTATCCGGAGCATGGAGGTAGATCGGTGATGAAGTCCATAGAAAGCGTATGCCAAGGGCGAGGTGGGATGTCAATAGGGCGTAAGAGGCCTGCTGGTCTTTCCTTTTGACTCTTGTTTTGGGCGCATACTCCACAGGACATTATAAAGTCTCTGATATCTTTTTTCCAAGACGGCCACCAGAAGTAGCGCTTGATCTTTTCTGAGGTCTTGGCTATACCGGGATGACCTTCCATTAAAGAGTCGTGATAACAAGAGATTACTTTTTTCTGTAAATCTGTGCTGGGTAGGTATAATCGTTCTTGGAAATACAATAAGTTGTCCTTTACTGCAAAGTCCTTTCCCTGCAGATGCCAATTCTGTATGTCTGCTGGAGTTACAAGTAGCCTGGCTTTATCCTTAACTTCCTCTATGGATTCTGTGGCGATTACACCCAGAATTCTTTGTTCGGGAATGATTGGTACAGGTTTAGGGTTGACCAAGTGTTCTTCCACTCCCATCCGAGAAAGGGCATCGGCTTTACCGTTCTTTGTACCAGGTCGATAGGTAATTATGAAGTCAAACTCGGCAAAGAATAATGCCCAACGGAGTTGTCTAGAGGATTGGGCTTTTGCGGTCTTCAAATATTGCAGGTTTCGGTGATCTGTAATCACAGTAACGGTGTGTCGGGCCCCCAGCAGATAATGCCGCCAAGCCTTAAAGGCAGACTTGATAGCCAGAAGTTCCTTGTCAGTAATCGTGTAATTGATTTCAGGAGGCGAGAATTTGCGGGACCAAAATGCCACGGGATGCAACTGATTGGTTACCGGGTCCTTTTGTGATAGAACTGCCCCCATGGCAAGGCTTGAAGCATCAGTTTCCACGATGTAGGGGAGTTCGGGGCGAGGGTGTTTTAAGATTGGTGCAGAGATAAATTTAGTCTTCAAATCCTGGAAAGCTTGTTCCGCCTCGGTAGACCATTCAAAACGTTTGTTTTTCTTTAACAAGGCAGTGATGGGCTGGACTATTCGAGAGAATTCGGGGATAAACCTGCGGTAAAAGTTAGCGAAGCCTAACATGCTTTGCACACCTTTTACGGAGGATGGTGATGGCCATTTGAGAACTGCATCGACCTTCTTTGAATCCATACGCACTCCGCCAGGTGATAATATGAATCCCAAGAATTCAACTTCAGTCACGTTGAAAACACATTTTTCCAACTTAGCGAAAAGTTTGTGTTGACGCAATCTTTCGAGGACCATTTTCACGTGTTTCCGATGTTCAGATTCCGATGAAGAATAAACGAGGATGTCGTCAATGTAAACAACAACACATACATCTATGAGCTCTCTGAGGACATCGTTCATAAAATATTGAAAGGCGGCCGGGGCATTGCAAAGTCCGAAGGGCATGACCTGATATTCAAATAGCCCATACTTGGTGCGGAAGCCGTCTTCCATTCATCGCCCTCTTTTACTCGTACCAAGTGGTAAGCTCCTCTAAGATCCAGCTTTGTATATATGCATGCTTTTCTGACTTGGTCCAAGAGTTCAGGGATCAAAGGTAACGGATATCTATTCTTAACGGTGATCTGGTTCAGGGAGCGATAATCGATACAAGTTCTAAGGTCTCCTTCCTTTTTTGGAACGAAGAACAAAGCTGAAGAAGCAGGGGACTTGGAAGGACGAATAAACCCATTTGCCAGGTATTGATCCAGGTATTGTCGAAGGTGAAGGTTCTCAGGCTCGGTGAGGGCATAAATTCTACTACAAGGAGGAGTAGATCCAGGTATCAGGTCTATCTGGCAGTCATAAGACCTATGAGGAGGTAGAGAGTTAGCCTGATCCTTCCGGAAAACATCTTGGTATTCTAGGTATTCGGGAGGTAACTGGGGAGTCTCTGAAGAAATTGCGGCCAGTGCAACACCAGGTGGAGGGTGACAAGTAGAGACACATTCTGGAAACTGGACCGTTCTTGCTCGCCAATCGATCAGAGGATTGTGTTTCTCTAACCAAGGTATTCCTAGAATAATCTGAAACTGAGGGGCCTTGATCACATCGAACACGATCTTCTCATGGTGTCCATCTTGACTTACTAGCGTCACCTCTTGAGTGGTATGCGTTACTGGCCCGGAGGCTATCTCCGTACCATCCACCGTAGTAATGACGTCCTTTACAGCCTTGGGACAAAGAGTTAGATTCATCCTCAAAACCATTTCATGATCCACATAATTGCCGATGGCACCGCTGTCGACGTAAGCTTCAATTGCATGTAATCGATCCGGATTATCAGGGCTAATGAGGACCATAGGTATCACGAAATGCGAGGTCACGGAACTGGTTTTCACGCTCGGCAAGAGGACCTCTATTCTTGTCGGGCGAGGTCGTTTCCCTGCTCAGAGTTTGTAACTTTGGTAACTGCAGCTCCTACTGCCTTCTTGGCAGGTTTCACCGGACAGTCTCGAAGAAAGTGCCCTGAGTTTCCGCAATATAGGCATAATTGCAACTGTTTCCTCCTTTCCCGCTCCCTTTGTGTTAGAGGACCTTTCAGACACCCTATTTGCATGGGTTCCCCGGAGTCTACTCCTTTGGAAGGAGTTGGCGGTTTGGAAAATACTCGAGCATCAAACTTGGAACGATCGGCCTTCCTGTTCTGCAGCCTGTGATCTATTTGAACGACCAAGTCTATATAATCCGAACATTCTTGTGGGGGATTCACTACTTGGGCTAAAACGTCTTTGAGCTCTCCACATAGACCTCTATAAAACAGCGTAATCCTTTTGTCCTCAGGCCATTGAGTTTCCACTATTAGTCTATTGAAAGATGCAATATAAGCCAAAAGGTCTTGATTACCCTGTCGCAACGAAAGAAGCTCATTGTCCAAGGCCTGCCCCTGTGAATGTCTTGCGAACAGTTTTTCCATACTAAGCTGAAAGGCTTGAAAATCATGGAGAACCGGATCATCTTGATTAACTAGAGGGATCGACCAGTCTGCCGCATTGCCACTAAGGTACGAAAGTACAAAAGCTACTTTTGCTTGATCAGTTGGAAAGGCTGCTGGCCGGCATAAGAAGTGCAACCGGCACTGATTGATAAATACTGCAAACCTCTTTGGGTCACCAGAAAATCGTTCGGGCGGAGCCAGAGGTACATTCCCAGGTAGGTTGATCTGCACTGGATTCATAGAGGATGTTGAAGGAAGATTTGCCCCTGATGCGGGTAACGGGGTCTGTCCGGCTTGTGACTGTAGCACTTGTCTAGCAAGATTGTCTGTTCTCTCCTTGGAAATAATTAGTTCCCTTCTTAGAGCATTCGTTTCCTGACGAGCTGCATGCACTTCTGCCCTTAGTTCCCCAAGTAACCGGGCTAGGGGGTCAGTATCCGAGGTTTCCATAGCGCCTGGGCGAGAGTTTTGCGATAGGCTTTGCGTTCTGTAACGCTCACCTGATTCTCGCAGAGGCGCCGGTCTTGACTGGGCGCCTACCGTATCTTCAAAGGTGATGTGTAGCACCCGGTTGGCTCTTTGGGCTGGACCTCTGTGCACTGTATGCCTGACGTGTAGAGTAAGATGTCTGCAGATAGAAAATATGGGGTTAATGAACTGGGGTTATTGGGGTGTCCCTATCTCTTTCCTCTTCTCCTCTCTTGTAGACCCCCAAAGGTTAACGCTCTCACCTTAGGTAAGTGAATGCCGAGCTCTCCATCTGCCTCGGGGCAGGGTGCTGTAACCAGTTTCTTCACTGGATAGGTAGCGCAGGCCTCTTGACTTCAGAGGACTGCTGTCCGTCGTTTACTGCACGAACGGTAAGTTTCGAGTCATTCAAATGTCTTTAAAGTCTTTAGTAATGATGTCTCTTGTTTTGCAGGGTTCCGGCGATGGCGGATGACGGGCTGAAGTGAGTTGAAGATGGAGCCCGTGTGATGAATAGAAGCGCCTGGAAGCACGTAAGTAAGCGCTTGTTGCCTGCTTCACTATGCGCTCTAACTGTCTTTTTATTTTGCAGGTACGAGTTCGGAGCGGCTGCAGGGTGCCGGAATACCCACTGGATTAGATGTGGAAAGGAGTAATGGCACGTGAGTATTAAAGTTCCCCAATGTCTTTAAACGCACCTTGTTTTGTCTTTCAGATGCGGGATGCAGCGCCGAAGGCCTCCGGAGCGTGCGAAGAGTTGGTAAACTTTTGTCTTTCAGATGCCGGAATGCAGTGTGAAGACCTCCGGAGCGCACGAAGAGTAGGTAAGCCTTTGCCTTTCAGATGCCGGAATGCTAACCTGTTCTTTCTTGTCTTTATAGGTGTTGCTGAAGACTGGATTCAGGATGGTAAGCCTTTGCCTTTCAGATGCCGGAATGCTAACCTGTTCTTTCTTGTCTTTATAGGTGTTGCTGAAGACTGGATTCAGGATGGTAAGCCTTTTTCCTTAGGCCCAGGACCGGATGCAGAAGACACGATGAGCGTTCTGCTGCAGAGGTTGCAGAATAACGCAAAGCAAGATTCATCCACCGGGTGTGGTTTAAATAGCCTCCTGTAGTGCTTAGGTGTCTCCTTCCACAGCCACGCCTAAGTAAGAAAAGAGTTCCTGGTAAGAAAAGAGTTCCTGCCTTCCAGAAGAGTTCCAGTGTTCTGAATCTAGGGAGTGGCTCCAGCCCCACCCAACAGGAAAAGTAGTTCCAAACAGAAGAGGATCAGAGGCTCAACTGGCAGGCAAGTAAGCAGCATGGTCTGCTGAAGGTAAGTCCACCCAAGCATTATGAGCCCGGCGCTTCCAGCGCTGGGACTGGGCATATTTATGAGCCTGGTGCCACTGGCGCCAGGACTGGGTCCAAAAGGTCCCAATTGGGACTGGTTGGCCCTCGGAACCTGGGTTATGGATCTGCTTCCAAGGGAGATGGGAAAACCCTGACCTTTTGGAAGCAGAGATCATGACATACCTACTGCTTTGACAATGCTGCATATCCCAATAAGGAAATTACAGTACACACTTCTCCTTGCTGACAGTCAGGCCCATTGCCCAGACACCAATGTTGTATCACTTTGTTATGTACTTACATTTTCAAAAAAATAATATACAGGGCATATTTGAAAACCATGCTTTCCAGTTCTTGCTGACCCTCCTCATGCATATTTGCTGCAATCCCATCAAGCACTTCAACCTGTACCGACAAGCATATTTTCTTCCCATTCAAACCTATCCCAATTTCGAAAAACAGTAGCACATAGTCGGCCCCTTGTAGCCATGCCCACTTTATCCCCTGCAGTGTTCCCTGACAACGGGCACTATCCACAAATCCAACAAATCCAACATGGCGGGCGTTTCCAAAATTCTGACGCACCTCACGCCTTTCACCATCCAACCAGTGGGTGCGTCTGATGACTGCGGACTGAACCTAGATATTACTAATTATTTTTACCTAGTTTTTGGCCATTTGAAAAATAAATACTGGATGGATTTACACCAAATTTACAAAAGCATGCTTACCAGACCATGCCGCTGTTACTGCTGCAAATTTGGTAAAAATATCTCCAGTGATTTGGGCTGTATGTCGATGGGAAAAACCACACATTTTGGGACCCCCCTTCTAACTTTGCCCCCCCTCAACAAATACTCACCAAACTTTGCAGAATCAATCTGACGTGGCCATATACTTTTTTTTTGCAAAGTTTCGTGAGGATTCTTCCTGGGGGTGGGGGCACAGTTATAAGCCTCTCAAAAAGAGCTCTTCCTATGGGTTGAGCAACTTAAGCATAACTAAATGGCCGCTACCGCAGGCCATGTGATATGTATATGGGGCATGCCAAAATTGTTCCAGGCTACTTCCTGACAGAATCTGCCAACATACATGAAAGATTTTTACAACATCGCTATCCCTTCCAGGAAGTAAGGATGTAAGGTGGGCACAACAACGGTACTAAAAAAAAGTAGTGAAAAATTCAAATGTCTCTCGAGGCTGTACGTGATTAGTACAATTTAGAGGAGCTGTCTGGTTAAGAAGATCCACTGACAGCTGGATCCAAAAGACAAATGACTGAGCTAAACCACACGGTTATAGCAAACGATCTTACAATGCTCTGCTGCAGGAGCTGCTAATGTAGTTTGGATATGCGGTTGCAAATAAATGCCCACAATCTCATTCAGTATGTGAATTATTCAGTCAAGAAGGAGTTTCAATCATGAAGAAGTTTGATAGTTCCAAACAGGTTTTGCTTAAAAAAGCTGAGTTTATTCGGGGTGCAAATGCTTTTTTTCCTTCCCTCAGGAGATTTGCTGCTTGCACATCCAGTCTCCCGAGGCAAGGAAAAAAGAAAAAAAGAATGGCCAGGATCGGGAGGAGAGCAGAGACCGGAGCACAAAGTTCTGGTCCCCGGCAGGTAAGTGGGGAGGGAGGGGGTGGAAAGGGGAAGGGTTTGTTTTGGGGCAGGTGGGGAGCTGGGTAGTCAACAGGGAGAAGCTCCCTGTTGCCTCCCTACATAAAATAGAAAATAAAATGTCACCATCTGAGGTAGGGCCTTATGTGGATGGAAGCAGCGGACGGATAATGTCTATTCTCACCCACTGTTCCAGCCACCTGATTGGCTAATGGCCCTTCCTCTGGAGTGTTCAAAGTGGGAGGGCAGTGAAGAATATGCTGGGATGGTCAGGGAGGGTAGATTTAAAGAATAGTCGTGGGTGAGGGTGGAAGTAGTTGTTTAGTAGGATATTTGAAGAGAAACTAAAAATGTTGAATGGGTCAACATCACCTGACCAAGGATTAATCCCAGTAGATGTACAGACTGACACACATGCTGTAATTCACAGTAATGGACTACTGTTAAAAGATGCCAGCCCAAACGCTGGCTACCAACAGTCTGTACAACACTGTACTGTTCTCGAACTAGCTCTTCACTTTAAACAAAAACAAAAAATAAATAATAAAGCAAATTGGGGCAGTTAGGGAAGCATCTACTGACCATCAGGCAGGGATGTCATTTGAGTGTCACCAGGGGAAGCAACTGCGACCCCTGAGGTCTCCCGTGCTACCCCTGTGGTCTCCCTTGCTACCCCTAAACAAATATTTGTTTTGTTAAATGGAAGCTCCTGGGCTGTGACCAGCGCCATGCGACTCTTTGTTTCTGGAGTGGCTGGCTTTAGTGTTCAGGGCTCTTAAAAAAAAGGGGTTCCACAAGTGTAATCCCTTGAGCATTGACCCTAAATAGGAATAACAAATAGTCTTTATGGAATTCTATACATTAATTGCTAGACTCATTAAACTTTTATTTTAGTTACACTTCAGGGGGTGAATCACTGATTTAGTCTGTTGTTAAACACCTCAAATTCACAATGCAGACATAAAATATATGTATTTCACTTTTTGAAATGTGCAGTTACAGCATTTTTTTTCCGCCGTTATCTCTGTTACGATCATCACAAGACGTTCCATATCGGTGTCATCTGTCACTTGACAAAATCCTTGTGCCTAAAAGATTGTTTACACTGTAGAAATGTTTGACCATAGCACATCAATTGGCATTTGATTTCATTTGTGCCAAACACTTGTGTATAGGCGCATTATACATTCTGTATCATATCACTGTGCCACAACAAATGCTTTGTTGTAATGTGCCATCTTTCCTATCTTCTTGGTAAGCTGTTCAGGATGTTTGTTTGCATGTATGAGGTAACGACCGCCCAGAGTACGGGATGCTGTGTGAGTGCTCTGCTTTCACTGCGCTACCCAAAATTCTTTAATACACAGTTATGAACCCTCCCAAGTGTATGTATTTTGTCAACCTCTGAAGCCTGAAAAGTAGATCCACGCAGGCTTGACATGTGGCCAACTTTGCAACTTTGTTCAATCTCAGCATCTCAGTTACCAGTTCATTGGTATTCACTACAGAGTGTAATTTGCTTTCTGACTTTGAGAACATTCAGACATGTAATCGCTCATTTCACTATAGCTGGTAAGCTATAGCTGGTAAAATAGCTCAGCGGGTTGAGCGCTCGCTGCTGTGATGTGTGTGTGTGTGTGTGTGTGTGTGTGTGATCTGCAGGTTGCAAGTTCGGATCCCAGCATGGCCAAGTCAGCCTTCCATCTTTCTGAGGTCTATAAATTAGTATCAACACAGGTTGTGTGATATTGTATGCATTGTTGTTCTATATAAAGCACTTAAGCCTAAGTGCTATATAATAACACATCATTAGCATTTGACCTTGGACGTCTGCTTGCATTCACAGGGATTTAGTAATATGGGCCTATACACACTGATATTAATGATACATATGGTGATTCATTCTTGTATGTAATGTATATCACATTACAGTGATATTGTAACAATATTTATCGCAGTGTACTTAAAAACAATGCTATGTGATGCCACTTCCTGTTTTGTTAAGGGATGAAAAGTTGGATTCCATCGCTTCCTTTGTTGTCACTCTGGGCTGGGGTGAAATGCCATCATTTCCTGTGATGTCATTAGAGATCAAGGGTCGTGTGATGTCACTTCCGCTACCCCTGGCATTTTGGTGAAATGACATCTCTGCCATCAGGCCACCTCCATCACATGGTTTGTTCTGCTGGGATGAATGCACAATGTCTGCAGAGTCAGTGTGGGGGCCTGCAAGTGTAGCTGCATCAAGAGAGTAATCCAGATGTTTCTGATATCCATGACTGTGATGCTAGGGTTAACAATTCTAGACAAAAAATCCATGTTACCTTGACCAGCTGACACAGACTTTGGTATGGCTTCCATGTGTAAAAAAAAGGCCTTGTGATGCTGAATATAAAAACTATACCCTTTTGTCATTTATTGGCGCATTATAGAACGCTGAGGGTGAAATGACATGGTTTATGGTAGCATGCACTATCTGATTGTTTATTGACTACACACTAAGCTCTCTTAAATAAGCAGTTTGGAAATCACATCATCTTTTTCAGGCTTTTCTGAAAATCTGAATTTGACAGTCATTATCGAAACTGAGCTGAGGATTTTGAGGATTTAAACATGTATTTAAATGTTTGAAAAGAGCGTTCCCAGGGAGCCCAAGCACTCTTCTATGTTATTGGACTGTTTTCATGAGAAGGCCTGTCTATCTCAATTGACATTGCTCCATTATTATCATTAAGCCTCAGACAGGCCTATTCGCAAAATCTCTCTGCACTTATGAGACACCTCCCTGGCAGCGCATCTCCCCCATTGCCCTCCCCAATCACCCTCTCCCCTTCCCGAATCTCCACCACACTCCCCGCACTTGCGCGATCTGAATTACACAAGGCCTAGTAAGATCGTTGTTTTGTATTGTCCTCCATCTGTCTACCCTTCCTTGTCTAGTTGCGCCTAGAAACACTTGTGTACATGCGCAGTATAAATGACTTATCACATCATATGATATGGTCAATGATATGCTTGTACATGCCTATTCTGTGGAAGGTAGTCCCATGGCATTGTCGGAGAACGTTTGTTATTACTTGGTTGCATTCGTTCTATATAATGGGGCATATTCTCTTTTCTTGAATAAGTGACATGGCAAGTGCATGCTATTTTTGTTGACTCACGTAGCATTTGCAGAAGGTCGTGAACATGTAGCATGGGATGTGGTTTCCATGGAAACCGCTCAAAGAGGTACTCTATAAAGAGCGGTGTTAATTCATACACTCTTTTGAGAATTTGTCTGATATTTGAAAATGTAATGCAGCTTAATTGGCCGACCTTCAAATGGTCGTGCCTTTTCATGATGTTGCTGTGCAGGTTGGCGAGTGTATCCTTTTTTTCAAGCTATTTTAAGCAACCTGCACATTTCTATGTAGGACAACATAAATATTCACGCAAATTGTATCGTGTTACAGGAATATGGGTCATTGTAGAACTTATGAACTATTTCTGTCGACAGGAGTGAATGAAAATGTGTTCAGAATGGGAAATTGTTACACATGAAATGACAAGTTCTATGTCAAGACCGGAGGCTCGGATTATGCTTCTCTTTCCATTTTACTACTTCAACGGCAAATGCACAACCAATAAAACATGATAACAAAACTCGATAAAACTACAATAACCATTGTAATCGAGTGTTTGGTGTTCTTTTCTTATTGGTCTTCAAACTGACCACGTGATACACTTAACAAATCAGCATACTCCTTGCTCATGACCAGACTGTCCCTTTCCATCCACTTCCTCTTTCTATGCTGCTCAGCAGCGAGTGAAGTGCTTTTCCTATTACTATGAGAGAGTGAGTGTATGTGAGAATTTAACATTGTGTTCATAGAGGTAAACATACATGCACTCACACCCACAGCGTAGGGAATTGGCAGAGCTTATTCGCATTTGTTTTCTGCAGTTTGAAGTTGCAGTCATGACAGGGCTGGTGGTCCGGTGACCACAACCTCAGAGGGAAACCCACAGAGGGCACTACGGTCATGGAAGGGGGAGCGCAACGGGTCACGGGCAATGTGAAGAGGAGATGGGATGAGGTGACAGGTTATGTGGCCTGACTGTGGGAGTCGCTGGGAGAGTGCGAAGTTGTGCAGAGGAACAAAATACATCCGTAGAAATGGCGCCCGCATTTTTGAATGGTAGCAAACAATTGATATGTTTTCAAAAATATTTGTCATGCCGCTGTAGTCTGAAGGGCTATCGGATACCATTCTGAGTGAAGGTCAGTGCCGTTGAATTTTTGTTTCCTAGCTGAGAAACCCACGCATGGTACACAGTATAAGGTTCAATTGTTTTTAGACCTTGAAACAAAGGAAGGATTTCAAAGGAATGTATGAAGGGAGGGATGTAAGTCTTTCAAATATGATAATGTCCACCATTCAAAAATTGGACAAAGGAACATGAAATTTCATTTAATGAAAATTTGTTGAACTGAACAGAGTGTGTGTGTTACGCCGATAGAATGGAAATGCTGAATATTATGTCAGTTTTACTTTGGAAGATTTTATACACGAACTAGTCAAATTATCATTCGGTGACATTATTGGTGGGTTACATTGTATTGTTTGTTGTGTATTGCATATTGCAAAGATAATTTGTGTGTGTAGTTTGTTTTGTTCTGGGCACATGGGCAGTGGAGCATCGAGATGCATGTAGTCCAGTAGTGGGTTTACCCAGGTTGCACAAACGCGTAATTCAATGCTAATATTTGATAAAAAGATCTGTATATGTGTTCTTCTTGGTTTTATCTTGCTCCTAATTGCAGCGTTAGCCTCAGCATTCCATTTCGAGCTGACCATAGTCCATAGAGTAACTTCTAAAGCAAACTGAAGAGCACTTTGCACATTGTTTTGTCTGAGTTTATATTGTTTTAAGCCTGTGTTTATCAATAGTTGTAACAGGGGGCCAAATTAATGGTTAAATTGTAAACTGCAATAGAGATTGGCTACTGAGACACATTTCTGTTATATTGTTTTAAACAGCTACATCTTGGTGTACTGCGATTGTCATGGATTCCAGATACCAACTGACCGTTTTTTTAACTGTCAGCTACAGATATACATAAATGGGTGGATCACAGTGACGCTTTTTGGGATGATCACCACGGGCCCATATGCCCATACTCCCTACTAGCAATAAGGAGCAACTTGACATCGTTAACGGTGGCCTAGCACCAAGTTCATGCCAAAGGCGTGCGATTCACAGTGCCTCAAATGTGTTCTTATACTCAAAAGGAACACTGCGTGACTAACGATAAACATTTGTGGATTGAGAATGAAGAAACAAATTACCTATTTGCTTGAATATGGTTATCGCTGGATGTTCTCGGAGCGCTTATTGTGAAATAAAAGTACTTTACAAAGTGTACAGTGTTGCTATTTCCTTTAAAAGTATGGTTTTATATTCAAAATTGGGATGCGCTGTATTGTGAGATGATGTGTGTTGATATTCCGGGTTCTGCATCAAGTAACGTTATCACTTAGGTGATGATTGGGTGCGTTTTACTACGTTGTATAGTAATGTCCTGGAGATAGGTGGAAAATATCACTAGGTTTGGTGATGTCAGCCTCAGGGGCAGGGCATATGAATTAGTGCTGCCAGGGCAGTCCACCGTAGGCGATGCAGCAACGGATAAGATTATCACAAGATGGCCGCACCCTGGTGCCTGATTTCGCATGTGTAAAAAAGAGGAAAATTACGGTAAGGTGCATAGGAAATGTTTGCACGACCGATCAGCGTATGCTTAGAAGCACATGGCCGAACACGTTGGAAAATAATATTTCTGAGTGCACTATTCTTTTAATAGATCCATTTTCTGCTGCATTCGCTGCAGATAATTTTCTAACGTCTGTTTCTGTATTATTTTTAATGTCTGTATGGTGTGTTTAAAAAAAAAATTGGTAAGTACACATAAAGTAATGGGTAATAATTTGTCTATATAGAGAAGTGTAGTGTGTTCCATTGGTATCAATGTTTTCACTTATTTCATCACGAGGAACATTTTCTTAGCGCCATTCCAAAGTAGTAGACATTTCTGTGTAAAATGAAATACATATATTATGTTTACTGTACATAATACAGAAAGTTTACAAATATATAAAATAAATGTTGTCTACTCACTAGTTTGTTGCTAAGTTTTGGTGTTACAGCTGCATACATGTGCTGCTGATTTTTGCTGTACAGTTTGTGTGAGGTAATTCTGTTGGAGGCATAATTACTTTGTTTTGGTATATTGCATTATGTTGCATATGTTATGCAATTGGAAGGTTGGTGTGTTACATATACAGTTTGCACTTTTTATTTATTATTGAATGTAATGTATTTATGTGGTGGTTTTTGAACATGTTTGGTGTTATTATTGTATGATACAATAATGTAAGATACCTCCTAGTTTTTGCAGTCTTGATGGCGACTGCATTCGTGCGCAGACCGTGCGCACGGTCCGCGGGGATCAAAATTAATAGCGTGGCAGGGGGTTTGGTATTTTCTATGTTATATGTATGTAAACTAAGGGAGTTTTAGTAAACATTTATAATATTTACATTATCTATATCTATATTCAGTGAAAAAAACTTTTTAAAGGGACGTTATGGTTAAGTAGCGCTACTAAAAACCTATGAAATTCAGTGAAAAAAAAGTTGTTAAAGGGACGTTATGGTTAAGTTGTGCTACTAAAAACCTATGAAATTCAGTAAAAAAACCTTGTTAAAGGGACGTTATGGTTCGAAGTAAAACCGAACACCCCCAGAAATTCACCAGTTATGGTAAGCTAAGCAACCATAACTTGTGCCACCACCATGCACTGCTAAGACTAACACCCAGGACATCAAATATGACATCACAAATGTCATTGATGATATCACTGATGACATCACATGTGCATTTAGTTTTCATGCACAGCTTCCAAACAGGATTGTCATTGTAATGTTGGCAAAAACATGTCAGAGATTTTTGGAAGAACTATCATTCAGCAAATACTTCATTAAGAGCTGCATTGCTATAAACACCATAATATTATTCAGTTATTTCTAATACATGTACGCACTCATGTACCCATGTGGGCATTCTCTGCAGCATGCGCCATAGAGGTGCAATATTCAAAACATTCCATGTTGGATAGTAAAATGATGAATGCTTTCATTTCAGAGTTTTGGATAGTGTGAAACATGTAATAAGTACCTAACAATGCCTCCCTTACTGCATAATTGTTCTACTACACACAAACCATAACGAGACTACAATGCATACAAATACGAATATGTGCAGGGAAAGTAAAGTAAGCAAAAAAACAGCACTATTACCAGACAGTGTTCATAACCTCACTAATTAACTTCATGCACGTAAATGATTGCTGTGTTTTAGGCTTCTTTCTTCTACTTTGTATATGTATTATATGATTCACTACAAAAAAAACTTTGTTAAGGTGACGTTATGGTTAAGTTGCACTACTAAAAACCTGTGGAATTCACAAAAAAAACGTTATAACCGTGACACTATGGTTCGAGGTAAAACCGAAAACCCCCTGAAATTCGTGAGTTATGGTAGGCTAAGCAACCATACCTGCCCTCCCCACTGTGCACTGCTAACACTAACACTGCTAACACTAACACCCAGGACATGAAAGATGGCATCACAAATGTCATTGATGACATCACTGCTGATATCACATCTGTTATGGCTTATCGTCAGCTGTCATACACCCAGTATACTAATGGGGAATTAGGCAACTCACAAATGTGGGCAACTATGTATTTACACACTGAACAATGGCGGATTTGTTGCAATCAGAACCATAGAGTTCTAAACAATTAACTGGTAAGGTTTTTTTTCATGTTATGTAACTGTCAACTTTTTCTATGTTATGTAAACTGCACAGCTGTGCAGACCCAATCACCTTCAGTGCAAGGGTATAAAAACACAAGGAAACAAACGTTTGGAATCATACTAGCCTGAGGAAGCTCGCGAGTCGAGCGGAACGCGTGGCGTTTTCCACCCGCTGTGGGTGAGTGCTGCATGACACCTGGTCTGCTTAGGTATTGTTATGTATGCTTTTTATATTATGTTCACTCTTTTTGGATAAATAAAATGAAATTTTGAACACAATTTGAAGTCTTGTGTGCTTGGCCATTTTTTGGTAGGTTTGTGGGAGAGCTTTCTCCTCCCCAGCACCTTTACCCTTCTGTTTAACATATATTGAGTGTAGCCTGCTCTAGCCCGGTAGCACCAGCTCAGTAATGAGGCAGAGCGCAATTTGTTGGCTAATCATCTGCTTTACTAACTTTCTATAAATTGCAGCCGCCTCCCGTGACATATTATTATGTTCTACATTTTAACATTTTTTGTTTCAATTATGATCACGGTTGAGCGCCCCTTATGTCATTAAAAGAGTAAGTTTATTATAAACGAACTTTTTGACATTTAAGAGGGGAGACTACCTGAGATAGCCACCACTGAAATTGTGGGCTGAGCTGTGATAAGACATACACATTTCTTTAGGAGTATTTGTCTTACTTCTCAGGGTATCATTGTGTTCTGAGTACATCCATTCAGCATACAGCTGGGGCAGCAAACAGCCTTTTGCTGCCTCAGACATGGCAGACCAGGTGGAAGCAAAACGAATGGCAGCGGCACTGATTCTCTTTGACCAAGACAAAGCGGCTATTGACCTCACTGGTGATAGTAGCCTACCCGCAAGCCTTACAGTGCAGCAAAAACTTGATAAGTTGGAGAGAGTTAAGAAAAAGGAGATTTCCAAGTGGTGGGAAGCCATGACCCTACAAATGTACTTGGAAGCACAACGCATTCCAAGGGGACTAAGAATACCAACAATACCCACATTTGAAGATATGGACCCCCAGCTCATAGAAGAGTGGACTACACACACAAATACCTGTTCATCTCGAATGATGGAGAGCCTTATCAAATATGCCAAATTGGATAGGCTCAAATTGATCAAGGAGATAGAAAACATGGAAGAAACCTTATTCTCCTCAGAAGATGGGGATGAGTGTAAGAAACGGATGATAAGAGTTAAAGAGAACTTTGAGAGATTTGAAGGAGAATTACCGCTGCGGAAACAGCTAAAATTCAAAAGAGACAGGTTGGACTATGAGCAGGGAAGAATATACACCTTTGCGAGAAGGTTTGATGGCCCTATCAAAGCAAGATTGGAGCAAAAAATTCCCAACATACCACAAACTGAAAAGCAAGCGGAAGATCCGAGTAGTTCTGAAGTGGAGCTATCAGACACTGAAGGAGCATATTCAAAAAAATTGAATTTTTTAGACGAGTTCAAACTACTCCATATGGACAGCAGAATGGACAAAAGAGGACGGGGCCAACAAGCCAGTCGAGGAAGAGGACGAAGAGGAAGAGCAGGAAAAGTACAACCAGGCGAGATAGTCGTGCCAAATGGGGACGATCAAACTGGAAGGGCAACAAGATCTGGGACCAAACCACGGGGGAGACCAAGGGGCAAGAAAATGAACAGTTGAAAATGTATAACATTTCGTCAAGGACCCTTACTCAAATTGAAGAGTCAGTCCTGCTACTAGGTCTGTCATACAGCCCCCCCCACGCTTATGACTATACATCTGCCAGGATAGATCTTTTCAAATTTACACGCAAACTGAAATTGACCAAATTTTATGCCACACAAGTTGGGGATACCAGACATAAAAAGGATCAAGATAAAGAAACTGCATCAATTTTGTCAGAGAGAGATTTGGGTACCCTGCTATGTTTAGATGAACTACAAGGGAATACTGATATATGCACTGGATATACAGATACTGTAGACAATTATACATTGGCCGAACAGTTTGGAATCAACGCTAATGTGAGCTGTTTCAGCAACTTTAGACCCAAATCGGTCTTTTGTCCGAACATTGAATGTAGTCCAATTGATATCTTTGAAAAACTGGTAATTAAGGATTTGAAAGAATTGTCAACCCTCAATTCTGATGCTATGAAATTTAAGAATCTGAAAACATCACAAGTCAGCGCCTTGGAAACACTGCGTAAAGACCATAATATTGTTATTCGACCATCGGATAAAGGGGGTAGCATAGTTATCATGGACAGTATCAACTATAACAAGGAAGCCATCAGACAACTGAGCAATACATCATGCTATGAAAAAGTTGACAGATCTATCCTTAATACCACTAATCAGGAATTCCACACTCTGTTACATATTTGGAAAGAGCAGGATTTAATAAATGAGGATGAGTATTTCTATTTGAAGAACGTCCATCCCACTACTCCTCTCATTTATTTTAATCCCAAAATTCACAAGAGTCTTATAGATCCCCCTGGACGTCCTATTGTATCCTCGATAGGCAGCCTTTTGGAGAACACCTTGAGATTTTTAGACTATTTTCTCCAACCTTTTGTATTGAGTTTGAACTCATATATTCGAGACACTTCTGACTTGCTAACAAAGCTTAATGATGTTAATTGGGAATCTAATTTTCTTTTGGTTTCCCTAGATGTAGTCTCTCTTTACACTTCGATACATTATCAGTATGGGTTAAATGCATGTAAGCACTTTTTAGCGAGTAGATCTGTGAGCTATCGCCAACACAATCTCATGCTATTAGACATGTTGAGATTCTGTTTGGAACACAATTACTTCCTGTATGATAATGCTATCTATAGACAAATACAAGGCACGGCCATGGGGTCATGCATGGCACCAACCTATGCAAATCTGTATATGGGATGGTGGGAAATGACAGTGGCATGGAGTGAGGAGATGGAAGAATTCACCAAACACATAGTGATGTGGTATCGTTTCATTGATGATTTGTTTTTAATATGGGACGGTACTGAAAATGAATTAGAAAAATACATCTCTATTTTGAATTGCAACCCATATAATCTGGAATTGACTAGTACTGTCAGCAGAAAAGAATTGGTCTTCTTAGATGTGTTGTTTAAAATAGAAGAAAACATGATAAAATCTACACTCTATAGAAAGGAAACTAGTTCCAACTCTACACTCCATGCCAACAGTCATCATCCCACATCACTCAAAAAATCCATACCATATGGAGAATTCTTGAGAGCCAAACGTGTCTGTAGTCAGGAGAAAGATTTCCAGGAAGAAGCCAAAAATATCGGCAGAAGGTTTGTAATTAGAGGATACTCTAAAAATACAGTGACAGAATGCTTTGAAAAAGCAGACAAACTTTCTAGAAATATTCTGTTCAAACACAAAATTAAACCTAAAGATGAGAAAATCAGGTTCATAACAGGCTTCAACCAACAAGCCCAACAAATAAGAGTCATAATGCAAAAACATTGGAACATTCTGACCACCGATAGAGATCTGTGTAGAGTCTTAGAGATAAGACCGAGTGTTACTTTCCGCAGAGCCCCCACACTAAAAAACATCTTGGCGCCAAGTATGGTAGTGACTAAGAATGAATCGTCAAGTTGGCTCTTTGGAGAGAACAAAATGGGTTTCCGAAAATGTTGTAAATGTAAAATGTGTAATTTTGTATCTAAGAGACCATTTATTGGTGTTGATGGCAAACAATGGAAACACAAACATAGAATAACATGTCAAACGAAGTTCGTTGTGTATGCCATTACCTGTAGTTGTGGCCTGAATTATATAGGATCCACAATAGGCCCGCTCAAACTGCGCATCTTGCAACATTATAGGGCTATAAAAATGGAGATCAAACCTATCTACTGGCAACACATTTTGCTGAACAACACAGCAGTAATGTAAAAGAAATGAGTTTCCAGGGACTAGCCCATATACCACAACATAAAAGACTTGGCAATAGAGAACTCAAGTTACGTCAACTAGAAGCCAAGCTCATATGCAAATATGATACTCTGAAACCCAATGGTCTAAATATAGACTCAGAGATGTATGTGTTCCTATATGAATGAGGAATTAAACATTGATATCCAGGTGCTAATCTATATTAACCAACACACCTTGATATGTCCATTCATTCTGCATATATGATTATCACAAGTTTACAAACTATTGTCTATAGTTATGATACCGATCTAGGTAGACCCTCCCTCTTATTGGCTGTGTGTATTATATGAATCAACACACTTCGATATTCATTTAAATTTATGGATATCTGGATGTTTTACAGCCATACATTTGCACTGAATAGGAACTCAGGTCTCAGCTTTTGTCTTATATTGTATTTTAATGCACTAGTCACTTTGTTCGATATGGTGACTTTTCACCAATCGTGATATTGTTTTAATTTGTCATTGAGAATCAGACTGTCTATACCAGAGATGCTCGCCCCGTGTAGTGAACACCATTGTTGTTTTTATATGGCCATACACTGGTATTGCCATGTTGCATTTATTGTGTGCATATATAAGGGGCCTTCACTTGAAGGCTTATTTTACTATACGGAAGCGGGCATTGTGGTTTCAGGGCAGTAGCAACACACATTCGTTTTAGGGCATTTTATGCCACTAGCGGGAAGAGAGCAGCACCGTGAAGACATTTTTTCTATCACGGCGCACTAGCGCTTTTACTTGTGGTCACTTCTTTTAACATTTTAAAGCAAGTGAAGGTGAAGGGCTGTTATGGCTTATCGTCAGCTGGCATACACCCAGTATAGTAATGGGGAATTAGGCAACTCACAAATGTGGGCAACTATGTATTTACACACTGAACAATGTTGGATTTGTTGCAATCAGAACCATAGAGTTCTAAAGAATTAACTGTTAAGGTTTTTTTCATGTTATGTAACTGTCAACTTTTTTTACGTTATGTAAGCTGCACAGCTGTGCAGACCCAATCACCTTCAGTGCAAGGGTATAAAAACACAAGGAAACAAACGTTTGGAATCATACTAGCCTGAGGAAGCTCGCGAGTCGAGCGGAACGCGTGGCGTTTTCCACCCGCTGTGGGTGAGTGCTGCATGACACCTGGTCTGCTTAGGTATTGTTATGTATGCTTTTTATATTATGTTCACTCTTTTTGGATAAATAAAATGAAATTTTGAACACAATTTGAAGTCTTGTGTGCTTGGGCATTTTTTGGTATGTGTTTGTGGGAGAGCTTTCTCCTCCCCAGCACCTTTACCCTTCTGTTTAACATATATTGAGTGTAGCCTGCTCTAGCCCGGTAGCACAAGCTCAGTAATGAGGCAGAGCACAATTTGTTGGCTAATCATCTGCTTTACTAACAATATATATATATATATATATAGTATATATATATTACATGGCCACGGTAGTTATGGATAAGTTGGTGTTTCCATAGGAAGAGCACTTTTTGGGCGGCTTATAACTTCGCTCCCCCTGGATGTTCGTACTAAAAACCTGTGGAATTCACAAAAAAAACTTTATAACCATGACACTATGGTTCGAGGTAAAACCGAAAAACCCCTGAAATTCGCCAGTTATGGTAGGCTAAGCAACCATACCTGCCCTCCCCACTGTGCACGGCTAACACTAACACTGCTAACACTAACACCCAGGACATGAAAGATGCCATCACAAATGTCATTGATGACATCACTGCTGATATCACATGTGTAGCCCCTTTGTTTTTGTTCACTGCAATATATATATATATATATTACATGGCTACGGTAGTGGCCATGTAGTTATGGTTAAGTTGGTGTTTCCATAGGAAGAGCACTTTTTTGGGCGGCTTATAACTTTGCTCCCCCTGGACGAATCCACACCACACTTTGCAAAATAAAGTATATGGCCCACTCTGAATTATTTTGCAAAGTTTGGTGAGGATTCGTCCAGGGGGGGAAAAGTTATAGGGGGGCTCCCAAAATTTCTTTTTTTCCCATAGACTGAATGGGATTTTTTTTTTGCTCGGGCCTACAGCCCAAACCGCTGGACGGATTTTGCAAATTTGGTGAAAATCAGTTCAGTAGATTTTCTTAAAATGACCAAAAAGTAGGTAAAAAAAATTAGTGATATCTGTGTTCAGTCCGCAGACACACTTCCCTGTTCGCTCCGCGGACAGTGTCCTGATTGGCCGAGTGGCTTACGTCATGTCTGCGGACATATGGCGTGTTCGCTGATTGGACAGTGTTATGCGTGAAGCGTGTTAGATTTTCGGTAGCGCCCGCCATCTTGGATTCGCGGACGTCCGCGGACAGCGCAGTGAAAGTTTGTTCAAAATGTGTATTTAGTAGAGTGTGTTGGTGTGTAGAAGTGTTTGATTTGTCTGCGGACATCACGGGTGTTCTGAAATGTTCTAAATAAACTGAATAGGGAGTGTTCTGAGGACTCAATATGTGTCCGTTTGTTCGCAAGCAAGCTGAAACTCACAGTGTCCTGAAATGTTTGCAAATAAACAAAATGGGGGTGTTCTGGGGACGCTCTCCATATTGTTCGTTGTCAAGTTGAAAGTGTTCTAAGAACTCTCGCGTTGTCCTGAAATGTTCGCACATAAACAAAATGGGGGTGTGTTCTAAGAACACACGCGTTGTCCTGAAATGTTAGTAGGGGATGTCCTGAGGACGCTGTGCGTATTGTTCGTTGTTGAGTTGAAAGTGTTCTAAGAACTCTCGCAGTGTCCTGAAATGTTCGTAGGGGGTGTCCTGAAGACGCTGTGCGTATTGTTCGATGGCAAGTTAAAAGTGTTCTAAGAACACTCGGGGTGTCCTGAAATGTTCGCAAATAAACAAAATGGGGGTGTTCTGAGGACGCTGTCCGTATTTATCATTGTCAAGTTGAAAGTGTTCTAAGAACTCTCGCGTTGTCCTGAAATGTTCGCACATAAACAAAATGGGGGTGTGTTCTAAGAAATGTTTGTAGGGGGTGTCCTGAAGATGCTGTCCGTATTGTTCGATGGCATGTTGAAAGTGTTCTAAGAACTGTCTCAGAGTCCTGAAATGTTCGCAAATAAACAAAAGGGGGGTGTGTTCTAAGAACACATGCGTTGTCCTGAAATGTTCGTAGGGGGTGTCCTGAGGACGCTGTCCGTATTGTTCATTGTTGAGTTGAAAGTGTTATAAGAACTCTCGTGGTGTTCTGAAATGTTCGCAGGGTGTGTCCTGAAGACGCTGTCCGTATTGTTCGATGGCAAGTTGAAAGTGTTCTAAGAACTGTCTCAGTGTCCTGAAATGTTCGCAAATAAACAAAAGGGGGGTGTGTTCTAAGAACACACGCGTTGTCCTGAAATGTTCGTAGGGGGTGTCCTGAGGACGCTGTCCGTATTGTTCGTTGTCGAGTTGAAAGTGTTATAAGAACTCTCGTGGTGTCCTGAAATGTTCGCAGGGTGTGTCCTGAAGATGCTGTCCGTATTGTTCGATGGCAAGTTGAAAGTGTTCTAAGAACACTCGGGGTGTCTTGAAATGTTCGCAAATAAACAAAATGGGGGTGTTCTGAGGACGCTGTCCGTATTTTTTGTTGTCAAGTTGAAAGTGTTCTAAGAACTCTCACGTTGTCCTGAAATGTTCGCACATAAACAAAATGGGTGTGTGTTCTAAGAACACACGCGTTGTCCTGAAATGTTCGTAGGGGGTGTCCTGAGGACACTGTCCGTATTGTTCGTTGTCGAGCTGAAAGTGTTCTAAGAACTCTCGCGTTGTCCTGAAATGTTCATAGGGGGTGTTCTGAAGACGCTGTCCTTATTGTTCGCTGGCAAATTGAAAGTGTTCTAAGAACACTGGTAATGTCCGCGGAGATTAAATGTTTCCATAGGCCATAGTTGAAATGTTTTACTCTATGGGTGTGATATGCTGCGGTGGTTGTGGCCAGGGCATAGAGTGTTGGGGGCATAGCCATTTGGCCATTTTGGCCATGCACCCAACACTCTATGACCTGGCCACAACCACCGCAGCATATCACATTTATAGTTGCTTATAACTTTGGGTCAAAAACAAATTTATAAGGAACAAAGTTATAAGATACTATGGGTGTGATATGCTGCGATGGTTGTGGCCAGGGCATAGAATGTATAATATACTTACTGTTTGGTTTAGTAACTGGAGTACATGTATTTCTTGTTAATTTCTGTGATAAAAGAAAATAGCATGTTAGTATTAGTATTTTGTAATGACTTTTTACATTGTATAATCAACATATATTTTTTTGGACCCTCATATTTAGTAGATTAGAAATCAGCGTACTTTGCAATTTGCTCAGTTTCTGTGTTTGTTGCTAAAATCATTGGGTCTGTGGGAGAGAAAAAAATCCATGTTGGATTAAAAAAAAAACCTTTTTCTGTTATGCTACAGTTTATTTGTTTGTTTGTTTTCAGTGTTCATTTGTTGTTTCTGGCTAATGCTTTTTCACATTGGGTTGTTGGATTTTTTTTGGAGCAGTAACATATTATTTATTTGTTTGGATATTATGAAATTTTGGAGCAGTTAGATACCAGTAGGCGTATTTTAACTGTCTATTTTTGATATATTTTAGTGGTATTGATTTATCTGTTTGGATATTGTTAAATTTTGGGACAGTTAGATACCAATTGGCGTATTCTAACTGTCTATTTTGTTATATATTTTAGTGGTATTGATTTATCTGTTTGGATATTGTTAAATTTTGGGACAGTTAGATACCAATTGGCGTATTCTAACTGTCTATTTTTTGCTCTAATTTAGTGTTATTCAGTTATGTGATGATTTGTTGTAGAATCTTTGGGCAGTTAGATAGCTTTTGGAATATTCTAACAGTTTATATTTTTTACTACAAGTTTACTTGAGGTTTAAGTACAGTTTAGTTATCAAATTTTGGTTTTAAGAACATTAAATAAGCGTTTGTAAGATTTGCTGGTAATCTCTGCTTTAGAGTAATGGTACTATCATTACATTCAAACCATCCACATTTCTTTTTTTATATATGCAGTGTAGTGCCCTGAATTGGTTGTGGCTCCTGCGTGGTAGATTTTACCTATTGTTGTGAAGGTTTGCTTACCAAGTGATATTTGACCATGTGTGAATCCAGTCAGCTTGCAGTTGTTTTTGGTACCATCTGTATTGTAACGTAGAAGCATTAGTATTACATATGTACTATGTGTTTGTATTACTAACGTGGAGCGATTATCTGAATTGCAGGTAGAACATAATCTACCATGGTTTGCATTTTGGACAAGTTGCTGAAATGGAATGGATTCACAATTAGGTATTGATATATATGAAGCGTTCATTGGGGATTTCTTCTTGTGTCACATTGTTGCAGAGAGTGCATGTATGTTTCCACAGGTATGTTTTTGTTTTCCAGTACTTGTAGTAAGTACATTAGAAATTCTTGTGGATCTTCCTGTGAGTTTATAGTGAATTTCACCATTCCAGCACAGTAGTCCAATTGTTGTCTTATTCCATAAACACTATACGTGTTGTCAGGATTGTTTGCTGCATTTCTGTGAAGTACTAACATTTGCATACACAATGGGTCTCTAAAGTGTAAGTAAATGTTGTCAACAATTGGTGGTAATTGAAATAGAATATTCATTGCTACATTTGCGTAGGAACTTACACCAACTATATTTGAGAGTTTAAATGGAATAGGTATTTCTGAATCTGACTGCTTTTTTTGGAGTTTGTCTTCCTTCTTTGAAGAAGTACCTGGTTTACTTTCCCTAATTGATTCTTTTTTTGCGTGTGGTACTTGATGAAGTATTACTTTCTTTTACTCTCTTTGGAGGATTTGCAGTGACATCCTGTTGATTTTCTGTTTGATTTATTTTTCTTTTATAACGTTTTACTTTTTGTGGAACAGAATATGTGTTTAGATGGGAAGTGTATAGTGAGCGAAGTCTATTGTATTCTAAAATGCAAGGAATATCAGCGTTTATTTTACTTGCATCAAAGTTGATTAGAAATAGACCGTCAAGTGTACGTAAGCGTGATAGAGCTACGTAGCTCATGCCTTCTTTAAAGACTGTGTTACCAATATCTATCATTGCTTTGTCTAGGGTAAGACCTTGTGATTTATGAATCGTGACTGCGTATGCAAGAGCTAGAGAAAATTGTTCTCTGCGTACATACATGTCTTTGAAGAGAAGGAATCGAGCTGTTGAGCGTCCTATCCTTTTAACTTTTGAAAGTTTGTCAAAGAGAATATTGACAAACTGAATTTTGTTGTCACGTCGGTATGTTTGAAAGCCAACAACTGTACCCAGTGCTCCATTAACTAGTCCTTTGTCCACGTCAAGGTTATGTTTAATCATTACTCTGCAATTTAAGGATAATTTTAATATCTTTTCTAAGCCTGCTTTGTTTGAGATTGATTTTTCTAAACTATTTAGTCTTGTTGTGGCTTGGTCACACATGGGTAGTGTCATACCATGTACATCTAGTTTGTCTGTGGCGCTACTTTCCATTATTGGTTGCATTTCTTTACTTAACATTATTTCATTGAATTTGAAACAGCTTGCAAGAGTTGGCATTAAGGCCATACAATTGACATTTTTGTGGGCTAATTGTTCCATAACATCTGTAGCACATGCATTATCGTCATAAAGTGCATTAATTTGCCGGGTTTTCAATATTGTTTCTGCTTCTTTAGAGAGTATACCAACGCTGATACTTTTTAAGATGTTGGCATAAGTGAGATCTGCAGATTGCCGCATGTTTTCTGTTAATTCTCTGTATTAGAAATGTTGCCAAAGGTTGACATTTCCAATGCTACCAACAGTTTTACGGCAGAGTTTGTGACCTAATGTTTTAAAAATAGGCTCACCTTTTACTGGTGTCAATTGAAGAAGATCTCCGAAAACAATAATGTGTTTTCCTACAAAGAGCTCTTCATAGTTTGTTTTCAGTACTTCTTGTAATCTGAGGTGAATCAAAGCCAACATTAGGTTGGAGACCATGCTCACTTCATCTATTAGTAGCATTTTCATTTGTTTCAATTCTCTGTGTAGTTCCATTGCAGCTTCTGCAGAAAGTGTGTAATAGTCTAATTTGTTCTGGTGTTCTACTGGCAATAGTAGTAATCGGTGTAAAGTGACACCACCTATGTTGTAGGCAGCTAAACCTGTGGGGGCAGTGACAACAGCTGACAGTTTGTTGTTTGTCAATTGTTGAAGGAATTTACTGATGATTTTGATTAGGATTGTTTTGCCAGAACCAGCTTCACCACTTACGTACAGTAGTATAGGTTTACATTATGGCAGGAACATTCTTTATTTTCATGTTGTACACCATGTGCAATTTGTTTTGTTACTTCTTCAAAAATGCTACGTTGTTCGTTGTTTAGTTTTGATTGTAGTATAGTTAAGTCTTCTTTATTTTCATACTGACACATGGTGTTTTCTTCTTCTGGCATAGCTAATTCTGCCTCATGTGCTATTAGTGGCTGTCCCAGTGGTTATTGGCTTCCTGTTACAGACGGTTGACTACTGTCAGGAGTTTCCTTATCTAGTTGGGCCTGGAATTCTTTTTCGTGTTGCTGTTCAATGTGCAAAATTGTTTTGTACTGTGTAAAAATTACATCGGTGATAGTGCTTTCATTTGCTTTGAAAGCGTCTTCATAGGAGTCATAGTTATCTAGTATTTCTTCTTCTTTTCTCCATGGTTTAAAGAATTGTAGCAGGGACATGTAATATAGTTCTTTATGCTGAGGAGTTTTTATGAAAATTTGATATGATTAATTAAACTTGGTTTGGTAAGTTTTACTAAACTGCCTTCACAATGTGTCACTCTGTATCTACCGTTGGGGAATTACCGGGCCATTCCGAGTCCGGAGGGCCCGGTAATTCCTCCTACAGGGAACCCGGGCCCGGACCTTCCCGATTCCCATTTGAGCCTCGATAGGGCTCAATGGGAATGGGTGCAGGAGCTAACAACGGACCGATTGCGACTGGCCCGTTGTTAGCTCCCTGGTCCTCTCGCGGTACCCGCTATGGACGTCTAGTGAAACTAGACATCCAGATCGGGTCCCGCAAGGGGGACTCGTAATATTGCGGAATGGGTTTAACGGTGCCGCCACCATTAGCGCCGCCCGTTAACCCATTCTGCAATAGTTATAATGAGGCCCATGGTTTCCAAAGTGGTACTTCTGTTTAGGTAGTATGTGTCTAGTAAATTGTTTTTCAAAATGTCTTGGCTGTTGGGATCATTTTTGGCTATTGTTTCTATGTCATCATATGATTTGAGAACTCTTTTTCTAGATTTAGCAGGACCAAGACTTAGCCATACTACATTTTCAGATTTTCCATACCAAGCAGTACTGGTTAAACGATCTGCAGCTTCATAGCAGCCACATTCTCTATGAGTCTATGGTCTTGAAGTTCTGTTTTTTCTGCTATGGTTAAGTAGCCTGTAACATATCAACTGCAGTGGAATTGTCTGCAATGTACTGCATTGTACTGCACATCTCTGTTTGCATTCCACAATAGGGCAATGATTACATTGTAATCATTGATATATTTTGCTTCTTCTGTTCTTTTTATGTAATATGTATTTTAGGTGATTTACCTTTAACACTATGTCTAACTGAAGACATGAAGTTGTTCACTTCACCTGTTGCTGTAACCAGTCTAGGGAAACCAAAACGGCATTTGTGTAGTATTTTCCTTTCTTTATGTATTTGCGACGACGATATTTGCCACATTTGTGTCTTTGAAATTGCAGAATTTGTGCATGAAGATCTTTATTTGTTGCTTCTGATGGAATTTCACAAGTGACATAGTTTTCGATAAACTGTAACACAGTTTCATCACTGTCTTCACCAATTTTAGGAGCATCTTTAATCCATAAAAGCATGTGGATATGTGGTGCTCCCCTGGCTTGGTATTCTTTTCTCCAAAAGAAGTGTTGTACTTCTCCAAGGGGAGGAACCATTTTATTACAATTAAAGTGTAGCATAGCAATGAAGCGATGATGGAAATATCTTGAAACATTAACAGGATCTAGAGAGCAAAGTTATCCAGGTGTCAGTATATCTATGTTTGTTTTGTTTTTGTTTGATTTGCGTAGGATATCATGTAGATCTTCCCATGCATATTCTGCACAACTTAATTTAACAAACCAAGTGGGTGGGCCAAGGTTTCTTATCATACAATGTACATCTCTGTGACGTCGGAAGCAGTACTCTTTCATGCCACGCATGGTTGCTAACAGATTTGTAATGCTTAATTGTAAAACTTCATCTTTTTCTTGCACTTTTTGTAGTAATAGCGTAGCTGACATATTTTGAAAGTGGGTTCCTGATTTTAATGTGTGTGCAACTCTTTAACATAGAGTTGCTTGTTCACTTTCAAAGAGTAGGTGGAATAACTATTCCACATTTTGTCCAAATCTGGGATCTTCAGAATACATTTGTAAAGAGCGGTATTCTGATGCTGTTCTCTGAGTGGGTCTATCATCGTACCTTCCTCCTTTGCCAGTAGGAAAGAATAGAGGAAAAGCACATGCTTCTCTACTTTTTTCCCATATGCTGATTGGTGATCCTTTCGTTTGTCGTATTTGGTACGTTTCTAGTGCATCTTCTATGGTGTCATTAGAGTGTAATGGATGAATTGTATAATGATCTAAAATATTGGATACTGTAGCAGGATCTAGAAATTCAAATTGACTGGTTTCTGGTGACTCTTGAATTATTTCAGTTGTTTCCCTTAAGTTTTCTTCAATATTTATTTCTTCGTAGTATTCATTATTGTCTTTTAGATATTGCAAGGCTTGTCTAACTTTATTAAGTCTACCAGTTGTTGCCAAATTTGTTTGTCTTTTGTAGGAACACCATTTACTAAGACAATTAAATATTGTTCTATTATACGTTGCACTCCCAGACTGTGCACATTTTCTTTTAGATCTAATGGTAAATATACTACTTTGCTGCAAATGTTTTTCACCAATTCAGAGGGAGGCAATTTTGCTGTTTTTGGTTGAAGGCGTATTATTGCTTGAAATGGGTGCACTGTTTGAATTATGATGCTCTCATATAAATTGAGTTGTTGCAGGGGTTTTGGTAGTGGGAATACTTCCAAATTATTTGTGATAGCATGTGAAGAAGTTTGATTGTTGTCAAGTTTTGCAGTGCAGTAACTGCAAAGTGTTAAGGGCTCAGTTATTTCATATTTGTTTTCTGCTATAAGGTAGAGAGCTAATTCAAACCATTTGGAATATTCATTGTCTTCTATTTTGTATGTTATTTCTATAGTTTTTGTGTTACTTTTATAAAAAGTTCTGCGGCAACACACACATACATGGTTTGGTACTTCAGCAGATGTACTTTTGAATTTTAGTATTTCTTTTTTGTATGTGTGTAGTAGAAGGTTGCCATGTGCAGAATTGTTGCTAGTCTGTTGTAAAGCTATTGCATTTTGTAAGTGGTTTTCACTTCCAAAATATTTACTCTGGATATGGTTGATTTCTTCGAGTAAGTCTTTGGCTGTACCATGTAGAAGAGTGTAGAAGAGTGTTATTTAAATTGGCTAGTGCTAAAGCAGGACCTTAGCATAGTACAGTTTATAGACTAGATTTCTTATAGTTGAATGATGTGTTGATATCATTTTGATGTGATGGAAGCTGCTTTTGCAAATAGGTCCTGAAATGCAGGCCAATGAATGTCCTTGCAGTCCTGTGTATTTGTGCACTGGACAGGTAGCCATATTTTGCAGCATTTTTATTTAGATTTTGTCTTTGCCTTTCACATATTCATTGAGGAACTGGCGTAAAGATTTGAAAGATTTTTTGGCATTGTTACACGTTGACGTGCATGACCATTTGTATACTGGATGTTCTGGTTCAGTCGAATGGAGAATTGATTCTGAGTTTTCTGGGGATATTTTGTAAGCAGTATTTCTTGTTCCATTATGGTATTATTAAGTTTTTCAAAACCTCGTCCACTGCTATGGATGGCAATTGTGTTTGATTTTGTTTGTATGCGTATTCATTGAAATACAGCTCTGTGCTTGTGGTGTGACTCCATTCACCTCCACAGATATTTAAGAAGTTATTTTTGTTGACATTCCGTTTATTGAGAAGCCTTTTTTGTGATTTAATACTTAGTTTTGTTAGTGGCTTCATTCTGTTTAACACTAAAATAAATAACTTTCTTTGGGTATGATTGCACTGTGTATCAAAGCTTCTCAGATAAATTGTCTATGGTAGTTTTTAAGGGTTGTGCATGATTTGTCTCCTGTTTGTATAAGATTCTGAAGGAACCTGTGGCAGAACATTTTTGCTAATATACTTTTTTTGGTATGCTTACTTCCTACTATATCAAGATTTATAGGAGCAGTTTTCGCAGTAGTTGTAGCTGCATTTCCGTTAATCATTTTCTGTTTTCTTTTACATTTTGATAGAGGAGGCAAAGTGTCTGTACTGGAAGATTGTTTAGTTTTGCTAAATGACTGTATTAGTTGTTTTGTTTGAACTTTTGTACAAACTCTGCTAGAGATGGATAGTTATTTTGGACATTTTTATTTTCATTTGCTCTATTTCTGCGTTGCTTTCTACTGACTTGCTTTCTGGTAGGCATTCTGTGGGGTCTGTTGAAACAACAAACTAGAAGGTATGGGTTGGGCTGTTGTGTAATGTATGTGTTCTGTATGCATGAGTGTTTGAGTATGATGGTAAAGATGTATCTGGTGGTCTGTGATTGTGCATTGGGCAGCTACAATTAGTTGGGAAGGCTATTCTTCTATTTGTGTGTTACTATACTGCGGTTCAAATGACAGTGGAAAGTGAGCTAGTGGTGAGGGTAAACACTAATTGCAAATCATATGGGATAAAATTAAAACAATTCTTTGTTTTGTAATACTAATATTCTACGGGCTGAGTTACGTTATTTGTGCTCTGAAAAACTGGCATTTGTGTGCCATTCTGCGTGCTAATCCCTGTTTAATAAATGGTGATTTGTGGGTAGTATGGTACACAAATGTTCATTTTTTTGGTGCACACATTACATGAATCACCCGCACAGTGTGTTTGAGTAATATATTTTAATAACAAGATGATACATATAACAATTAACATTATAACAGTAACAGTGAAAGCAATTTAAAATTGAGAATCATACCAAGAAAACAGTAAGTAGACCAATTAAACTGAAGGGGAGAAGGAGAGTAGTGCAGTAGAAGTGAGAGATAGGGAAGGGTGGGGAAGAGGAGGAGGAGGGAAACGGATGGGATTAAAGGTGAGAATGGGGGATTTTTGTTGTTTTATATTTATTTGTTTTTTTTACACACAACACAGTAGAAGAGGAGGGGAAAGGAGGGTAAGGGGGGACACCAACCACGGGGATAAGAAAGGGTGGGTTGAGAGAGGAATATGTAGGGTGGGCCTTACTTAGGTAGTGGGCAGGTCTTCTCGTGCTCCGAGACCGTAGTCTCAAAAGCACTTCGAAGTCTCTCCCCCCCTGCAGAGTACTGCGTTGCAGTACATACACAAAACTGTGACCCTCGAAAGGTAAGGGTTATCAGCATTATGAATGGCCTGTGAGGCAGCTGGAGGGATGCGCTCTCCCACAGGAGTGTCTCTTGTGGTGAGAGGAGCGGAAACGGAGGATGAAGTAGAGGAAATCAACCTACTACGCTCCTCACAAGGTACAACCTTGGAACAACCTTAGGTGTTGCTTCATAGTTGTCGTACCAAAGCTGTACGAACCAAGCCTCCCGCGACTCAGCACCATTTTGCACTGGTTGCAGGTGACTTTGTTCGCACGCGCCTTGGGTACCTTACCATGAATGATAAATAACCACCACACTCAAGACTCACGGCGAGTGCTGGTAGTAAGGACTTCCACTACCTCATCCTTGTCATCCTCTTCATCCTCCTCTACATCCTCACACCTGTTCCCCTCTTCAGGCCCTTGGGGAGGTGTGGTGATGGAGGGGGTGGTGGTGGTGAAGCTGAGGCTGATGTAGCACCAGGTTGAAGTACAGCAGCCATGGACGCAATCTGGTTTCAAGATGCAACAGGAAAGGCAGCAAAAGCAGGTCAATCTTCAATATTGGAAAGACAGAATGAAGATGAGCTCTGGGGTGTGGGCTTTTATAGGGGTGCATGTGCGTGCTTCGCGGACACCCGTGCTGTCTGTGTGCTTCACGGACACCTGCGCTGTCTGCGGACAGATCAAACACCCCAAAAATGCTCAAAAAGTTCCAAAAAGTATGTAGAAAGTTAGGGTCATTGTCTGGGACATGTGCTATGGTGGATTTTTACTATAAAATACTGTGGATTGCCTGAAAAGGTACTTTTAAAATGTTCGGGGACCCGGTCAGTGTCCGCAAATCAGGACACATGCTCAGCGTGGGTGCGGTCACATGATGGCGCCGCGAACCTGTCCCGCAGGACACCAAATGCCCGGGAACGGTTGTGCGCATGCGCGCAAGTGTTCTACGGACAGTGTTCGGGTCGTGACACTTATTAAAAGTGTGACACAAGTGAGATGAACAGTTACGGACAGGTGCGATGTTCAGAGAACTTACGGGTGTGGTGCGCATGTGTGTAGATGTTCTTCAGGCAGTACAGACAGGTAGAGTGTCCTTAGAACACCCCCATTTTGCATATGCGGACATCCTGGACACCGTGTTTGTTCTTCGAACAGTTTCAACTGGCCTGCGGACAGTACGGACAGGAATAGTGTCCTTAGGACACCCCCGCTTGCCCAATTACGGACATCCCGGACACTGTGTGTGTTCTTAGAACAGTTTCAAATTGCCTGCGAACAGTACGGACAGGTATAGTGTCCTTAGGACACCTCCATTTTGGTTTATTACGGACATCCCGGACACCAAGTGTGTTCTAAGAATGGTTCCATTTTGCTTGCGGACAGTACGGACAGGTATAGTGTCCTTAGGACACCTCCATTTTGGTTAATTGCGGACATCCCAGACACCGAGTGTGTTCTAAGAATGGTTCCCTTTTGTTTGCGAACAGTACGGACAGTTGTAGTGTCTTTAGGACACCTCCATTTTGGTTTATTACGGACATCCTGTACACCGAGTGTGTTCTTAGAAAAGTTTCAACTTGCCTGCCAACGGTACGGACAGGTATAGTGTCCTGAGGACACCTCCATTTTGGTTTATTACGGATATTTCGGACACTGAGTGTGTTCTTAGAACAGTTTCAACTTGCCTGCGAACAGTACGGACAGGTGTAGTGTCCTTTGGACACCTTCATTTTGATTTATTACAGACATCCCAAACACCAAGTGTGTTCTTAGAACAGTTTCAACTTGCCTGAGAACAGTACAGACAGGTATAGTGTCCTTAGGACACCTCCATTTTGCTTAATTGCGGACATCCCGGACACCAAGTGTGTTCTAAGAACGGTTCCATTTTGCTTGCGAACAGTATGGACAGGTATAGTGTCCTTAAGACACCCCCATTTTGGTTAATTACGGACATCCCGGACACCCGCGCTGTCCGCGGACACTCCAACTGCCTTTTTTAAAATAAATAACACAAAAAAGAACTGAATTAAACCACATATAATATTTTTGTTTTATTATTTAGAGATGTACAATTTATGAAAGAGAAGGGGAAGCAGAAACTGACACAATAACAGGGGAATAGGGGGTTTCAAGAGGATGGATAGGAGGAGATGAAGGGATGGAAGTCTCATCAAAACGTTTTTTTTTCGTGGAGAGGGTTTGGGGATAATTGACTAGGATATGGAGAGGAGGTACAGGTGCATGTTGGACAATGGTATTTAATGTTTTCTTTTATGTGGTCCTCCACAAAGTTTTTCAAATGGTTGAAATTTGCCATGAGCATGTCAATTTTTTGTTCCATGTGCTGGAGAGTCTTTTCCAACGTATCTTTTGGTGTATTATTTTCAATGTTTGTATGGTCTGTTAAAAAAATATATATATATTTTAAGTGTACATAAAGTAATGCTTATTAATTTGGTTATATAGAGAAGTGTCTACCGTTAGTATCACTATCTTCAGACAGTTCCTCACGTGGGAAATTCTCCTCAAGCCACTCCAAAATACTGGACATTTCTGTGAAAAAAACACATTTACATTACTTTTATTGTATCTAATACAGAAATTTTAGAAATATATAAGAAAAATGCAGTACACTTACTAGCTTCTGGTAAATTGTGTTCTTACTGGTCTGTAGATCTGCTGTTGCTCCTAGTTGTGCAGTTTCTGTAAGGTATTTATGTTGCAAGCCTATCTTTCTTCTTTTGGTATATTCCATTTTAGTACATATGGTATTTAAATGGATGGTTGATGTGTTAGATATATAGGTTCCACTTCTTATTTATTACTACATATAATGTGTTTATGTGCTAGTTTTTGCACTTTTCATATAGCACGATACAACAATTTAAGATACCCCCTGAGTTTTTGGGTAGTGTTGCTGTTGTCCGCGTCCGTCTGCGGACATACGCACAGTCCGCGGACATCCATAAACACTAGCTGGGGGTTCAGTATGTTCTATGTTACATGTATATAAAGTCAGGGATATTATGGTTAAGTTGTGCTACTAAAAACCTATGAAATTTAGTAAACAAACTTTGTTAAAGGGACGTTATGGTTAAGTTGCGCTACCAAAAAACTTATGAAATTTAGTGAAAAAACGTTGATAAAGGGACCTTATGGTTCCAAGTAAAACAGAAAACCCCCTGAAATTCGCCAGTTATGGTAAACTAATCAACCATAACTCACGCCACCACTGTGCACTGCTAAGACTAACACCCAGGACATCAAAGATGACATCACAAATATCATTGATGACATCACGGATGACATCACATGTCCATTTACCTTTCATGAAAAGTCTGTACAAGGGATGCTTATTGTAATGTTAATAAAAAAGTGTCAAGCATCATTGGAATAAATATCATGAGGTACATAGTGTATTAATTAATGCATTAATCCAAATAGCATTATATTATGAAGTTTTTTCCAATATAGTAAGGTACACATGTAGTAACATAGGCATAGTGTGCAGCAGACATGATGGAGATGCAATATTAATAATCTTGCAATGTTAAATACTAAAATTATAAATGCTTTCTTATTAGAGTCTTGCATACTGTGAAACATTTAATAAGTACCTAACCAATCCCACTTACTACATTATTCTATTACTGCACACAAAACACAAACAGACAGCACATATAAATAGAGCATTTGCAGGGAAAGTGAACTAAACAAAAAAACAGCAGTATTACCCTAGAGTCTTCATAACCTAACTGATTATCTTCATGCACAGAAATGATTTCTCTGCTGCAAAGCTACTACTTCCCTATGTATAACTATCACATATTGTGTCTAGAACCCAATGAAAGTAGTGTAAGTGGAATGTGTACAAATATGAGCATATCGCGGGAAAGTACAGTATTAAAAAAACAACCGAACTATAAGACAGTGTTGATAACCTTACTAATCATCTTCATGCATAGAAAGCATTGCTGTCTTCCAAGTCTGTGTTTTCCCCTTTGTATATGTTTCATATGCTTTGAGTGGACCCTAAGGGAATTACTGTAAAAACATATTTGAAGTATAAGTCTACAAATATAGTACTTTGTGCTATAGTATAGTGAAATTTTAGTTCCCGACTGTTACTGGCCTAGATATATCAGTGAAGGAAAAAAGAGTGAGCCAGACATGTGATTTCATCAGTGATGTCATCAATAACATTTGTGATGTCATCATTGATGTCTTGGGTGTTAGTCTAAGCAGTGCACGGTGGTGTGTTATGATATGTATTCTTTGTGATGATGTAACTATAGGTAGAGCCTTCGCTGGCTCAGGTTCTCGGTGACGTGTGTCTGCTGAGCTCTGTTGAAGAGTTGAGGCAGAGATAACGACATCGGAGCCTGATGCTGGAAGGGAACTCTCCATTATAAATAAACTCATTAAGTACCAAAGAATACGAGTCACGTCTTACGTATGCTGGAGTTATACACAATGGATTAAACTTAACAAGTGGCGACGAGGATAAACTGTTGTTCCCAGTGTGGTGCGGAGAGTTCCCGGAGGAAATGGAACAACAGATCGAATCATCACGAAATTAATATAAGGTACTTGAACTTTTCGTGTGCATGGCAATAATTGGCAACAAAAGATACCTCGTGAACTTTGGAAGATTGAAAGTGCAGCTGAAACACGATGCGTGTTTTGAACCTGGCGCGAGGTGATGCAAGATTATGAAGTTGAGCCATGTTGTGAAACGTGATGACGTTTATCACGTTATTAGAGTAAAGCACCTAAAAATACATGCTTTACGTGCCACCATCTTGGAATTGGATTGAAAACAAACGACCGATGATACGGAACGACTATATGTTTAAATGAGTGTCGATTTCTACTGACTTATCATTTTACAGAAGTACAAGATAAAAGCCCTACAGAGATGTTACAGTAAACGTGGCAATCTGCTAATTACGTTCTACTGCTGGATATGTAGAAGAAGTGGTTACTAATCTCAAGTCAATGACAGAGTGGACAATAACACAGCACTACAAATCAAATATTTAAAGGTGTCAACCTACTTGGAACAATACCGTTAAACACATAAAGTGATCATTTAACGGCAATAGACTTCATAAGTAAAATATTACAGCTCAGATACCAGCACACTTAGAGCATCAATATGCAGAGTATACCAGCTCCAGAAAAAGGTTTTGGCTCATCCTGGAAATCCCACCTTGTCCTGGGAACAGTTTTTTCAAGTCTACATGAGAGCCATAGGTGGTGCAAAATTCAGTGATGATTTGAAAGAAGCTACATTACTGAGCTGTATAGGGACGGAAGCATTGAGAATTTTCAGGACATTGCCGGGGGACGCTGATTCTGGCAGCAGTTCAGGTGATGCTACGACCAGTTCCAGGAAGTATGATATAGCCTTAACAAAACTGAGCAAACACTTTGGGAATAAGACGAATGTTGTTTTAGAAAGATATAGATTCTTTACCAGGAAACAACTCAAAAATGAGTCGATTGATATGTATGTGGCGGCATTGAGGGGCCTCATTGCTACATGTGATTTTTCTGGAATAGCCAATGAGTACCTGAGAGATCAAATAGTTTTACATGTGGCTGACCCCAAGATTCAACAGAGACTGTGGCAATCAAAAAATCCAACTCTGGAACAAACGCTAGAAATTGCAAGATCTATTGAACTAGGAGATAAATGCATGCGAGAAATACAAAATAAACAAGAAGTATTTGATAAGAGCGCTATTCAAACCATTCAAAATGAAGGTTTGAATAAAGATGAGGAGTCATTGATTGCTATGGTAAAAAAAATAGTGAGATCTGATACGGGAACAAATTCATGGCAAAATAGAGATACCTGTCCGAGATCTCAGGCCAATTGTGACAAGTGTGGATGGTTTAAACATGTCAATCCAGGCAAAGATTGTCCAGCAGTTAACGCTGAATGTTTCAAGTGTGGTCAAGTAGGGCACTATGGCAAGATGTGCAGAAATATCAGAGGAAGGGGAAGGAATTTCATGCGTGGAAATACTCATAGAGGTCATCGATTTAACAGTAAGAGATCTATATCAGGAGTGAGAGCTTTAGAAGAGACCCATCAGCCGTATGGAGTAGTAGCAATCTCCAATGAGATTGAAGATGAGATACAAATTTTGGCTCTTTCGTCCAGTGGAAAGACAATGGGTCCATGGGTACCGATGAATGTTGATGGAGTGACCATACAGATCATGGTTGACACAGGATCTCCATATACCATAGTAGACAAAGACACGTTTGAAGGAGTTTTAGGTAAAAAGATGGAGGATCTAAACATGACAAGAGTCAAAGCGACAGGATATGGCAAGTCGCCCATTGACATTGTGGGTTATGTTTGGGTACAACTGTCCTTTGAAGGGAGACAAACTTACTGCAAGTTATATGTGGCTCGCAAAGGATTTGCCATAGTTGGTTGGTGGGAACAAGCAGCTCTAAAGATTAGAATTCACCCAGGAGAAATCAAGCCTATTCTTAGTGTCATGGATAAATGTTGTGATTCTCCTGATAGCTTGGTTCAGAGGTTTCCCGAAATATTTAATGATAAGATTGGACTGCTTAAGGGCTTCAAACATTGTATTGTCTTGAAAAGAGGGGCGAGACCTGTTGTGCATAAATTGAGAAATATACCGGTTGGAACACGAGATCCTTTGAAGAAAGAATTGGAAAAGTTGTGTTCTCAAGATATCATTGAACCGATAGAAAGCTCTCAATGGTTGTCCCCCATTGTTATAGTAAGGAAACAGGAGGGGGCTATTAGAATGTGTGTCGACTTAAGGGATTTGAATAACAACATATGGATAGATCGTCATACCCTGCCAAACATAGGAGAAATGCTCACCACTATGGAGCCGGCCAAATATTTTACCACACTTGATTTATCTTCTGCATATCATCAGATTGAATTAGAGGAAAACTCCAGACATCTCACATCATTTATAACACCGTTGGGGGCTTTTCGTTTTAAAAGGATGCCGTTTGGTCTAGCGTCAGCAGCTGCTGTCTTTCAGAGACTAATGCAACATCTATTTGAAGGGTTACGTGGAGTGTATTATTTTCAAGATGACATTTTGATATCAGTTATGACAGAGAAGGATCATGATGCCAAGCTTCTTGGGGTTCTTCAGATTTTACAACAAAAAGGTCTTACTTTGAGAATTGGAAAATGCAAGGTGAAAAAGAGTGAAGTAACTTATTTAGGTCATTGTATTGATGCTGATGGAATTAAACCCAAGGAAGCCCTGGTGAACACTATATTGAAACTTCCTGAACCATCAAATAAAGATCAATTGAGGAGCTTGTTAGGATTAACTGAATATTATGCGAAGTTCATTGACCATTATACTGACAAAACGACACACATGAGAAGTCTTATGAAAAAAAATGTGAAGTTTGGATGGTCAACGGAATGTAAAAATGAATTAGGAACAATCAAGGAGCTAATAAACAAAGCCCCAGTTTTGTTCGTGCTAAGACAGTTGTATCGGTTGATGCAAGCAATTCAGGTCTGGGAGGTGTACTCGAACAAGTTCAAAATGAGAGTTGTTCCGATAGCTTTTGCTTCTAGAGCACTGAGAGATGCTGAAAAAAATTATTCTACAATAGAGAAAGAGGCCTTGGCTGTGATGTGGATTTTGGAACACTTTAAAGGATTAATATGGGGTATTCCTATTGAAGTTAGAACCGACCACAAACCATTGATCCATATTTTAAACCCAAGGAATCCGCATTTAAAATCTCCTCGCATTAGAAGATGGATTCTTGTTATAATGCAGTACAATCTCTCTATCAAATATACTCCAGGAAAAAGTAATGTCGTTGCAGATTGCTTGTATCGATTACCATGTTCCTCGGATAATGAGGATAACAGTAGAGAAGAAATAGAAATGGACAGTGTCATAGCACAAATACATCCTGGTTTCACTAAGGAAGATTGGATTGAAGCAGTTAAAGCTGATGATGAACAAGAACAACTTAGATTGGCAATAAAGAGTGATTGGAAGAATGTTAATGAAGGGATGTTGTCATGGGTAGGCAAGAAAGAGGAAATGTCTTGCAATGAAGTTTGCATATATCGTGGCGATCGTGTTGTACCGCCCATGAGTTTAAGAGAGAAGATCATGCAAATAGCACATGAAGGACATATAGGGAGAAATCTCACCAAAAGAAGAGTAAGAGAGACTTATTGGTGGCCGAAGATGTGGAATGAGTTGGAAAACATGGTGAAAGAGTGCTCTGCATGTGCAGTGAGTGACAAAGGGAAGACTGTCAGAGCCACACCTTTACAACCCATAGAGATACCAGGATCTGTGTGGACAAAGTTAGCCATTGATATTTCGGGGCCATTTGAAATATTAGAGCCTCACAAAATTTCAATCATGGTACTGGTTGACTATACTTCTAAGTGGATTGAATGTGGTATTGTGGAGGAGTCTATGTCTGCAATAAAAGTCAAGAAATTCCTGGAGGAAATATTTGATAGGGAAGGAGAGCCTCAGGAGTTGATATCAGATAATGGGGCACAATTCATGTCAAACGATGTACAAGAATTTCTCAAAGAAAGAGCCATTAGACACAGAACCACTGCTTTATATCATCCTATGGGAAATGGATTGGTTGAGAGAATGAACCGATTTATCAAAGATACCATTCAATTGGCAGTGGCAAACAGCCTTTCCTGGAGAGAGACTCTTAAGGAAGCATTGATTACTTATAAAGTTACGCCACATTCCACAACAGAAGTAGAACCATTTACAATGATGAGAGGAAGAGTTGCTACTAACAGACTGAGACCAGCTTGGTTAGCAGAAAGGAAAAATAGGGTTGTGGACATGGAAGCTGTTGTGAAGAGAGTAAAAGATAAACAAGCAAAGTATAAGAAATATTACGATAAACAGAAACATGTGAAGGAAAGTATTATAAGGGAAGGTGACTGGGTTAGAGTGAAAGAACCCAGAAGAGTTGTAAAAGGAGAATCTAAATATCGCTCTCCGCAGAGAGTAGTGGGTTGCTCCAGTAAATCTGTGGTATTAGAGGATGGAAATAGGTGGTCATGTGATGATGTAATCAAGACAGATGAGAAAGTGGAGCAAATCTTTGACTTCGCCAAAAGAGTGGAGTGCAGAGATGTCAATAAAAGAAATGAGAAGTCAACAAGCAAACATACTAATGCTGCAGATGTGATGAAGGACAATACTGATATGGTGAAACCCAGGAATAGAGTGCCATGTGTCAAGAAGGACGTCATGTATTATTAATACTCTTAATTATAAATGGTTCATCAGTTTAATTTGGAAAGCAACAACGACATGTATCCTTTTTGTGGTTTTGCTATTGGTTTTAGAATACTGTGTCAAGTTCTGTTGTTTTATTTTAAAGGAAAGCATGGTCATACTTTGTTTAAATATTAAGGGGGGAGATGTTATGATATGTATTCGGTGTGATGATGTAACTATAGGTAGAGCCTTCGCTGGCTCAGGTTCTAGGTGACGTGTGTCTGCTGAGCTCTGTTGAAGAGTTGAGGCGGAGATAACGACATCGGAGCCTGATGCTGGAAGGGAACTCTCCATTATAAATAAACTCGTTAAGTACCAAAGAATACGAGTCACGTCTTACGTATGCTGGAGTTATACACAATGGATTAAACTTAACATGGTGGCGTGAGTTATGGTTGCTTAGTTTACCATAACTGGCGAATTTCAGGGGTTTTTCGGTTTTACTTGGAACCCTAAGGTCCCTTTTTCACTAAATTTCATAGGTTTTTTAGTAGCACAACTTAACCATAACATCCCTTTAATTTTTTACTGAATATATATATATATATATATATTTGATACAAGCCAAGTGATCACTAAAATATGTATATTTCACACAATCTTCACAAGATTATACATACATTCCTGGCATAATAATAAATCTGTGCTGACATGAGCTCCTCCAGTGATGAGGGAAAGGCTAATATTAGCCAGAAAAGGAGCCATTCAGAGATGACTCAGGTCCGGCAAAAGGCCCAGGGGGCCCCGTTGGGGCAAGGACCACAGCAGTTAGCTCTGATGGAGGACTGGCTCAAGTTCTCACAGGGCCTTAAGGAGATTAAAGAGCTAAAAGCACAGGGAAAAACGAAAGGGGGCAGAAAGATAGCCCACAGGGCAGATGAAGCCCACAGCCCCCCCGGCACACCACCTAGGAAGAAGGGTGGTAAGAGAAGGAGAGTGAGATCCAAGGTGGGGCCTAGCAGGTGTCAAGATAAATCCTCCAATACTTCTGATGAAGGAGAAGAGAATTGGGAGGATGAATATTCAGAGGAGGAGGTATATTCTATATCTTCCTCAGAAGAAGAAGGCTATAAAGCGCCAAAGAAGAAAACGAAGGAGGAGACAAAGGAGGACCTTGCAGGTGACAATTTTGACCCAGAGAACTGATCCACCTACGTTCTTCCAAATGGGAGCAGCCAAAGAAAATAGCGGCCTACCTGAGTAAGTGCCTGAGGACACCCCTAGCTAAAGAGGCTAGGAGTAAGATGTGGGCGAATGCCCGAGACCTCATCTCTTGAGGGTTCCGCTGACACACCCGATATTGATGAGAAAATGATCACCTTCATGAGCAAGTATACCAAGGATGTGAGCAAAGGTCTGGATAGGTCCTGCCGATCATGTCAGGAAAAGATGTTGGACATGGTGGGGCCACTCACCAAGATATTGCAGATTGGCAAAGATGCCAGAGAAAAAGGGGAACCAGTGGAACCAGCGATTTTGATCGGGTTGGCCCACAGGGCAATCTGTATGTTAGGTAATGCTAATCACGTGATTACCACAGAAAGAAGAATATCCCTCCTACTGAAGATAGATCCGAAATTAAGCGAACTATCCTCATCAGACTCAGTGTCGACCGCAAAGGGGAAGCTCTTCAGAGATTCCTTGATCAAGGAACTAACAAAGTTTGCAAACTCTTAGGGGGCGCTGGATAAAGCGCAAGCATCACTCAAAAGAGTGTTTGGAAGGCAGATTTTCAGGAGGGACAGCAGAGGCAGGGGTTGCTCGGCTGGCCAGTTCCATTCAAAAGAGTCTACCATGATAGAACGCAGTGGCGTGACCAAGAGGATCGAAGGCAGACTGCTTTCTTCCCATCAAGGGGCCAAGGAAGGGTAAGAGGCTGGCGGCATGGAGAATGTCAACAAAATACCTCAAGTGAGAGTTAACAACCTGAGATTAATTACCCAAGCATTAAGGGGTAGGATAGAAGAGTTTATAAAAAATGGCACGCTATATCTGGGGATACATGGATAATAGAACCTGTACAAGGTTTTCACATAGATTTTCAGGAGCGATCTCAACAGAGGAATCCTCCAAGGGGTTTAGAACTAAACAAAGAAGACAAACTATTACTAGAGGAAGAACTGATAGGGCTAGAAAGCAAAAATGCCATAAGACAACTAACAGATTCCTCAAGAGGTTACATAAGCAACATGTTCCTTGTGAAGGGGAAACACAAGGTAACACCGATTATAAATGTGAAAGGTTTGAGCGTATTTTTAGTGTACAGACACTTTAAAATAGAAAGGATACAGCTGTTAAGAGATACACTAACTCAAGGAGATTGGCTCACCAGAATAGATCTAAAAGACGCATACCTAACAATACCCATAGCAACGGAACATTGAGGGTTCCTAAGGTTTATCTGGGGAGAGTCGACATAGGAATTCAGATGCCTGCCCTTCGGTCTGGCATCCACATCATGGTGCTTTACCAAGATAATTAAGCCGGTGGTGACTCACCTCAGGAGTCAAGGAACAAGACTCATTATATACTTAGACGATATACGTCTGATGTGTCAAGACAGAGAGATACTTCAAGTAAAGGTGCAGACGATAGTAAAGTTACTATAGGACCTGGGCTTCCTAATAAATTGGGAGAAATCCAATATAACGCTGGAACATACAATGGAATTTCTGGGGTTCATAATTGAATCTATTCAGGGATCCCTCAGCCTACCCATTACCAAGGTGAACGATATCAAAAAACAGTTAGGACACACCGTAGCGAGAAGGGAAATGTCACTGAGAAACATTGCAAGGTTAGTGGGTCGACTAGCGCCATCGATCCAATCAATATTCCCAGGGCCCCTACATTACAGGACACTTCAGAGATTAAAGATCAAACACCTCAGGAGGGGCGCATCATACAAAACAAACATGATCATCTCCAAAGATGTGAGAGAAGAATTGGAATGGTGGCTACACAACATGGATGCATGGAACGGGAAAGCCATGTTTGGCTCATCCCCGGACCTGATCATTGAATCCAACGGCAGCAGATCGGGCTGGGGAGCCCGATGCAGGAACCTGTCAGCAGGGGACAGGTGGTCGGACCAGGAGACCACTCTCTACATCAACTGTCTAGAATTAATGGCAGGGTCCTTTGCAGTAAAATGTTGGACTCAAGAGAAGGCATAATGTTGTGTCCTGTTCAAGATGGACAATGTCTCGGCAGTCAGGTACATAAATAGACTGGGAGGGATGAGATCCAAATTATTGGTGGAACTAGCAAAAGATTTCTGGGAACTCTGTCTTCAGAGGAAAGTGTCAGTGACGGCAGAGTGCTTGCCGGGCCATCAGAACGAGTTGGCCGACTTGAACTCCAGATACCTCAGGGACACTAGCGATTGGAAGCTGGACGAGGAGGTATTCCAAGAACTAACGATTCGATGGGGACCTGGCCAGGTTGACCTTTTTGCATCGAGATTGAACAAACAGCTTACCCAGTTCTTCAGTTGGAGACCGGAACCAGAGGTAGAAGCGACAGACACCCTCCTTCAATCATGGGGGCAACAAACTAATTATGCGTTTCCTCCTTGCTCCATGATAGCGAGGACGCTACCACAGGTGAGTCGGCAGAAAGCATCTCTAGTTCTAGTTATGCCAGACTGGAGGGGACGGGTGTGGTCCCCAGTCTGCTGGAATTATCACACTGCAACCCGGTAGCTCTACCCAGGTGCAAGTTCATTGTATGAGACCCCAGAGGCCTCTGCCATACTTTAGGGAGGTCAAGCAGGCTCAATCTAATCACATGGGTGATTTCAGGAGATCATGGGTTAGGCCAGGACTATCGAATGAGGCTGAAATCATCATTAACGAATCCTGGGCTCCAGGAACACACAGAGCTTGCAAGTCTGCATGGGCTAGCTGGAGTAGCTGGTGTTTGGAGAGGGATAGTCATCACTATGGAACAAATGTAGTACATGTAGACAATTTCTTAGCACAGATGGCAGCCCAAGGGAAGGCATATAGAACAATCAATATGGCCAAGTCAGCGATATCAGCTCGGCACCCCAGGATTGAAGGGATCGCGATAAGAGCATACCCCCTGTTAAGGGGTGTAAAGATGTCTAGACCCCCTAGAGAAAAATATACTGAATTATGGGATGTGGCCACCGTTTTTAAGCTATTTCTATCATGGCCCAATAACCAGGATTTATCCAGGAAGGCCATTTCAGGCAAACTATCCATTCTTCTGTGTCTATTGGCTTGTAAAAGGTCATCAGACGTTAGAGCGCTGGAGATCAACAGGAAGAGTTTTTCACCGAATGGAGTGACCCTCTTCATAACGACGAGTCCTAAGACAGGCTTGAGATCTATATGAATCTTTTCCGGAGCAACCAAAATCATGCCCAGTTAGTTGTTTATTAGCATCTGAGGACATGACGAGGAAGGTGAGACCTCCAGTAGTATCACAGTTACTAATAGCGTTTTGTAAACCTTTTAAGGCCGTAACACTGGCTACCATAGCCAGGTGGCTTAGATGGGTGATGGAACCGGCAGGCATTAATGTAGTAAAATATGGGGTTCACTTAGTGAGGGGAGCAATGGCTACCAAGGCATTTAACATAGGTGCCAGAGTGAAAGACATTATGAGGTCTGCAGATTGGTTGAATGAATCAACTTTTTAAACATTCTATTTTTTAAACCAACAGAGAGTGTGGCATCATTAGTGGTGAGTAAGCTTTGAACAAGCATAATCCGAGCCTCCGGTTTTGACACAGAATTCAGATTTTCAACACATTTGTTCCAGAAAGTCATAATTCTATTAAAGATACAGAGGCAAAGGATTATCACACCCTATCAATCGTAATAACAATGAATTGAAGGAAGAGGTATTGAACTGATTTTAGAAGTTTTTACAATTATACAAGTGGTATTGATGATAAATATACATCAAAGTGTTACAGGTCTTGTTATATGCATAAAAGTATGATAAATGGAAATTGTGGTTGAGTATACAATTGTCCCAATCTCTTTCGATGTGCAGTTACCAGATATCTTTGTTTTCTATTAGGTTTGGTTATGGATACCAAACAATCAGGGAATTGACAAGGATTTTCTGCGTACTGGATGGGATTTCGAACATCAGTGGACGCATTCTTGACAGAGCAAAGAAAGAAGAAATGGATGGAAAGGGACAGTGTGGTCATGAGCAAGGACTATGCTGATTTGTTAAGTTTGGCACGTGGTCAGTTTGAGGACCAATAAGAACAGAACTACCAAAGACTCTATTACAATGGTTATTGTAGTTTTATCAAGTTTTGTTATCATATTTTAGTGGTTTTACATTTGCTGCTGAAGTAGTAAAATGGACAGAGAAGCATAATCCTTCGCGGTTGTGTCTTTAACAGAATTATGACTTTCTGGAACGAATGTGTTGAACATCTGAATTATACATTAATGCATTAAGGTCCAGCTGACTTCTTAAAAGAAATGAATGAGAAGAAGAAGAAGAAGAAGAAGAAGAAGAAGAAGAAGAAGAAGAAGAAGAAGAAGAAGAAGAAGAAGAAGAAGAAGAAGAAGAAGAAGAAGGAGGAGAGGAAGGAGGAGGAGAGGAAGGAGGAGAAGGAGAAGAGGTCTCAGTCATTTGAGCAGTGCAGTCACAAAATGAAAACCTAAAATCAGGAGGTAAACAGTGTCTTCAAATGTTGATCATGTATGTGTGATATTGCAAAAGACAAAACCAAGCATATAACAATGAATAACTATGAGATCAATATTAAACATTGCATCAATTGAAAAAGCACTTGTGTATATTACGTGATTATAAGTCTCTGCCATTCAAAAAATATTGGCAGTATGAAGAGAGAACTATGAACACACATGACGGAGCAATCAATCAAGAACAAGCATCTCAGTTATTCCACAGCTGCTCAATGGCACAAAGAAAATTCCTGTGAAAAAGTGTAGAGTATTAGATATGTGGTAGTTGGCAAGAACATCACCAGCATAGGAGGTGGCAACAAGGAAGCTAATTTGAGGATAAAAGAAACTATATTAATGTTTCATACAGACAACAATATACAAGGCCTTAATATTGATCAGGAATTACATCTCTTTTTATAAAATGACTATATTTAATTAAGGGCAAATGTTGTTATCCCAAAAATGGAAGAAGAATATGAGTATCATTAAACAATATTTACAGAACAAATAGTGGGCAAATTGTTGCTCGGACTGCATTGTATTATGTTGTATTTTAGAAATGTTACTCTATCATTGGGTTAATATCAAATCAATGGCTATTTTGCATCAATAAATATTTGGTGCACTGAAATAATGTTTACTTTAAGGGTTCACCAGAAAAACATAATACATTCAAAGCTAGAAACTATGGTCAGCAGATGTTATTAAACAATATCATGATTGTCAAGAAATGAACACCAAAACAAATGTAACACAATAGGCACTTACAAGCCAACTACACATTATTATTACACACATTATATTTTACTAACACACAACACAATTCACAAATTATTTATCACGGTAGATGTCAAGATTACATAGCTTTCTCTTAGTTTTACCATAGAATATCCAAACATCGTTATGAAGGTGCGTTATAATACCAGAACAACCTACCATGATACTGAAAACTATGTACCAGAGGACTGAGGTTCATGCTACACAATCACCGTTCAGCAGAGTAGTGAGGGCCCAATGAACCCTCCACCAGTAAATGAGGTAGGACTCAGCTAATGGCAAGTAAGCACTGTCCTTTATTTTCCATAACAGACAAGGATCACACAGGAAAACAATTATACAGCAATTCACAGCTCCCGAGCCCGTGTCAGGGGTTTTTGTTAGCAAATGTCATCACAACTTATAACCATTCCCCAAAAATGTGCGAGCCCCAAAACCTATCTATTATATTGTTGCAGGGTTGCAGGACTACCATTGGCCCTTTCCCTTTACCATCCACCCCTAAATGTGTGTTCCCTGATTGGCTGAATAGGTATCCTCAGGCCTGGGACCCCGCTCTGTTCTCAGCGCACTGTGTACATTCTCAAGGAGATGAGAAAGACAATGTGTCGCCATTGTTGCCACTGGTATATTCACCTAGCCTGAGCGAGTGCCTGCAGGTTGCAATATTGTTAGACAACACATGTATCAGTTCATGTTTTCTTCACAGGGAACTGCTCCTCTTCCCACTGCGGGTAAAAGGCTATTGTTCGGCTCAGCCACACCACGTGGGTGAGGATTGCAAAACTGAGCTTTTTGGTCTGCAATTAGTGAGGATTTCTTCTGCTATTCTGCAGGTGGCCCCTTGTCCCTGGAGCCAGGAATGTTCTCCTTGCCTCTGATCTTTGCTGCAATCAACAGTTCTGAGCAGCATGCTGTACAATCTGTTTTCTGTCATCCCTTATTATGAGGTCTGTGGCTTCATGTAATTCTACTATAGTTATGCTATGATTTCTATATGTCTATATTGTACTATTTTCCTTATGTATTAGTGGCACTTGACTCTTCCAGGCTCCTTATATGATCCTGTAGTTCCATTTGGTTAATTGCAATAAGTGGCTGCAATTTTGCTCTGCATCTCTTGCCTTTTTGCATTTCTGCGTTTGGATAATGAAAGAAAATAAGAAATACCCTTGACAGTATGTATATGTATCTATCCTCTTTCTATAGAACTGTGCATGCATATTCTTCATGTGTGCATGTGTGTGTCAATGTAACTTTGTGCATGGATGCAAGTTTGCTTCATGGCTAATGTTACTATATCGTGGTGTCTCTAATGACGCCACCATAGCTGAATATTTATCATTTGTCAACCAGGTCCAGTGTTGAGGCACCATTATTCGCGAAGACATCAGCTGGATAAGGTTTGAACAGTTGTCTAAGAGAATATCTGCTCACATATGTGCAAGTTACTGGCCCTGCTGAGGGCTGGCCAAAAGGTGACTGGCATCTCTCATTTATTAGACTGTGGGCTGTCATGCATATAAGAGTTACAAAGGGAATTCCAGGGACCCTCTCTTCAGTCCCCCCTCTGGTCGACCTGTCAACCATTTCTCCAAATCTATTCATCATAGCTACTGGCAGCCATAACTATTGTCCATAATAATTTGCATGGTCATCCAACATCCATGTCATGCAACATCAGTCTTCTTCTGGGTTGCACCACACTACACTTCACCCAGTATTTCTTGTAGTCAATGGGATTATCAAATATTATCATCTCAGTTGGGAACAATGGGCACTCCTTTATCTGTGTCCTTACTTTATTTATTTCTTCCAGTATCTTGCCTTTCTCACCATTCTTATCTACTAACATAGGGCTACCAGTACCAATGTTTGTGCTGCTACTATTATCTTTAGTCCATCTTCCATCCATGCTGGCATCGATGAAAATGTATACAACAGCCAGCTTTGAGCTTTTCTTGCGCCTTTTGCTTCCTCCTCCATCATGGCATACATTTTCGACAATCTAGTAACTGCTTCTGTTGGTGTACCATTTGCTTCATCATTTTCTGGAACAATTGTACAGCAAGATGACCCGATCTTTGCGCAAACTCCTCTTTCCATTGCTGTCAGAAGGTCCAGAGCATATCTGTTCTCGAGGGCCATCAACCTTACTACTCAGCGATTTTCTTTTATGACATTGAAGCCGTTGACAGTTGAGTTTATAGTCTGCATCAGCTCCCACCTCATAATCTGGAGCCATTTTGAAGTTATGTATGTACAGCTAGAACTACTGACATGAAGAACATTTCTGTCCTACTGAACAATCGGAGTTCAGGTGGTATGTCATCCAGAGATGCTTCCGATGCTGACGACAAGTAGTTCTGTCTCCTCACTCTTCTCACTTCTACTGACCTCTTCTTTCTTCTAGCAAATTGGGAAAGTCTTCTGTTTTTATGTCTTTTTGTGGCACCACTAGTGCTGGCGTATCGATGTGCACTAGTGAGCATACTCCTCCCCAGTTGGGTGGCAGCTTTTCATATGCTTTAGATCTGCATGCCCAGTAATGATCTATTAATGCTGCTGTCCCAACCTTCATGCCTGGACGCTTCACTGTCTGCTTGCAGTCTTTGCTTTCTCCAACCATTAATGCTCCATCATTCTGTAAACATAATGCTGCTTTTACAGTGGTATTATGGGCATTGGTGCAGCTCAATTCTCCACCCAGATCAGTAACTTTGCACTTACATTCCATTCCTTTAGGCACTTGTCATTCTTTGCCTTTACTGTGTTTACTAGAACTGCCAGGAGCGTGTGTGCTTTGTGCCCTACTACACTTTCTTTCCAGCCTTCAGCTGCGTATACCTGTCCGTACACGAGCATCTATTCTTTCACTGTTACTGTTCTGTGCGTTTTGAGTAAAGTGTCGGAGGCGGCCTCTCACAGCGTTGTTCTGGGTACGCTGTGTCTGAATCGAGGTGCGGCTTGACATGGCTTCCTTGTTCTTGTATGCATGCCCTATCCACGCCGCAGGGTCCTTTCCTCTAACGGAACGCGGAGCGGCGGTGGAGCGGCAGAGGAGCGACTGGTTTGGACACGGACTCTGCTGAGTTCCGTGGCAGCAGACGAGTTACTGCGTGCCGAGTTACTGCGTGACCCTCTGTCCCCCGACGCCCACGGGAGCCACTGTGCTGGCGGAGTGGTGAAAGGACGGGGTCTGTGACCACGAACCCGGTGAGGGGAGTGCAGGAGCAGAATAAGGAGGCGGGGTACCGTGCTCTCTCCTGCTGACTCCCATACACACGGGTTCTGGTGGTACAGCATTATGAGGGCTTTGCTGCTAATACTGGAGGTGAGTGGAGAGTTGTGAGGCTTATCCCTGGGGCTGCATCTTACGCTCTCCGCATCTGATCCTCACATAGTCCCCATTGAGGCTCATTGGTCACTATGTATGCGTCTGTCAGCACAGTAAAATCAGAGTGCCAGCTGCGATAACACAATAATCTGGTGGAGAGCCTCTGCTCCCTATTAACCGCCGGCTGTGCGCAAACCTCCACCTACCTTGATCAGTGGGGAATTCGTGGGAGTATTGTTGGATTCCAAACTCATAACTCGAGACCATTTTTTGTTAAATTTGAGGAGTGGGGCCAAGTGCTGCCCAATATACTCAATCGGGCCTCAAGGTCATACGCACAGGAGACTGCGGGCTTAGGCCTTTGATCCTGGGCGTGTTGTGTTATTGTGAGTGTTGAGCAATCACTCTGGCGCCAGGTGAGAGGGATTGCCTGGACAACGGTAGCTAATCCCTCTCCATTTTCCCAGGGGTAAAGGGATTGATAATTCTCCTCCAGTAGTCTCTATACCTTTTTCCTGATATTGTCCCCTGTGATATCTAAGTGCGGAGGGCGCTATTTGGCGAAAACCCGTATCCCTCAGAAGAAGAGAACTACACAGTCAAAGTACAATCTTAGAGGAACCAAGGGAATGGAGACAGCTAAGAGTCCCTTGAACAATCCTACTGTGCGGGTAAAACCCAGAAAGAAAGCTAAGAACGACATACCTGCGGACCAGGGAATGATAACTGAGTTCTTGCCACAAAACCCACTTCCTGAAACTAATTCTACCACTATTGAGGAAGCCTTGGCTCTCGTGCCCTCTAATGTAGGGTCCATATGTGCCTCTAATTATGATGACATTGACAATAACTCATTATTGGAGCTATGTCTTAATATTCAAAGGAAAATGACTCCTGCCCCAGGATCGATACCTACCAACATGGACTGCGCCAATGCTAATAAGCAGAGAAATACTCCATTTATATCCCCTACTCCAGTTGAATCCATGGGCAGACTATCAGCATCACCGAACTTGGCGATGGCTTCTATGGAAGATAGCCCCGTAGCTGAAAGTGTATGCCTGGCTGTTACTTATCCGGGGGTGACAGAGATTGCTGAGATCCAGTCCTCAGTTGCATCACTGCAATTTGCCCTTAAGGTTTTACTGAAAATGACGGGGAAAATACTGGATAATTCAAATGCCCTAACCTCAGAGATGGCCGTGAGAGAGAAAGTAGAGGGAACTGCTGAAGTTGATCAGTCAGCAGAGTCCAATCTCTCGGAAGCCATAAAATTGGCGGATGTAAGTGGAGAACATCATTCTGAAGAGCTACAAAGCACGGGGGTGGAGACAGACAAAGAAAACAAAGAACCATTATTTTCGCGTAAGCAACGCAGAATGGCTAGGAGGGCGGCTGGGATTAAAAGAGCTAAAGAAATGGCCCTCTCCAAGCCTGTTAAGGAATCCGCTGGACACCCCTCAAAGAAAGCCAAAAAACGGGCAGCCAGAGCAAAGAAAAGGAAGAACAGTGGCGAGGGCTGCTTGACTAGTTGGCTAATATCTGACAGAGAAAAGATGATTGAGCCTGAGGAGGTGGAGGATATATGTGAGGGGGAGAATCTGAGTGAAGGGCTGTTGATTGTGGACAAGGACAACCTCGGGAGTCCATTAGAGTTATCAGCAACATATATCATAACTCGTCCCACTGAATCTACATCTACCACGGAAGGAAATCGTATATGCCTGATAAAGAATTTATATCTAAGTGAAAACTCAAAATGGCTCTCTCGCTCAGAATTGCTAATTAGACTGAGCTATGTACCACAACTGAGGGTCCTCAAGTCAGACGATTTCCAATTTGTGGAACCATTAAAAGGCCCTAATCCTCAGGTCTCAGCATTGCATTGTAAGTTCCTATCTACCGCGACATTGTTAAGGAACTATAAGACCGAATTGAAAGCGGTTGATGTGGAGGTTGATGCCGATCTAAATGAACCATACCTAAGACAACTGCCCGCAAAGATAGAACTGACAGTTGAAACCAACCTCCGCCCCAATTTCTCTGAAGGAAAAAATGTGGACATTTCAGACATACAACAAGTTTTAAAATGGCTAGCGGATTCGCTACCTGAAGTGCTGTTAAAGCAATGAGATATGACTATTCTGTCCTGGAACTGTAGGGGTTTTGCTCATTTGTTGTCAACTGAGGGCTCTATTAAGATTCTGGATAAACATAGCTGTTTTTGCCTTCAAGAAACTTGGGCAATGGAGCCATTGATTCTGGATGGCTTTGTCATTTATCAAATGGCAGCTAATAAAGGTACAAAGGGAAGACCCTATGGCAGACTTAACACAGGGGTGGCTAACATGTTTGGTTCTAAATTAGTGAAAACCGACTGTCCCAGCAATATGAAGGCAGTTGAGGTCGATTATAAAAACCAGACAGGAAAGGATCACTTTCTATTAGTTAGTCTATATAACCCCCCGGGTGCACTAATAAGAGAACAACTCCAGGAGGCCTTACATAATCTATTGGCTACCTGGCTGCTAAAATTTGGTAACACTGGGGTAATAGTGGTTGGAGACTTCAACTGCCACATGAGCGGTAACATAGGGAAGTCCTACAACCCTAACTTAAAAGCTAAAAATTATATGCAACACACCAAAAAAAATGATCCCGAAGGCCGAGGATGGAAACATTTGTTTGATCTATGGGACATTGAAATGCTTAATGGTAAAACCATGAGCGACTCTCCAGGTAATCATACCTGGTCCAATGGCATTTCGAATAGTACCATAGACTACATTTTTGTTTCCCCTAGATTGTATGAGATAGTGGAGGATATGCAAATAACCCCTAATGAGTGGAGTGATCATGCTACACTCATATGCAAAATGAATATCGGGACAAAAGCCCCTCCTAGTATTAACATGGGTAACATCATGCCAAATAAAGCTGGCACTAGGATCAGCTGGTCGGACAAAAATGTCGCTTTTGCTGTGGCAGCTTTGGCTAATAATGATCTAAATTTGTTATCGAACTTCCAGGAGATGTCGAGTGATGCCATTGAAAACTGGATCTGTACCTTTGTTGAGAAACATGCAGTGTGTCGTATGGGGTCTATGATTAGCCGTGGTAGGGAAAAGCTGCCCTTTGATAAAGTTATTAGAAACCTGTAGAGAGAGTGTAGAGCAGAACTCCCGCTGGCCAAGAGACAAGCTTACCCTTCAGACCTATATTTTCTTAAGGTTAGGAGCGTCAAAAACAGATATAGAGCTATGATCAAGGCCAAACGGAAATTAGATAAAATTATGTCCTGGCAAAGATTAGTAAACACGATCTGTACAGGCAAAACTCGTAATATCTGGGCTTTGTTGGGCGAAGCGCGAGGTACTGTACAAGGTACACTAGTTAACCCTATTAATGCTGAAACATGGATAGCTTTTCTCGAAAATAGGAATTCCAAGGTAGATATAGAGGAATCCTATACATTGATTAATAGGCCGTCAAACCCTCCATTTAATGTGACATATCAAATGGTGCTGAATACAATCTCAGAATTAAAATCCTCCAGAGCCCCGGGCCCGAATGGCCTAGCAAATATTGTGATGAAGTCGCATCCTGAATTCTGGGCATCCCTGTTAGCTATAATGTTTAAAAAGATCTTAAACGAAGGGAAAATACCCCGATCTTGGCAAACAGCGGTGCTTATACCAGTCTTTAAGAAGGGTAATCGAGTGGAGCCTAGCAATTATAGATTGCTCTCAATGCTGGATGTCACGGGCAAAATATTTGCCTCTCTCCTTTTAAAGGAGTTGCAGCTCTGGGTAGAGCAATCTGACATACTTTGTAAATTCCAGAGTGGCTTTAGGCAAGGGTATTCCACGGCACACAACATCATGGTGCTGGACCTTTTGAGAACACGAGCCAGATCAGGAGGGCAACCACCATTATATGCCCTCTATATAGACTTTTCTGCAGCATTCGACTCTATTCCACGAGAGGCCCTCTGGCGGAAGTTAAAAGCAATGGGATGCCCGGAGGGCCTGACTTATTATCTCAGACTACTCCATCAGAATACATCTGCTAAAGTAAAATTAGATCAGGAGGGACACACTACTAGAAGTGTGTTCCAAAATAGGGGGGTCAAACAAGGTTGTGTTATGGCCACGCTGATCTATAATATGTACGTACATGACATCCCTGAGGCCATTAGGGCTGCGACAAATTGCCCACCAAAAATAGGAGATTCCATCTGTCCTGTCCTTGCCTATGCGGATGACCTGGTTATACTGGACCACACTGTTAGTGGGCTACGAAGGTCGGCCATCGCTCTGTGGGAATACGCCGAGAGGAATGGCCTTAAAATTAATTTGGAAAAAACTAAGGCAATGAGATTTACCAACAAGAATACCACTCGTGTGCAGCTCAGAGTTGGTTCAGATATCATTGCCTATTCACCTCATTATCGTTACCTAGGTATAGAATTTGAGAGTATCGGCGACTATGGATTCTGCAAACAGTCACGCAATGTAAAGGCAACCCAACTGACTGCACTGTTCCATAGATTTACAGTAAATCAGGGTGGATTTACCATCTGGGGTACGCGACAACTGTACGTGGAGGTATTATCCCCTATGATCACCTACGGTCTGGAAGCCCTCCTCAACTCTGACCTGAAATGGTTGCAGGTGATTGAGGGGAAATTCTGGCGCTTTATCCTGGGCCTACCACCGGGAATCCCAATGGCAATATTAAGACTGGAATTGGGGATGACCTCATTCAAAGCGATAGTACTAAAAAAGCGAGCCCTACTCTACCTGAGAATGAGGGGTGAGACTAAGAATGGGCTACTCAATGCGGTCTACCTAGAGATTTCGAAGGATAAATCCTCGTGCCCCTTGAAGGAGCAAATGTCTAAATTCCTGATGACCATTGGGTGGCAAATTAGGGTGGGCAGTGTCACTGTAGAAATGCAAAGGGCTCTGGTCAAACGCATAGAGCCCTGGGATTGGCTGGAGAATTACGCTCATCTCCAGAAGCTGAAAAGCTATCAGTTTGTCCAGTATAGACTGTATAATTACAAAAATCCGCAGAGCTATCTCAATTTATGCCCGGATAGGAGACTTAGACGTTTTATTTTACTTCTAAGGCTAGAACAACTACCTACTTTAACGATCACGGGCAGAAGAGACATGATCCCCCCAGAATTACGGCTTTGCCGGTTATGTAAAGGAGTGAATCAGCTAGAGACGGCCAGACATGTATTGACTGAATGTCACAAAATGTTAAGTACCATAAACCTTGGCTTGGGTAAGCTTGTGCATAACCAAGGTTACATTAAAGAGGAGCTATTTTGGCATCACTGTATTAATTCCAACAGTATAAGGCTCCTGATGGCATTGTACAATGTTTGGCTGAAGGTGGAAATTAGCCTTAACATAACCATATAGGAGGACATAAAGAGGAGTTGATGTATAGCCATCGTTGAAATCCAAGAGGTGTTGTTGGCAAATACAGGCCCCTATTTATATAGGAATTGTAACAATGCTGAAGTTAGATTGATATTCCATCTGAAACTCTCATTGGAGAATATGTGGTAGTATGTGGCAAGATCCGGTTCCAGAACTATTGTAAATGTGAATCTAAAATGAAGATGTTTCATATGTTTTTTATGACATGTATATTTAGAGAATTTAATGTTTTGCCTTCCTTGGTAATTTTTTATGCAATGTGTTTGTTACTTATTGATGTTTTTTCTCGTTATAACTTTGTTCTTACTTAAGGTATATTTTATGTGTAAAGTTTCATTGTAAACTAAATCACAATAAATTATTATTATTGTTACTGTTCTTGTCTCTCCTTTTTGTGGACCGTCAGTTATATATTGTATAGCCTGGTATTTTTTCCAATAATTGTCCTTCATGTCAAGTGTTTTAATGTAACTATCTTCATATGGGAATATTGTCTTGGACTTCCATCTCAATATTGCCATCCTCCCTTGGAATCTTCCTCAGGTAGTAAACATGGAAAGGTACATAAGACATTGTGCTCATGCTGCTGGTATTTCAGTTGCCACAAACGTTCTGGAGGCACCGATGGAATGGGGATAAGAAAGCAGACATAGCAGCTCTCCCAGGTGGTTTGTTTGCCTACTTTTATCATGTATTTGTGTCACATGTTATTAGATACTCGAGCAGTATCAGTGAGACAGACATCCATCCCTCCCATGTCTACATAAGAACTTCATCTATCTCTCCTGACTGTACTTACAGTGCTTACCTCTCCACCTGACATGGTCATTCCTCCTGCTGGCACTGGGGCTTTGTTAGTAGGGGTTACAGCTATAGTACTTGTACATACGATATTTGCCAAAAGAGTAGGGCAAAAATATCACAAAAAAATAATATACAGGACACAATAATCATTTTTAAAATAATATCACCCATTACTAACTCCTCTTTCGAATCTTGTGCAGTTTAGAAGATGTCCATTGACCGCCTGCAATGCACTAGTAAAGGCATTACCTTTACTAGTATTTGTATTAATCTAAACCCCTCAAACTTAATGTTGGGTCATTGCAAGGAAAAGTAATTGTTCCCAAACTGTCTGTATTATAGGATCACGAAGTACTGCAAGAACAGAAGGGATACCTCTATTCAAATGTGGGTACATTTGGGCTGAATAGGCCAGGAAAACACTGAAAAATACATTCACATGGTGTCTTCTGTTGCTGTTGGATCTCCTAACAAATTGGACAAATTGGGCTTGGAAGGTCTCGGGATGAGGATCAAGGGGAAGCATGGGACTATGCAATAATAACAGTCACAACATTCACAATGAATGCTGTCAGTGTGTGGAAAGAAAAATAATACCAGACAGTGGGCCCTCACTCTGAATGGGTAGGAAGTAATTTCCCTATCTCTATTGCTCTGGAGCAAGCAATCATAGGTTGGCTCCTGCTGGGCTGAGATGTTTCCAGGTGATCGTTGTGTTCTTTTGTTTGTGGATCATTGACCCTTTTGTTCTTGGTGCTAGGAGAGGTCACCGCTTGACAGGGCTTGATGTCCCTCAGGCCTTTTTTTCTTGCAACTTTACTGCACGGTCTGTGATCTGCACTACTGTATATGGTCCTATAAATCAGGGCTTGTACCAACAACCCGTGAAGTCCCTCAAAAGCACTTGATCTCCAGGGATACAACTGTGGAGTTTTCAGAAGTTCTTCGTTTATTTCTGAGTTTTTGTTTTCTTCTCTTGCTTCAGGCCTCTCCAGTTGTCCCTGCAGTTTGCGAGAAACAAAAGAGGCACTAGTTAAGAAGGAAGCAGTGTATTCATACATTTCTTGACCCAATACATCAGATAAGTTTTCTACATCTATTAAAACCCGAGTGGGAGCAGCCAGGGGACATGTCATGTGCCGTACTGTCACCACCTCATGTGGGGTTAAATGGTGGTCGGACCCTGGTTTGTTGCCCAGTGCAATTAGTTATAATGGAAGACAGTGCAGCCAGCTGTTGTCAAGGGTCTTTTTAGTTTTATTGATGCCTTCTCTGATAAGCCTGTTAAGGCGCTCAAATGTCCGTTTACTTGTGGATGATAGGCACAAGAGAATTTGTGTTGTATTCCCAGCAAGGTTGTGATGTGGTGAAACATCTCATTGGCAAAGTGAGGACAATTGTCAGACCACAGGATCTCGCACACGCCCTATCATGGGAATCTTTCTCGAACCAGGAATTTCGCTGCTCTAAGGGCATCAGGATGGGACCAGGGACTGGCTTTGATCCATTGGGAAAACAGACATAAGACCACTGTGATGTAGCCATAACACTGGCATGCTTGTAGCATGTCAACCTAGTCAACATGAAGGTTTTGGAATGGAACCATTGTGAAAGGTATGGCTCCTCTCACTACCCTTAGTGTATGACCTGCTGTAAATTGTTTACACACTAGACAATTAGTCAAATTAGGACAGAACCAATCTTCTCCAATATGAACAACAACCACCTCCTGCCCCATATGCGTAGAAGGTGTAACTGTGTCAGTGCAGTGTGCAATAATGAGAATGGCATTACCACTTTTCCTTTGTTGTTTTGCCACCATAAGCCGTCTGTCGGAGACACTGTACATACGCTCTTCAGCCATAATTCCTTTTCTTCCCTGGGTGCAGCTCCCTGCAATTCCATAATCTTTGTCACTGGTAATGTGTTATATCCTTCTTTTAATATCATTGTTCGTACATAGTTGCATGCTTGGGACAAAGCATCCATTTTTAAAATGTCCCCAAAATAAGTGGCACAATGTGCTTCTGCTGCCTCGTTGCCCCTGGAGATGGGGTCCTCCCCCCTCGTGTGTGCCTGGAACTTCACCACTGCTATGCACAGTGCGAATTGGAGTGCCTCTATCAGTCTGCCCAATAGGAGTGCGTGCTGAACCGGTGACCCATCAGCATACCTGAAGTCCCTCCTCAGCCAAAGTGACAGCCCAGAATGCTCTGTTGATGTCACATAGGCTGAGTCTGAATACACTGTCACTTCCTTGTTTTTGCTGTGTTCCAGTGCAAATATTACAGCTACTAGCTCCACAGACTGTGCTGAAAAATGTGACAGCAAACTTGTGCTTGTCACTACCTGATTCGTCCCATCCTCTTTTAATCTCACTACTGCTGTCCCAGTATGTCTGTCTCCTGTCGTCTGGTCAATTGTTGACAACCCGTCAATATAAAGTACTTCTCCCCCGTCAAGTGCTTTCTCCTGTACTTTCGGGATGCCACTGTGGTTTTTGATGTTGGCAGTGCAGTCATGCACATAGTGGCCATTCCCAATGGGCTCGACAATGAAAGTGGCCAGGTTGACAAGTCGGTATCTCACTATCTTGAGAACTGGGTTTGTCCATAACACCTCATACCCTGAATCTCTCTGTGTTGTCAGTGTACTTTTGTGTCTTTCCAGTATTGCAAAGAGAGCATGCTCCACGTAAATAGTGGTGCTGAATCCCATGGTAATACTTGCTGACTTGTCTACTGTTAATGCGGCAGCAGCCAGTGCCTCTTGAAACGTGTAGTGTCCTCTCCTCACTGGTTCTAACTTCCCACTGTAATATGCTAGAGGTTTGTGCCATATACTTGTCTTTTGGGTCAGTGCTGCAGTCATATCCACTCCATCGGATTATGAGAATAAGAAAAATTCAGCTTGATAGGCATATTGCTTCCTTCGCTCCTCAAAGGCCTCAGTCATTTCTTTTGTCTACTGTAAAGTACCCTCCCCTCTTTGTGCTTGATTGTAGTTGAATACCCATGCTCTGCAGCAATTACATAGTCCTAGGAACTGCTGCATTTGTCTTATGTGTGTGGGCTTTGCTGTCTTGCATATCGCCTCTGCACTGTTGGGTGTCACTTTTCGCCCATCTTGTGATATCAGTTGTCCATTGTACGACACCTAGTTCTGGCAATATTGTAATTTGGCCTTGTCTACCTTGTACCCTTTTTCTGCTAGTACATTCAACATATGCACAGAGTCATCTCTACATTGTATCTCTGTCTTGCTGCAAATCAATATGTCATCTAGGTACTGTATAACAATGCTCTCTAACTTTATATTCCCTAAGTCCATTTGAAGGACCCTGTTTAATATCAAAGGTTATTCGCAGTACCCTTGAGGAAGTCTAGTGTGTTTCCACTTCTTATGTATATATAGAAACAAACTTAAGTCTGGTGAGTCTGGGTGTAGTGGTATAGAGAAGAAAGCAGTCTTCAAATCTCTAACCATGGAGTAGGTAGATTACATTGGAATGCTGCATAGAATTGTCGCTGGATTCGGAGCTAAAGGAGATTCTGCTTCGACAATATGTTTCAGAGGGAGCAATGCCTGTATAAAACGCCATGACCAGCCTTTTGCCTTTTTGACAGGGCACACCGCTGTGTTTCACAGGAATTATGATGGTATCAAAATACCTTGCTTTACCAGTGCTGCTAATGTCTCAAAAATATCTTTGTCTGTGAACCCGAAGGCCTTTTAAGGTGAGGTAACAGTATCTGAGTTGGATGGGGATGCAGATCTTACTCATACATTAATAATCAGACCCACTCAGGAAGTTGGCAAAAACACAACTCTTTTATTTGCAATTGTCTAAAACAGAGAGTACAACGGGCATCAACGGACGCTGAACAGTCATATGTATCTCGACGATTTTTCATAAAAACAAACATTTATAGAAAAAAAAGTGTCATGAGTGACATCATACTCCGTGGCAAAATAAGAAAACCTGCTAGGGGATTTGATAGGCTTAAAGGAAGGAAACATCTAAGTATACTTTCTATGGGGGACTGGACTATGATTGGAGAACTAAGGTCAGGTGGACAGTTAAGTCCACCCCTAGTGCAAGTCATCTTCCGTGTCATAATAATAAACAACGTTTCATTGACTTTCAAACTATAGGGCTCTTCGCTACATGGCCCTCTACAATTGGTTGGCACGCTTGTACATTTCTGGAATATTTCACTCGCTAACAGCATGCAAGCCTGTACCCCAGGTTCTGGAGGGTTTGCTTGGTCATGCCTCCCAACCCAATTAGCCCAACATCCATCATCACTCCTGCTGTCTGCCAGTCAATTAGTATTTGATATCGGCCTTGCATTGGATCACTGTGCCTGAGAATAAAAGGGAGGGTGAGCATGGCCTTATCTTCTCGTCTTGGTGTAGCTTTCCCAAAGTACATTTTTAACTTGAGCATGTGACAGAAAACCACAGTTTAAGCTCTGTTGTTGTATTCAATACTATTAAATGAAGAAAACCTGGCACTTCTGGTGTTTTCCATTATACCTCAACAGGAAATTGGCTTGCTTCTCACTTTCATTGTATCACCTCGAATAGATAACCAGTTTCTTGCCTGCTTCAACCCTTGACACTGGGTCACACAAGCCTTCTCGAATCTTCCTTCGCAGTCAGCTGCTTTATTCAACTGTACCACACTTTCAGTCCTTCCATTCTTGGGGTCCAAGTTTGCCAAAATGCGTTGTGTAACATCCAGATACTATACACACTTAGATATATATGCATCTGTACAATTATAAAACGGCATTGAATTTTCTTCAGTGTTTCTACCACACATGCAATCTTTATTTTTTATGTGAACGGATTGTACGCGGTCTGTTCACCTCTTCATTGGAATCTCTTCATGGTGCATCATTTCTGCTTCATGTGATGTCACCAGTCTTCTCTTTTACTCATCTTCACACTTCTTCTGAAATCTCCTTCAGAAGACTTTCATTTCTTCGCGGATGCATCATGTAGGGTTTTCTCAATGGATACCTTTGTTTCAAGGACTTTTCATGGTATAGGTACCATTATTGGCTTTGCGCGAATGTAGCCATTTCCGGGTGTCAACATATAGACAAAATGGGGGAGGGACTTCAGGTAGAGGAACTTGGCTCCTCCTCTACGCTCCCCCACTGGTTGATTCATCGACCACTGTCCCATCAGATTTCACATCTAGACATCCTCATCTGAAAAAGTGCTTCTTTAGAGTCCATATCTCCATTACTCCATTCAGAGATCCTGCTGATTTCACATGCTCATCAATCCTCCAGGTCATAAGACTACATTGTCCATTTGGGCAACAGTAGATCCATCTTCCCACACACTTCTTTTGGTTTCTCGGATACAGGAACTTCATTCCCTCAGGTGCATGAATACTTGCTTCTATATACTTCTTGATCTCTTCCTCTGTCAGCTCTTTGGTCCAAACCCTGATTCGACATTGATCATTATCTACATTCCTGTTGCTTTCTATGCTGTCTTCTTGCACTCTGTGATTGTTATTCTGATCACACAGAATCTGAACATCATCATCACCAACAAGGCTCGAAGGAACTTAAAGATATATTTGCCATCCATTGTGGAACCCATGAGAAGATTGATGCGAACCAGCTGTCACCTGCAATATCTTCTACTTCATCTTCCATCTTGATGTGTAATTTCATCAGCATTGTTATGGCCTCTGTCAAGGTCCAATCCTCTTCAGCATGAGAAGGTATGAATGTGTAACATGATTCCCCGATTTTGGCACAAATACCTAAATCCATAGCTGTAATCATGTCCAGGATACATATATTCTGAAGAGTCATCAGTCTTATGTCCCTCAGCTCTTCTTTGATAGCATTCAAACTCTTTAATAAAGTGTTAATCGTCTGCAGGAGCTCCCATCTGGTTATCTGTAACCATCCACCATTTGCCATCATCTGTATCCCTGGCATGAAGATTGTCTTGAATATCGCTGACGTCTGGCTGAACAACCTGTGCCCATACGGAATGTCATTGAAAGCTTCTATCGATTTAGCTGAAAAGTAGTTCTCCCTCTTTGTTCAATTGTGGAATCCAACTGCTCTTCTCTTTCTTAGGTGGGCATCTGCTTTTGTAAACTCCCCAATATTCAGGTCACTCTTCGGAATCACCAATGCCGGAACGTGGATGATCACTATAGAACACAGTCTTCCCCAGTCATTCAGCAGCTTCATATATGCTCTGGATCCACAGGCCAAATAGTGGACCATTATCACTACTGTTCCATTCTTCATTCCTGGTACATCAAAGATTCGACCACACTGCTGATTCTCTCCATCCTTTTCTGTGCCATTGTTTCTGAAGCATAGCTCTGCACTAGCCAGATGCACTAACTGCAGCAGGCCTCCTTTGTTATCAACCCTTGTCAGCAGCTTTGAAAGCTTTGGCCAGACAGGTTTGCATCCCTTCTCCACACAATCTATATCTGGTTTGTGATGTCCTGTTACTGCCTCAGCTCTGCATACAACTATGCCTTCTTGCTATCCATTTGGACAAAGCACTGCTCCCCAGATCTGCATCTGCCCTCTCTCCTTGCCTCTTCGTATTTCTTCATCATTCTTTCCTTGGCAATTGAGCTTGTTATTTATTTCCCATCTGATTCCTGATCCCTTCATTCCAGGCTGTTCACATCGTATCACATTATCTCTGGTGTGTGCTCTTGCTCTTGTCTACAAATCTTGAACATAATCATCTTCTTCTGTAGCTGACCATTCAGTCACCCATACCAAGGATGCTGTTCCACCCTGGAACTGATCTCTTGTATGGCAGAGTGCATAGTGAGTCAGGCAATGAGCTGTCTGGCCATTTATTTCTATAACTAGGTATATCTTGGATTTCCCCCTAGCGTAAGGTTGCGGAGCACAAACATAGCAACTCTCCTCAGAGGATCTTTTGCCGACCTCCTTCATGTGCTGCTACCACATGTTATTCCCCAAATGTGCTGTACTGTATAGATAATTATTTAACTCATAATCATCTTCCCTTTTGCTTTTCTTGTGTATCCCTCTGGCAATGAGGGTGAGTGACGTATATCAGAAATCATCCTTCCTAGAGGGGGGATCATAGGAACACTTGTCAGAGAGATTGGTGATTTCACATGTGTCACTGGTATAGGAATAATCACATAAAACCATGGTCTATTTGCAACAGCTAATTCTGCATAAATCACTGGGGTGGGAAGAATCAAGGGGACTCCTACTTTTTTGGGACCAACGAAGTAGACAGTGTGGATTAGCAAAAACAGAAAAACAATTATAAATGCTGATGCATATATTATGCACCAATACATGAGTCCCTACCATTTGTGATACTCCACAGATCGCTGAGAATGCTCACTTTCTGGAACTGCATTATTCTCAACAGTCCATATCATGCCTGTGTACTTCTTTTAAGGAAGGAAAAAACCTTTTTAATCAGGCAAATTCGTTAAATGCTCAAGTAGTTGCTCAATTATCTCCATGAGTAGTCATCTAATTGCAGGGCGATTTATAGGATCCGCAGAAACACATGAATGTTAGTATTACGGCAAACAAAATATGGATGGACTCAAAGTAGGTAAACAAAGACAATAATAAGTAGTCTATGGGCATCGATATTTGATAGAACCATGGGATTTAACCGAAGAGAAACTCAGTGAGGAACAAATCAGGAAATTGCTCCCTCTTCCAGTCATCGTACTCAAAATCAAGATTTGGCTTTTTTGAACATTTCAACACTTTCTAAAGTCCAATTCAAAGGTTCCTGCAGATATAAAACATTAGCTGTTGCATTCCTGCTAAAATATCTATAAAGATATAAAGAGTGTCCAATGTGAGCTACAGACCAAATGCACACTTGCATTTATTTAATCAGCAATTTTAGCGTCCTTCTTCCTCATCACCAATCGAGTCTGCACATGCTGAACTACTTTGTCCTGTCTTGCTTTCGAATCAACAGGTGGGGGGTGCATCAGTCTGAGGAGCACATGATTTTACGTTGCCTAGATGTATCCAGGCATGCCTTCCTTGAACTTTTACTGCTGAGGGAGTGACATTCTCAATGACATAGGGTCCACTAAACCTGGGTTTGTGCCGCTTGCTTAAGAAGTTGCACACTAGTACTGGGTCTCCAGCAAACAATTTGGATACAGATAATAATTTTTACATCCGGTTGATGAATGTTCTTCATCTGTGTCCTAAGACCGACACCCTTAACACTTGAGTTGATCTGAAATGACAGAGATACGAGTGGTCATACATGACAAATACGTACGTAACTCATTTCCTAACAATTCTGCTGTTGTCTGGGCATTGCTCCTGCTCCTCCTTGGAGGAGACAGGGGTGTTCTGATTCCCCTCCATGTCACTATCTTACTATATTGTGGGGAGTTATGTGGTGCTCCAATCTGGGCTGATTCCTTAATGCATATAATGAAAGGGGGAGGCAATACAGCCATGACTTCTTCAGTGACAATTTAAGTTTAGCAATTCTTTTGTCGAGCAGACCTTTGAGTTGCTCTCATATTCTGTCCGCTTGCGGGTGATAAGCAGAATACAACTTGTGTTTTGTACTAAGCAACAAGCTGATCTGTTCAAATATTTCATTAACAAAATGGGGCCCATTATCGGATCTCAGCATTTCACATACTCCCCATCTAGGAAAGACTTCTTGGCTAAAATATTTGCAGCGCAAGTGTCATCAGTGTGTGTACATGGACCTGCTTCAATCCATCTTGAAACGGGGCACACCACCACTATTGCATACCTATATCCAATACCACAATTGCAGCATATTAACCTGTCAATATGTAAATGCTGAAAAGGACCATTCGGTTGAGGAATCACTCCTCTGATTGTTTGCAGTGTATGCCCAGAGGTAAACTTTTGCCATACAATGCAATTGACTACATAAAATGCAACATGTTCTAACAGGTTTGGTATGAACCAGTTCTCCCCAAAAGCTGTTGCAAGTCTTTCTCTAGTTACATGCGCAGGGTAGTGCATCTTTTCAAGTGCTACCCTTAATAAGGCTACAGGCATCAACGGCTTTCCAGTGCTGTCCTGTTGCCACATTGCTTCAGAGGGGGATACAGAAAACCCCCTTCGTTTCTACAATTCTTGCACTTCCTGTGGAGCACTGCCTTGAAACTCCACCAACTGCATTCTGGATAAATGATTAAACACTTCATTTACAATCATAATTGTGACTACTTTTTCTTTTATATCTGGAGTATGAAGACTTGAAATATCTGGTGAATATTTAACCATTTTGGCCTCTTTGTCTGTGGCTTCATTCCCACATGAGATTAAAAAAAAGTTTTATTAGAATGTGCTGCACATTGAACTATTGCGATGGCTACTGGGATTTGTAGTGCCTTAATAAACCTATCCAATAATGCAGCATGTTGCACTGGAGTGCCGTCCGCTCAGACGTAGCCCCTCCTTTTCCAACGTGCTAGCCCTGCGTGCACGGTTCACATCAGATAGGCAGAGTCACTGTACAACGTCACTTCCTGCCCTTTGTGTTTCTCGAGCATGACAAAAAGCACCACCAATTCTGCTGCTTGTGCTGAAAAGTGAAACGGTAGTCTTGCACTTCCTACCACTTCAAATTCCCCATTAGCTCTGTCCCTTAACACAGCTGAATCTGAATGACTTTCTGCATCAGTTTGATCAATTTTTGAATACCCATCAATAAACAGAACTTCCCCTCCTGCTAATGCATTCTCCTTTACTCTTGGGATATCATCGTAGAACTCCTCGTAGTCCGAGCAATCATGCACTTGCTCGCCCTCTGCCACAGGCTCATCTACAAACGTGGCAGGGTTCACTATTTTACCACTGACTACTTTGACTGATGGATTCAATATAACTACCTTAAATGCAGAAGCCCTCTGAGAGGGGTGTGTTTTTAATATTGTCTGATTTTTGCATATGTGGATTTTATGCATGAGAGTGTATGGTACGAATGGTGATAAGTGGAATAGTTAGTAAGTGAATTTTGATCACGTATTATCACTGTGTATAAGCCACTCGATCACCTAGGCGCCCATTTATGGGTTGCATGTGTGGAATTACGTTGCATCATTATTGTGGGGTGATTTTTTCTGTTTATGTTCTTGTTTTCTCTGTATTTAGTACTCTATTGATTTATCCAATGAGAGTATTCTCTAATTTACTGGTGTATTCAATTTATATGAAATATGTGTATGAAATTTCAAGTTAAAATATGTAATGGTTTTAGATTTTCTAACTCTGGTATTTAGCATTATTGACTAATGTGTTGATATGCGAGTACATGGGTTAGTATCCCCTATTCATTCTAAGAGAGCAGTATTTTGTGATTCACGGGCTAGTTTGTATATTTCAAGGGTTCCACCCTTTACGCAAGGGTTTGCCTGTGACTCCAAGTTTTCCCTCTACCTCCCAGTGTTTTCTTGTGGCCCTCTGAGAGGTCAACATACCCTTTGGTTTTTCCAAAATGGCAAACAATGCATGCTCAACAAACAACATCATAGAATTACCCATCACAATGTTGGTAGACTTCTCAATGGCGAACGCGGCTTCTGCCAGCAATTGTTCGCAAGGAAAGTGTCCTCTCATAACTGGATCTAGAATCCCACAATAATATGCCAGAGGTTTGTATCCTAATGTAGTCTTCTGTGTAAGCACCACTGTCATAACTGTCCAATTTGTGTGCAAAACTATGAAAAACTTAGGAATTCCTAAAATTCGAGCTGTACAAATTGTTTTCTTTAATTCTTCAAACCCTCCCTCCGTTTCCTCAGTCCATTCCATTTTTTCCTTTTTCACTTGGGCTTTCTTCAGAGCCTGCAAAAAAGGTCTTATGTATGAACTATAATCAAATACCCATGCTGTAACATAATTACACAATGCAAAAACGGATGCATTTGTTTTATTGTGTGTGGTTTTGCTGTTTTCATAATCGCCTCAGCTCTAACAGGTGTGACTTTCTTGCCCTCATGTGAGATTAATTGACCTATGTACAACATCTTTCTTGGCAATATTGCAGCTTCTGCATATCCCTTGTCTGCTAGGATAATCATTAGCTAAATCGAGTCTTGCCTGCACTCATCTTCTGTCATGCTACAAAATAAAATGTCATCTACATACTGCAGCACAACACTTTTCAAATCTATATTGCTTAGGTCCATCTGGAGGACTCTATTAAAGATTGATGGAGATTCACAATACCGTTGGGTTAAGCGAGTGCTCTTCAGCTTAGTCTGAAGAAACGTAAATGACGTAAGGTCTTGGGAGTCTTTATGCAACGGGATGGAGAAACCACATTTTTTCAAGTCAATCACTGTGAAATATCATGCGTCTGTGGGGATACTACATAGTATCGTTGCAGGATTCAGAACTAAAGAAACTCTGCCTCTACAATCTGGTTAATTGGTCTCATATCCTGAATTAATCTCCATGTCCCCCCCTTTTCACAGGGTACACTGCGATATTGCACGGTGACTCTGACATTACTAAGATGCCCTGTCCCATTAGTGCTGATATAGTCTTAAAAATACTGCCTCTCTAGACATAGGGGACTATCTTGCTTGAGGGAAAATTGCTCCTGGCTCCAGCTTAATCTCAAACTCCACTACCCCTTTCAGCAGGCCCACGTCAAAGGGGCCTGTAGTCCATAAAGAGATTGGCACTTTATCCAAATCCTCCCCAGCAAATTCTGGGCACTGCCGTACTATCATCATTTGGCTGTGAGACCTCTCTTTTCTCTATTTTGATCCAATATGTAATACTCATCTCGAGTATTACATCATCATCTGACGGATCATCTCTAATCATATCCTCGTCATTGACGTCAGTCAATCTATACCCTTACCCAATGGCAATCACTGTTCTCCATGGCCTGTCATCTGCATTGTTTCCTTCGAGCATTGCCAATTCCCCTCTTACCACAGCTGCAACTAAATCTAGGGGAATAGTTTGTCCCCCTCTTCATTCATAGGTATCTGTGGCCTGAACAAGAACTCATTAGGTATTCTCATAATCTTTCCCACTAAGCCAGGGATCCATGTCAACAAAATGCATACTTTTGCCATTTGCCCTGAAAAAGCCAATATAAATTTGCCCACATTTAGATAATGTATCCCTGGAGTGGAACACATTAAGCCTTCATCAGTGAAAGAAATCATCATGTTTAGCTTTGTCATTAAATATCAGCCCAGATTATTAACCGTGTCTGCCTTGAATACAATACTGGAACAGACATGTCTCATTCACCTACGGCGACTGGTAATTCATTAGTAAAAGGAACTCTGCTTGTAGCTCCAGAGAAGCCTTGAACATTCATGGCATTTCCCTATCCTATAAGGGATATTTTCCCTCTTGTATACATGAGCGAGATGCATCTGTGCCTACTAAAAAAGAAAAACATTTGCCTCCTATGGTAACATCAACCATTGGGGGTCTGGTGTTACCGATAGCACTTAACACATCAAAAAACCAAAAACAGCGCCACAATAGCCAGAGCCACCATCGTGTCATGAGTGGACTACGGAAATGCCCTCTATTAGGTGCCAGCAGTAATTGCATAAATCAATGTCAAATAATTCAAAATAACGCAGTCTGATCCATCACAGGAAAGTCCAAACGCGACCATATAACAAAAGACAGAAATGACCTCCACTGGCTAGCAATAAAGAAGCGTATCATCTTTAAATCCCTGACAATGGTTCACCGCTGCCTAAATGGAGCAGCCCCGGCATACCTGAAGAAGGTATTTAACTGGTAGAAGGCAAGTTGAAGCCTAAGATCCGCAAAGCAAAGACTACTTGAATCCGGCCATTCCAGAGTAAAAGCCACAGGCCTAGATAGAGCGTTTCGCATCAAGGCTATCTCCCATTGGAACGAGTTACCTCGTAACCTTAGGCTTGAAAGCAACATCATATCATTCAGAAAGCAGCTGAAAACCACGCTCTTTAAATAATTGACACACTTGCCACCCCTGCGCTCGCATTGAGCCTACTTTACTTTTCTACTTGTACTGTCCTGTGAATTCTTTGTGTTTGTGTCTCTGTCGCACCCTGATGCTTGCAAGCTTTCAGTGCATTACAAATATATAAATAAAATAAAATAAAAATCAAGTCACCCTGTGAGTTGTTCTATTGTGGCTACATGGTTATCCCTGTACCTGTACCTGTAAAAGGACTTCCCTCCACTACAGTGACCCCCCCACTCTAGGAGTCAATAACTGTCCCACGTTTGCCCAAAATGGCTGCTAGGATACCCTTAAGGTCCTGACACTCCTCGTCACATATTTCTGACGCTCCTCGTCATATAATAATCAACCCATCCGATTATTTTGCTTTCACCACAATCCCCATTCCCTTACTTTGCCAGTCCCCTCAATCTACTCACCATTCGCCTTTCAACTCAAGATCCTCGGGTCCGTCCCCTCCTCCAATCTGCCACCGTCACCTTCAGTCCACTTAGTGCCTGTGGAAATCAGAAGGGATTTCGTGAAAGAGGGACCCGTCCCATCTGTATTGCTTTTTTAGCAAGATTTCTATATTGGCAGCTCTCCAAAGGAAACTTTGCGATCCTCCGGCTGGATGGCAGAGGATATACGATTTTCTGAAAAAACGAAAAGCCTACCAACTGACAGATGAACCATCAGCTTTCTGCTACCAAGTGAACCCGGAGGCACTTTAAGACGAGGTAATATGTGAAATGTATGGCGATGCAGATCTTACTCATGCATCAATCATCAGACCGACTCAACTGTTTTATTTGCAATTGTCTAAAACAGGGAGTACAACGGGCATCAACAGACGCTGAACAGTCATTTGTCTCTCAATGATTTTTCATAAAAACAAACATAGAAACAATCTCATCATGAGTGACGTCATACTACGTTGCAAAATAAGAAAACCTACTAGGGGATTTTATAGGCTTAAATGAAACATCTAAGTATACTTTCTATACCTGACCTTAGTGAATAGATCTCTAAGGTCAGGTGGACAGTTAAGCCCACCCCTAGTGCAAGTCATCTTCCACGTCATACTAATACACAAAGTTTCACTCGATTTCAAACTATAGGGCTCTTCGCTACGTGGCCCTCTATAATTGGTTGGCACGCTTCTACCTTTCTGGAATATTCCATTCACTAGCATCACGCAAGCTGGTACCCCAGCTGGTACCCCAGATTCTAGAGGGTTGGCTTGGTCATGCCTCAGCACCCAATTAGCCCAACATTCATCATCACTCCTGCTGGCTGCCAGTCAACTAATCTTTGAACTTGACCTTGCATTGGATCACTGTGCCTGAGAATAAAAGGGAGTGTGAGCATGGCCTTATCTTCTGGTCTTGGTGTAGCTTGCCTAAAGTCTATTTTCAACTTGACCATGTGACAGGAGACCATGTTTTGAACTCCTTTGTTTGTATTTAATATTATTAAAATAATAAAACCTTGCACTTCTAGTGTTTTTCCATTACACTTCAACAGGTGCTCAACGTGCTTCTCAAGTTCATTGTATCACCTCAAATAGATAACCAGTTTTTTGGCTGCTTCAACCCTTGACACTGGGCCACACAAGCCTTCTCGAATCTTCCTTCACAGTCAGCTGCTTTATTCAACTGTGCCACACTTTCAGCCTTTCCATTCTCGGGGTCCAAGTTTGCTAAAATGCATTGTGGAACATCCAGATTCTATAGACAATTACATGTATTTTGCCGGCATCACCTGCAGTCTATTCACTACTTATAGCCAGCCTTATGATTACTTAATCTTCTTGCGTTACTGCATCTGTACAATTATAAAAGGCATTGCATTTTCTTCAGTGCTTCTCCCACACATGCAATCTTCATTTTGCACATGAACTGTTGCTCATTTCTTCACTTCACCAACGGATTCTGTACGGTCGGTTCAACTTCTTCATTGGAATCTCTTTGTGGTGCATCATTTCTGCTTCATGTGACATCACCAGTCTTCTCTTTCACTCATCTTCACACTTCTTCTGGAATCTCCGAATCTCCTTCAGAAGACTGTCATTTCTTCGCTGACACATCATGTAGGGTTTTCTCAAGGACTTTTCGTGGTATATGTACCATTGTTGGCTTTGCGCATGTCGCAATTTCTGGTTGCCAACATATAGGCAAAATGAGGGCGGGACTTCCCGGAAGAGGAACGTGGCTCCTCTTCTTCATCTGCCTCCATCGACAGGGGATATTGCCTAGCTCATGGTTAAATTGCTCCTGGCTTCAGTTTTATTTTCACTGCTCCTATTGCTTTCAGAAACCCCATGTCATATGGACTTGGGTTCCATAAAATGCTGGGGACCTTTGCCAAGTCCTCCTCGAGAAATGTCAGTGGTGCTTGTAGCATCATTGTCATCCTCTGTGGTACCTTCCTGTAGGTATTCTTCATCCTGTATGTAATGCTAATGTCAAACACTACCTTGTGATCTGATCGGTTGTCCTTGAACAGTTCTTCATCTGTCACAGTAGTTAGCCTATGCCCTTCTGCCACTGTGATCACTGACCTCCATGCCTGTCCAGTGTCATCTGCCCCATGTACTGTTATTCTGTTGTCTCCCTCTAATTCTAGTGGTATTGTTGGCCCTTCCTTCTCATCAAGTGATAGCGCTGGTCTAAACATATATTCATTCAGAAGGCACCACAATTTTCCCTGAATCCCTGGGAGCCATGGGATTATTACTTCAGCCCCGTATTGAACAAATTCTTCATCTGCTATGACCCCCCTCTGTACCGTGCATCAACAATAAACTTGAATAATTTCCCTTACATTTAAAATCTGGATCCCAGGTGTGGAACATACTATCCCTTTGTCAGTGAATGAGATGGCCATGTTAAGTTTGCTCATAATGTCCCTTCCCAATATGCTCACAGGTGTCTGTCGGGAATACAGTAAGGGAAGAGCTAGGTCATGTCCCCTATAGAAAGTGTTAGATTGTCTGTAAAAGGAACCAATTCCGTCACCCTAGAAAATCCCTGAGCATGCATGGCATTGCCTGACATTCTATACCTCTCCTCCCGGATGCAGGATCTAGTTGCCCCTGTGTCTACAAGAAAGGAGAAAGTCTTGTCACCTATCATCACACCTATGCATGGTTCCTCCGCCGGGTTGGGTGTAATCGATAGGATTGAACACATCAGGTATGTCTGTGGCCAGTCCTATTGAGGATATAATGACATTTTGTTCCCTGAAAATGTGTTACCCCCCCCCAATGGGAGCCCCCCTCTAGTTTCCAAATGGGAGTCACTGCCATGGAGTCTGTGTGTGTCATTATCCCGTTGTTTTGCTGTGCCGTGTATGATGGTTGCATGTTATTCTGTACCTGTGGTGTCTAAGAATATTGTTGCACTGTCACCTGCATTTGTGGTGTGTGTGTCATGGGATGGTGTGTTTGTGAGTATGTGTTTGGTGTCTATCATTGTTGTGTATTGTCTTTGGCATATTATTAATTCTGCTCCCCTGATATGTTGATTTATATTGAATGCCCGCATTCTGCTGCATCCGCCCTCAGCTCCTGCATACTCTAGAGATGTGCCCTACCTGTCTGCACACCCAGCACTGGAGTGGTTTCCTCATTTACCTCGGGTACCCACCAGAGTATCCCTTTTGGCCCTGCTGCATTGGTTGTCCATATCCGCGATACCCTTCTGAAAACTCCTCTTGGATCTGTTGCATTTGATGCCCATACCCCAGTTCTACTCTTCCAAGGAACCCATGCTCAGCATCCCCATCCCATGATCCCTCCTCCCACAGGCACTGATGTGCACTGTGTCTGTGGTGCGCTCTGTTCTCCTGTGCTTGTTAACACTGCCCCTTCCATCATCTATTTAGACAGTTTTTTCTGCAATAACTTTTCATCATCCTGCTTTCTTTGCTCGTGCTTTTTCCTTGCTCTTTCTTGCATTAACCTGTAGTAAAGTACTATTGTAAATTGAATTTCTGACCACCTCTTTAGTTGCTTTTGCACCTGCTCTGGGTAACCCTTGTCATCGTATATGATAATATAATCCCATTGTTTTGTCCTATGGCTCGTGTTTCAAGTCTCCATAACTCTTCAATAGCCTGAATATATTGCAGGTGGTCTTCGTCTTCCCCCATTTTGCATGCCATGATTGCGCTGTCTGATGTGTCTGGGTTCTGCTATATAGCCGTTCGGCAGTTGTTAAATGGCAATCCATCATGTGCCATGTTCTAGGTGGGTACTCTAGGGTATCCGTCCCTTTTCTAGACGTGATCGGCAGCCTCTCCGAAGATCGCTGCTAATAAACCTTTAATGTCCCATACCACTAATGGCTGTCCGGCTGTTATTCTTTCCATTTCGTATATGCATTTCCCTGCACCTGCGGTCAACACAGGTAGCTTACACATCAAGATTTCCTTGTTGATCTGTTGCCATTGTACATATTGAGGTTGCCCCCTCCCTTCTCCAGTAAGGGGAACTGTGTCAACCCGATCTCCCTGTCCAATCACCCTGTCAATCCATTCTCCCCATCCAATCTCTCTGTGTCTTAGGGTGGCGGTGAACCCCCTTGCCAATTCTCCCCTCCTCAGTTTTGGGAGGTCTCTAAATCTCTGTATATATGGAGTCACGTTATCCATGCTGTACGATGTAGCCCTAGAGCCTCGATTGGTGCACATCCCTGTTGACTGACGACCAGGTTGCCCTACTCCCTCGTCCTCACTCCCTACCAAGTCATCGTCCAACTCTGTGTCTCCCAAGTTGCTGTCGATATTTTCCTGGAAGCTTAGTCTCCTCAGTACCGTGCCTCCCTGAGGTTCCCCTTCTATGTCAATTAAGTTGTTGCAGTCCCCCCTCATGGAGGACCCAGTATTGGGTTTGTCTGGCAGCATAGCTGCCCTATCACTTTTCCTGCCGCAAGCGTGCCCTACTTACTCTTCTCTTCCTTCATTGTCGTTAAAACGTGCTAATCCTAATCTCAGTCTTATGTCTCTCACTGCACGTTCCTCCTCCTCTTTGCGTTTGCGCTCTCTTATGGGCTGTTCTATTTCTAACTGTGCTCTCTTATGAGCTCTTCTTCTGCCCTTGTCCTCTCCATCTCTTCAAGCTCCCTCTTTCTCCTCATCTTCCTCTGCTCTCTCTGCTTTCGACCGGTGGCTCCTGTTGGCTCAGCATCCATTAATGCGACGCCGTGCAACATCCCATCCGTCGTCCTGGAACATCTTCCAGAGCTCGAATATTGCCATACAATGGCTCAAAATGTTCCACTTATAAACCTCCTGTATGTGTGTGTGTAATGGTGGCTTCACATATTTGGAGAAGTACCAGCCCTTTGGTCAAGGCTTAGACAATTTACCCTCTGTGGTTCATCTCCAATCTGCGCTATATTTACAGATCATGTCCTTATATCACAGAAAGGACCGGGAAAGATGTTATAGGGGCATATCCCCTGCACCATTTCCACAATACATTGCTTTTTAATCCTTTCTTGACCTCAAGTCGAGATTTTCAACACTTTTGCTGTTGTTCACACTAAAATACAGTTTATCTTATTTTTCTTCAATTTCACAGATACCAGTTCTTCACACAACATCACAAGCCTCTCTGGCTCCCAACCAACTTCTTAGACGAGCTCCACAAACCACCCTTCTGCAACTCTCTGCCTCCTTTAGGCACACCTACCAATCTTGTGCATGCGCCTTCCGTGCACCGCCACAGAACACCCTACTAGGTCACTCTGTCAACCAAATTCCACACCTCCTCGTGCCCTGCTAGTCCTATACACAGGCCTTACTTGTGACATCACCTCTGCAATCAGTAAGTGAATAATAAAAACCACTAACAGAGTTCACAATGACATTGTCCCATTATACTGACATTTTTCAAAAACACACCTAACATATACCCTCGGCAGTTGTCCGGCCTCCTAACAGGGATACCAATAGTTCACATGCTCAATCTGTACCTAGAGCGGCACCTTGTAGATAACATGCCTCTGCAAGACTTAACCAGAAGAACACCTTCCGCAGTTCAAGCTAGCCTCAATTGCTAAGCCCTATACATGGGGATACAGGCATCCATGACCCGTGCTAAAATGCCCAATCCAAAGGAAATCCAACATTTACATAACTTCTTTCATCCATACCCTTAAGTCAATAGTCTAGGCTAACTGCCTGAACCTTTTAACTCAACATCGAATGTCCCCTAACAACGAACAAATGCATCTACCTCTGCTCCTTTCTCAACTGTACTTCACTATATTCAACAATACTTCCACAACACTGAACAATACTCATCACCACCCCACACCCAACATCTTTTTACTGCCCCCCCCCCCCTCAATTGCCATGTGGCTGAGCCAATACATACACTCCATGACCCACTGACGCTGCTCGGCAACTGGCTCTCCCCAAAACTGCCACACTGTCCTTCCGGTCTGCTGGGCTTCTCACAGACCATGGGCGGGATATTTTCCAAGGTGGCTCCTGACAGCCTCTGCACGGAGTTCACCTCTGTGTGACTCACGCTCTGTGGGTCACCAAACAGCCCTTCAGGCGTTTGAGGTGGAAGAAGTGGTTCCATGACAAACAGGGGTAGTGAACCGTCCTCTGCTACCAATGTGTAGACTAGGTATACCAGAGGACAGAAGGTTGTGCTACACAATCACTGTTCAGCAGAGTAACCAGGGCTCAATGAACCCTCCCTCTGTAAATGACGGGAGACTCAGCCAAGGGCAAGTCAGAACGGTCCTTTATTTTTCATTACAGACACAGATCATACAGGAAAAAGATTTCCAGCAATCACAGCTCCTGGGCCTGTGTCTGGATTCTTTGTTTGCAAACATTGTCAAAACTTAGAACCATTCTCCAAAAACCTACGAGCTCATACTTTTGGGTGGCTGGGTGGTAGTGCCTACAGAATGCACCTAAACAGGTTAGCTGACTGGTCCTTCCATTTCAGGTCGTCTCACCAGGGACTTCCCCAAAAACGATCTATTACAGGGTCGCAGGACTACCATTGGCCCTGGCCCTTTGCCATCCAACTCTGAATTTGTTTCCTGATTGGCTGAAGCGGGTTTCCAAAGGCCTGGGATCCCGCTGTGTTCTCAGCGCTCCATGCACCTTCTCAAGGTGATGAGAACGACTATGTGTCCCCATTGTTGCCACTGGTATATCCAGATAGCCTGAGAGAGTGCCTGCAGGTTGCAACGTTGAGAGACAACACATGTGTCAGTTCTTGCCTTTTTCACTGGGAACTGCTCAACTTCCGACCGCGGGTAAATGGCTATTGTTCTGCTCAGCCACACCACGTGGGTGAGGACAGAAAAACTGAGCTTTTTGGTCTGCAATTAGTGAGGATTTGTTCTGCTATTTTGCAGGTGGCTCCCTGTCCCTGGAGCCAGGAATGTTCTGCTTGCCTCTGACCTTGGCTGCGAGCACCAGTTCTGTGCAGCATGCTGTAAAATCGTTTTCTTTGTCCATTATTATGAGGCATGTGGCTTCATGTATCTCTACTATAGTTATGCTATGATTACTATATATCTATATTGTACTATTTCCCTTATGGGTTAGTGGTACTTGGCTCGTGCAGGCTCCTTATACGACCGTGCAGTTGCATATAGCTAGTTGCATTTCTTGCTTTCTTGCGTTTCTGCGTTTGGCTAATCAAAGAAAATAAGGAAGACTTTGGAAAGTATGCATATGTATCTGTCCTCTATCTCTAGAACTGTGTATACATGTTCTTTTTGTGTGCACATGTGAGTCTGTGTAACTTTGTGCAGGGATTTGAGTTTCCTTTATGACTAACATTACTATATGATGGTTGCAACTGCATAAAATAAATTACAATAGATATTGTAATATATTTTTGCAGTTTGTGTTATCTCTATTCATAACTTAAAAGGTGGCCCTTAAAAGGGTCGTTTTGGGGGATGGAAAGAGGGGGTGGAATGGGGAGGAAAACACATAAGGATGGAGCATATAATAAAGGGAATTAATATAAAAAACAACATATATTTGTTTTTGTATTTTTTGTAAAAAATCTATTTTAGAAAAAAAGGGGGAAAACATTGCCACTTAAAAAACAAAACTAAGCATGACAGGCAATCTGATGTTCAGCGATTTTGTTCTGCCATTGTTCAATTGTGGCATCTCCCTCGACTACACATTTGAGGCATTTTTTACACCTGGCATGCATCATGGAAAGATTGGGAGTAGATAAAACAAGAGTCTGTGCAGTTGACACTGCTGTTGAAGTAGAGGCTTAATTTCCAGTTGGTGAGGTTGTTGCACTGGTGGATGATGGTGCTGCAGGTGGTGCTAATGTCTGTCGATGCACGGAATGGGACCCATGTATTTTTCTTTTATGATGTTTGTGTGATTTTCAAAACTCATCATCAACATGATCCCAGTGGACTCGCAGTAGAAAATGTATCATAATAGATGTTCCCAGGCTTTGAGGAGGAACATTGGAAGGCCCACGGGGTAGAGTTTTGTTGCAGATTGTGCAAAGTACCTCCTCTTCCTCTTTTTTCGGGAACAGTGTTTTTTACGTGAAAGAAGCGCCAACTGTCTGCAGTGGTTTTCATTCCAGTTGCCTTCTTCCTCAGTGGCGATGGATTCGGAACTCAAAGGAATAACGTCATCATCACTGCTGCTACAACTGGGGAGAAACATATAAAATAATAAAAATGACATCACAAAAAGACAATGGCCCTCATTTACGACCCTGGCGGAAAGGGGTTTACGCCGGCGTAAACCATGGCGCCCCTTTCCGTCTGAGTACGAGTTCCCTTAGCGCCACGGTGATTTTAACGCCTGCTTTTAGCAGGCGTTAAAATCCATGGCGCTAAGGGACCTTGTTGTTAATTACGCCACCGTAATTTACGGTGGCGTAATTAACGCCTTCCCCACTCCCATTATACCCTATGGGGCAAAAATGGGAATGGGGAAGGGTAAATGGGGATTGGGGACTTACCGCCCCGCCAAGGTCGGAATGGGGCGGTAAGTCCGCCAACCACCATGGCGGAGTTGGCAGCTTAGCGCCATGGACCATGGTGCAAATAGCACCATGGTTCTCCGCCAAGGTCGTAATGAGGGCCAATACCTATAAAAATGAAAACGTATAAAAAAAGAAAGTAAAACACAAAATAGAAAAACTGAAAAAATTACAATACAAAGAAAAATAGGATTAGGGGAAAACTGGGTCAAAATGATAACAAATTTAAGGGGTAAAGTGCCAAACGTGCTTGCATTTACTCAGAAACACTTTCACTAGCAAGTACAGAAAGCAATGTGAACTTCTTTTTTGTGGGTATGGTGATTAGTCATGCCTACAGACTGCTGTGCATGCTGATCGGATGGTATTGTACACGTGGATGTCATGATACGTCGTGGGCGTAGCTGCGTCAATGAATCTGAGCGTTCGATTGGATGGTCTTTGCACATTGCTAACAAAGACCAGCAGGTGTGAAGCTGCAGCGCATAATAGGATTGGTTCTAGGGTGACTGATGTGGATGCGTAGCCGCGTTGATGTAATTCAATGTGCTATTGGTCGATTTTGTCATGCAACGGCATGGGCGTTGTCACGTCAATAAATTTCGGTGTGCCATTGGCTCATATGTCGGTGCCGCAACACAACATAGGAGTTTGAAATGCAATTGGCCGGTAGAAAGAGGCACAAATCCGCATAGCCATGTCAAAGGAAATTTGGGCCTTCTGTGGCCTTCTGTCTTGACGTGGCTGTGGCCCATTTTGCAGATTAACCACCTGTGCAGACGTGGCTATAAACTATGTTTTGGAAAAAAATATATGTTCATATGTATGTGGGCAGTTGTATTGTAAAAATGTGTTTTAAGATATATTGACTGCACTCTTTGTACACAGTTACTGTTTCTATTATTGATGTAATCAGTTATATTCAATGTAATTAGTACTGTCATCAGTGATGTGATTTATATTATCATCAGTGTTCTCATACAACATGTAATTAGTGATGTCACTATGATGTCATCATTATGGTTATAGGCTGTGCTAAGTTCTCACCTTAATGTCCCTGCAACTAAAGGTTTTTCCTTGAATTTCAAGTTTTTTTTTACAGTGTATTGCTCACCTTAACGCACCTGTAACAAGTTTGTTCCTTGAATATATATAAAGACTGTGCTTCTCTGTGACAACTAAATAAAATGTCTTTGTTGCTTAGATAACCAAACTCCCACACCTTTTGCAAAGTATCTTGTCACCCCTCTGTGCGGTTTTGATGATCACACTCTTGCCCAATTTGACAGCCACCCAATGTTATATACCTTGTTCCATAAAGCAATAGAGAGAGCTCGGGGTGCTCACAATGGCTCCACTGCTGGAGCTGAGTCGAGGAGAGGCTGGGAGAACAGATCATACGGATGTATCCTGTTTCTACTCTCTGCGAAATGGAACTTCCGCTGGACTCTGAACCTCAAGTTTCAGTGTTCGATCACTGGTATGTTAATATGAGGGTGAGGTAGGGTTTGAAGAAAAATCACTCTGCCTCCTGCTAGTGGTAGGAGACCAATCTGAACAAATGAATGCAGTTTAGCAGTCGCGGAAGTATACAGAATTAAGAACGAAAACATTGATCGGCCACACAACCAGCCTGGGTGGTTCACAGTGAATTGGCTGATGCTGGCTGCCACTGGCTGCCACTGGCTGCCGGCTTCTGCTGGCTGTGGCGGCCCGGGTCGGGCTCGGGCTGCGGGCCTGCATATGAGGGCACAGGCACTGTTCAGGGAACATCAGATCATCTGCCTGCTGCAGCCAGCTACTGTGTGGTGTGTCTGTGCTTATTATTCACATTGTGCAGGTGCAGGACAAGGCTGCACACAGGCACACAGCGGCGGGCAACATGCATTTACAGAGCACAACCCAGCTGAGGTGCTCAGACCATTGACGAGGCCAGCAGCATGGTAAGGATCGGCACTGCCATTTGATTTCAGGTGAGGTGCGATTGTGTATGTTTTTTTATTTTTATTTTGGGCTATAATCTACATTTAGTGCCAGGCTGTGACTTGCATTATCTAGGCAGAAACAACACACCGCATCCTATCACGGCATGCTTGGGTTATATGATTCGATTACAAGTTAACAACCCAAGACCAGGCAACAATGCATGTGTAAAGATCTCTCTGCTGGGCAAAGTGTAAACATTTGGGTTTTAGGTATTTCATTTGCTTTGGTAGGGTGGTCCCCTTCCACAGTCTGCATGTAATTCTAACCCGACTTCCGTGCGCCGAGAATACGAGAACAAAGTTAATTTCTGGCCTTTCATACAGCATTAAAGTCCGTCCTTTTCTTTTAAATTCATGACCGATTTCACAGTGGCAGAGACTGGAGTCCCAGTCATGCAATGGCACAGATGCTTTGTAGTGTCAGACAGGGTGTGGTGGTCCATACTAGTCTATGGTTCCAATATAAAGTATCTGAATACTGACGTCAGTTCGGACGCTCCTAGCTCGCACAGTATTCCAAGCACTGTTCCCATTATGATCATTAATATTTGGGGCAGTGAAAGACACACTTGCTGAGCTCTGAGCAGGCGGGTTAAGGTGACTGTATGACACTACAAAGCGATGAATGAAGCTTTTGAAGTTTGAACTGATTGCACTGTAGGCCGGGGGATAGGTCAGGAAAGATTGAATTAATTTGTGATGGTGGAGTTTGGACAAGAATGTTATTTTCAACCCTGCTCGTTATTTTTCGATTGCGTGGGGTCACGAGTGCCAGTTGCAATGTATGAAGGTTGTGTTCTTCGAGGTCTGCCCTCCTCCTATGGGGGCGAAGGGGACATCCTGCTCACCAATTCTCTTGTATCTCGACGACCCACAAACTGTCTCTTCTTACCCCAAACTCATTATATTTGTGACTGAGTTTGACGTGCCTCCCTATTCTCCTAAATATGCTCTGATATTTGTATCTTTCATGTGGAAGACTTGGGTCAATGGGTGATCACTACTGTGTCATTAGTCATTTTCGATCAGTGAACGTTGAAAATGGCTTATTTTGCAAACGTGGGAGTGTTCCGTTCACGTTTTGAAAGTTTACTTTGACTTGCTGTCTACAGCTGAAACTTGTGACTTGCCAGTTGATGCGTGTCTTTGCAGCATGTGCTGTGGCCGGAGCCAGAGGTGTTGGCGGCGGGGTGAGGGGGGTAAAGGGGCTATAGCCCCTGATCTTTTGTTTGTAGCCCCGCATAGAATCTCAGGAGCTACAACCAAAAGGCTAGCTAGCTCCCAGTCCCGACAGTTCCGACATCAGGGTAGCCTCGGGTCTTTTCCAGACCTAGCAACGCCACTGGCCGGAGCCATGACTCACTGAGCTGTTTTCCTTAATGGGGGCAGGAGGGTTTGTGACCTGCTGATGCAATCGCAAGGAATTGCTCCGGATAGCTTTCAAGTCCATCGTTTTTCCGACTGTTGTGCCAACATAGAATGTGCACATCGGGACTAGTGTCAACAGTATAGCCCAAAACTACTGGGTCACACCACTTCTGAGTAAGACCATGAGCATCTTCAGACATGTTTCCTTACGGCAGGTGGATTCCATTTGCGGCTGGAGTGGGGTGTACTGGTGGTAAGAGCAAGAACTGATCCACAGAGGTTTGCCCCCTTCTGCAATGGTGCACAGACGCAGAACAAAACAATGGAATAAAAGTGTGTGTATGAGAGGCGTCTCTCATGGCGTTCTGTATATTGCTGTTGTATTTGATCTGTGAATACATTGGAAATCAGCTTTCTGCAGACATAGTGAAGTATAGCTCCCTCTCACAAGCTGGAGAGATGAGCGCTACACAAGGGAGACACCCTGGGAGTAATATGTAGGGTGCAGGATTAGCAAATGAGCTGGAATAAGTTGGGGGACGTGACCTCCATACCAAGAACTTGTGTTGTAGACAGCAGCAGCCCTACATTGCTGTGGCTCATCTGGCAATGTAATTCGCGTTTACCGCAGTGTAATGAGGTTTGTGAAATGTGATCCTTCATCCACCAATAGATGAAGGTCAGTGGCAGATATATCATTCAGTGCCATAAAGCTGTACCATCATTCACACTGCAGAATCGTCTCTCCCTTTTGACAGCCAGATCTGAACCCAGGGGCGTTGCTGGGGGGGGGGGGGTAAGGGAGCTATAGCCCCTGATCTTTTGGTTGTAGCCCCGGATAGAATCTGAGGAGCTGCAGCCAAAAGACTAGCTAGCCCCCAGTCCCAACAGTTCCGACATCAGTTTAGCCCCGGGTCTTTTCCAGGCCTAGCAACTCCCCTGTCTGAACCCATTCTACTGAAGCGCAGCTCATCCAGCCCTCATTTCTTTTCGCCTGCTTGGGGAATGCCTCGGCGCAATGGCCTTGAATTCACCAAAGCACAAGATAAAACAGATGTGTGATCTACACCGTCCAAGGGGAAACCAGAAGGAGCACAGGTCCAGTGCCGTTCTCCTGAATGAACGAAGAGAACAAGAAATCGTCTGCATGGCTGTTGACGGGTAATGGGTTCTTCTGGCCCGCATCCCTTGAGGTTCTGACTGCAAGCGGATCCACCATCCTACACCTTCTCTATATCTGCAGCAAGGGCAGGGCTCATGCGCTGGGTCACTCCTTCGGAGAAATATGGGTCCACTTTAGGCACAAAATGGCCAGGGTCCTTTTTGGTTCTGAATTCTGCCCTGAATTAATGTATATATGGGCAGCTATCAACGACCAGGATATATTCCACTGAGGGGGTCCAAGTGACACCTGGTTGTGTATGAAGTCACTTGATAATATACCCCAATGTTCAAAGTTACACGCCTCCATGTGTATTTTGTGTATGGGTCCCTGGATACATTTTCACTCCATGCACTGTCCCCAGGAGCCAACACTGCAGGGGTGGAATGGGAAGGTATGTGGGGACTATTAAGAATCTAAAACACAATTAAATACCCACCTCCCCCACTCGGATCTCCTTACATTAAAAAATGCCTGGCCGAGTCATATCCCCATCCTGGGATGTCCTGGCAGGTAACGATGCATTCTGCGCTGATCCTCTGCCATGACCTCACAGCAGGAGGATACAGTGTTCAGGTGGGGAAGCAGTTGTGTACAGCTTCCTATGAAAGCCATACACAACTATGCAATGGCCTGTGCTTCCCTCTTATCTGCTATCATCCCGTGTGTCCCGTACAAAGAAAGGTCACTGCAAAGAATAGTGTTTTTAGAATTTAGATTAAGATTTCTCGAAATTTGTATGGGGTGGGGAGCCTGGGAAATATAGAGAACCCTTAGAGACTGTGCAGATTGTGTAGACAATGGTTAAAGATGAGTGAACATGTGATATTGATGTGAAAAAGGAAGATCCTTGACAGAGCATTCTTACATCAGCCAATATTGAACCCCCTTCGAACTGCATCTGTTATAGATGCACTGGGATTTTGATCGACAGGAGAGACTATTTAAACATGTATGGTAACTGCACAATACCCCATTTTAAATGTGTATCATTGTGTTGATTGCTACATTGTTTAATATAGTTTTGTTTACATTTGTTGACACGCTTTTTTTTCATTTACGTTTTTATTGGCATTTTTCGAAACATCAAAACACAAAACTGTTCCCATAGAGGTAAATCCCCAACTTTAAAGTCAATAATTGGCAGATTGACTGCAGAGGAATTACAACTCGCATTAATTCCACAAAGAACTTCATGGAATACTAGCGACTTCAAAAATGTGGACTAACACCGCCCTACCACCACTTGCAATCCTGTCATAAACTCACAGGACCAAATGGCGGTAACAGTAATCGCTTTTGGTAGTAATTCAGCTACCACCTGTGGTTGTAATTTAACAAGGGTGTTTGCCCCCCTAACTTTTGTGGCACGCCATTTTGTCCTACTCATTTGGGTGGGGCCACTTTCATTTAGATGTAATGTCCCCCGTCCCCAACAACATTTTCAGCAAAGTTACTCCACTGTTACAACCAAATCACCTACCAAATCGGAATGATACCCAGTTGGTTAATGGTAGTTGCTGAAGTAATTTGTGACAGGTGCGTTATCACTGCTGACTGACTCCTGGCTTCCACGAGGCAAGCTGACAGTTTTACCGGAAAAGAGAGGTTGTTGAGGGCATGCGTCGTATGTTTTTATTTAATTCGGTATATTTTGCTGAACGTTATACCTTTGCAGGAGTTTGTTATATCACGAGGCTCCATGTTATTTATTTTCTTATCTATCGAAGCTGCCAAGAAATGCATTGATGTTAAAAGTTGGACAACCTTCTTCGGGCAAACTCCAATAGCAAATTCGAACAAAAAAAATAGCACCCGATTAAAACAAAATATTGATGTTAATTTGAGTAGACCACAGCACTAAGATGTTATGCACGCCGGCAACACATGCTGTAAGGTGACTTTTCATTCAGATGTTAATCTGAGGGAGTCTAAAGTTGTTGGAGCATTGCAGGGTAAGCCAATATTATTTTAGGAGATGAATGAAAATCCAATAAGGGCTGGAAACTCCGTGTCTGCCCAGTGAAAGAATTACTATAAAGCTTCTGCTACAAAATAAATAACTCTCGTTTGCAATGTCCTCGCCTCGCGCAGAGCCCTCGCGAGGCTCTCCAATTACCAGTCGCAGAATGTTCTAGCTTCAAAGGCCTGAAACCATTGGCGTTGGAAGCGATCGCTGCAATTTGTTCCCAAAAGTGATTTAACTTCCCCAATAAGTGAAGTGTACAAATGGCACACAGCACAAAACCACACATGCACGCAATGTAGGAGTCGCCGCATTCTTGGCACTTAATCCCGCTCCTTTTTATTTTCCACAGTGTTAAATTCAGTGACTCAAGCCCTCGCTTCATCTGCTCAGCTCCTGGCGAAGGAAACAAGGAAGGAATTAAAAGAGGCTGTTACTTCAAAGCTAATCCCTGCATGCTTTGGAGGGCATGGTCCGGGCTTTGTGCTGTCACTACCAGTGTGAAATTGTTTTAATATGGCACAAGCACGTGAATTTATATGTGTACGGGATTTTAACGCCTCTCAGCTATGTCTAACGGGTTTGACTCCATGCTACTGACACTAGTACATTTGAAATGAGGTAATTATTTGGGTTTAAACCTCAATATAATTATTTTAATTATTTATACCAAACTTTATTTGATATATGTTGTTTCAGCAATAACACAGTGTTATGCCGCAAGTCCTGCATGAGCCACAGGCTAGTACATGGAGGGAGGTGGGGACGGAGGTGTTGCAAACAGTGAACAGCAACAGGGAATAGATAGCCACAGACCACAAAAAGCCATGGTCATTTCATGGAAACATGTAATCAACCCAAAGTCACTGGGAATGATGTTTAAATGCACCAGCATTGCCCTGACTGCAGCAGAGAAACATTCACATGGCATGGAACCATGATGTGTCCCACATTAAGAGATGCATAATTGATAAAGCACACAGTGGTGTGCCTACATCAAGCACTCCTGCATGACAACATGAGTACACATCAATGTGTCTGGGTTTGTGGTCAGCAACTTATCTGGGAAGTATGGTCAGTGGGCTCCAAAGCAGGGAGAAACGTGAACATTTGACATACATACACAAACAACTACGAACACAACTGAACATAGTGCCCAGGAAACCCTGAAACACACCTGTGCATAGTATCAAGAACAAAATACACATTGCTTCGGACCATGTTAATTGCCAGACATGCCATTGTACTATGACCGTCAACCTTGTGAGACACATGAGAGCAAACCGTGGCACAGCAACATGATATGGCGTATACATAGACACATGGGGGGTCATTCCGAGGTTGGAGGTAAGGTTAAAACGATACCGGTAAAGGATTACCGGCATAGCTTACCGCTACGGGCTATTCTGACCAACCAGACCGCTATTTAGGGCATTGCACTTTACGATGCCGTAAATAGCGGTCCAGGCGCGTGCGCGCAACACAACATGCCGGCATTACCGGCATGCCGTAAACCAGAGCTAATCACAAGCCATGCGGACATGCAAATAACGGCCTACTGAAGGCCGAAAAGCACCTTACCGACATGGAGTAAATACCGGCATCTCCGAGAAGGTGGTAAGAACCCTGAGCAGTGTTTCCTAGAGCCACAGGTGCACACAATCAGCACAGGTGGAGGCAATGGAGTCTGGCACAGCACAAAAGGAGAATAATATGTTTAAATAGGTATAAAGAATCCCTATTAACATGAAAACATCCTACTCCACCAACGGGGATATAGATATATGTAATACAATAAAGAGCAAGATGATACGTGTTGTTTACTTGCCTCCAACCCCCTCACACAGGAACTCTATAAGGTTTTCCAGCATCACTAGTCCTGAAAAAATGGACCGTCTGCTATAACTGATTTACACAAATGTATAACAAGTTTATTATTCAAATAATTCAAACTGAATTTAAACAAAAAACACTACCCTCACCTAACACAGTGTACTAAACATTAAAAAACAAATATAAAACAAATATAAAACATCAGATAACTTATTTATACGACACAGAAGATATCACATAACACACAAAAAAAATCTCAATGTGTCACTAAAACAACAAGCATCCCAACGTGTTTCTGTTCTAAACTGCCCAGTTCAGGCGAACATTCTTCAGGGGATAAATTTAAAAGCATCCACTAATCTCTTCCACACCGTGTTGAAAGGGTAGATTCAGGCACCCAAGAGGGTAAAAGGAAAACAACCTCCAAGCCTGTAAAAATAAAGGAAAGGAGAAACCTAATGAGTTCCAAAGAGGGAAGGAAGTACTACAAAATGTAAATGGAGACATGGCACAGGGATTATGCCACACTCACAAGGGTCCCAAAGGGCACCCGCAGATTTACCTTTAAATGGTGAAACTTCAAAGCACGTCACAGGATGACAAATTTGCTGGTTTCCCTCCAAATGAGAAATCAATACTTCAACAAAGCGTCACAGTCCGCTAGAGTATCGCCACACCTAAGTAAGACAAAACCAATACACAGAGACCACATGCTCTGTTATATCCAGAAATCACACTGGCTTCAATACCACTGCACATAAAATCAAGGCTCCAAATAACAAAGTGAATTACCTCCACAAATGTAGGGATCAAGACTGCAATTCACAATTCAGTAATGAACAAGTTGAAATGGAAACATCCATACGATCAAGCAATAAAGTACAGAGTCAATCTGGAAAGCAATGGGAACATAACAGTAAACACCATTTATCTGGCATTACCAAAACCTCAGCTAACAACATGCCGTCAACATGCACTAGAGGGCAAACAGAAGGGGGTGCTTATGTTTCACACACGTGAGGAGACCATGCATTATCTAATGTGTAAAGACAACTACTCAGCGTCCATGCTGTCCAACCTCCACAACGTAAAAGAAACACGGAAAATGGATAGCCACACAACATGTGTAAAATAAGTGTGAAATAAAGTACCCCAACCACCAAATAATGCAAAAGGTGTCCCGACATGGAGACAATATCATGCACAGAGTCACATCCAAAGGCGAAATGCTGGTAGCGTGCTCACCTATACACACGGAGGGGTTTATTCACTCCACTTGCAGCATTCAAACATACTCAGCCAGCACTCGATTCAGAGGAGCCATGGCTGCTGCAAAATCTCAAAGCGTCTATGGTTGCGCAGCAACACAAAGAAAGGACTCTGTTAAAGCGTCTATGGTTGTGCGGCAACACAAAGAAAGGACTCCACTTCTCGAAGTTAATCAGGAGTACAACAACCAAGGGGGCCATATTGGAACAGACCCAGGATCAACTGGTGTAGAGGAGTTTAGTGGACACTCAGCGCATCAAAAAGATGTAAATTGCACTAACTTCATCAATCGAACTAAAAACCAAATTGTTCACCAGAATTGGGTGCCCACATGGTATATGCATCACACAATGTCCAAAATTATATTTGGCTAACCAAATGCCAATCAATGCTTTCATTGAGCCCTAGCACATTGCTTTGTAATTTGAAAATTATTTTTTGCTCTATATTCAATAATTTTCGATCTGTTTCAATTTTGGTATTTCCATGCACCTTTTTCAAAATCAACCATGTGAAGTCATTGAAACCATGTTTCTTTTCAATAAAATGTTTCACAAGAGGGGCAGTTATCACTTGATTCTTGATACAGCTGCGATGTTCCACCATTCGAACTTTACATTACCTATTTGTTTTTCCCACATAATGTAGGCCACATGGACAGGTGATCAGATATACAACATTAGCTGTGTTACAATTCGTCATTTCAGTGAAGACCCACTTAACATCAGGTAGAATTTGCAATAATCTAGTTTCTTTTGTTTGTCCACACATGCTGCAATTCCCACATGGAAAATGTCCTTTTACTTCAGGCAAACCCCACAGTCTAGTTTGCCTAACTTGTGGTATCTGCATTTCTGTCACATCATTTCTGATCAGAATATTTCGTAAATTCTGGCTTTTTCTGAAAGCCACTAGGGGAGGCAACACTTTACCACGATATATTTTCTTCCAAGTTTTCATCACAATGTTTTTGATTTTGTAGGACAAATTTGAGAAAGTATTAACAAATACAGTGCCAATCTTTTTAATTGGCCTACTACTTTTCTCCAAAAGTGCCTCACGATTGTTATTGTAAGCTCTTTTTGAAGCATTTCTTATAACTCTAGGCGGATAGCCTTTGGCCAACAACTTGTTGGTCAATACATCCGCACTTCTGGCAAAATCATCTTTAAGACTACTATTGCGCTTCAGCCTCAAAAATTGTCCAAATGGCAAATTGTTCTTGAAATGTTTAGCATGGTGGCTATTGAAGTGCAATAAAGAGTTCTTATCAGTAGTCGTGTTATAGGGTTTCACTTTTAAAGAACCATTGTGATGGAAAATGGTGATGTCTAGAAAATGAGTCTCACAATCACATATAGACCCAGTGAATTTCAGAAACCGATTTTGTTGGTTAAGCCATGTCACAAAACAATCTGCCTCTTCTCTTGAGCCATCCCATATGATCAGTATATCATCTATATACCTCAGCCACTTCCTCAAATGATTGCTGAAAGGGTTGGTGGCTGGGTATATTACTGCCTTTTCAAAATACTCGACATAAAGATTGGCTAAATTCGGGGCCATGGCAGCACCCATGGCTGTACCCTCAATCTGTTGAAAGAAAGAACCCTGGAATTGGAAAAAATGTTTAGTCAGGGCAAACTCCGTGCACCACAGAATGAAAGCATTACTCACAGGATGGCCATCCTCTCTATTCATCAACACTTCTTCAACCACCTCAAGTGTGGCTCTTTGGGGTATCAAAGTGTACAAAGATTGAATGTCCAAGCCTATCAGCAAGGACTGGCCCGGAATGAACTCAATGTTTTCCAATTTATTAATAGCGTCAGTGGTGTCTCGCAAATAGAATTTTCATTTTCAAAACAGACGGTCTCAAATAGAAGTCTGCAAATTTGGACAAAGGTTCCAAAATCAAATTCACACCAGACACTATGGGTCTACCAGGGGGATCAACAAGTCTCTTGTGTACTTTGGGCAAGGTGTACAAAAGGAGAACACCCACACACCACACCCCCTCCCACACCAAGATGATACCAACAGTAGTAGCATTACTGGAGCTGGAGGCCCTGCTTGCAAGGCAGCAACAACAACAGCAACAACAACCACAGCCCCCACCACAGAGGATACACAGGAGGAGAAGGAGCGTGAGACAGGCCCAGCATGCCCCACCAATGCAGCCACCATTACCACACCGGCATCCCCCAATCCCTTGCATCAGAGCCACCCCCTTCAACCTAACACCAGAGCAGATCCACACCCTGTACCGGCTTGACCGTGACACCATCACCACCATAGTGGACCTGATACATGACGACATAGCCTCATAGAAATATGCACCGCCATCCCCCCTCTACTGAAGGTAGTGTCTGTGCTCCACTTCCTTGCCACAGGCACCTACCAGCACACAGTGGGGCTCATGCATGGCATATCACAACCGTTATTTTTCCGGATACTGACCCAAGTGCTGGATGCCCTCCTCATGCAAACAAGGGACTACATATCCCTACCGCGGACTCCCCAGGAGATATTCGATACAAAAGTTGCCTTCCATGCACTGGCAGGCATGCCAAATTGTATAGGTGCCCTCTACTGCACCCTGTGGAGTTGGTGGTCCCGCATGCCATGGAGGTGGCGTATCACAACCGCAAGCAATACCACTCCATCAACGTGCAGATGGTATGTAATGCCAGCAAGATCATCACACATTGCTGTGCCCGATATCCAGGATCAACTCATGACTCCTTGGTCCTGCAGAACTCCACGCTACCACGCTATATGGAGCGACATGCTGGACGACGTGCCTGGCTGCTTAGTGAGTTGCCTGACTGGGCCATGGCAGTGCATCGGGGTTGTGAGGTGGGTGGCTGCATACCACCTGGGTGGGAAGGGGGGGAGATGCATACTCCACCTGGGTGGAAATGTTGACACCAGTGCACGATGTGCACCTCACCGAACTCTGTGCCCCAAAGCAAGTGATACGGAACATGACTACCAAATCACACAGTGATGAAATAAGGCTGACACCTAACACTACATGAGTAACAGGTAACCAGGCCTCATCCCACAACACATGCACCACTCATCGGTGGCCCTCACACACCGTAAGGGCATCCTGCACTATGCACTGTATATGCACTATGTCGCTGCCTCCAGCATATCACCACACAGGACAGTCATCCCTGGGAGTGCATTGAAGTGAGCCTAACAGAGATACCACAGCGTGTCACTGGTTCCGCACACCCATAGGAGTGCTGCAAGTCACCATGGCACTGATCAGTGCAGAATGACGAATATGCTACTGACTACAGCCAACACTCCCTGCTACCAAATCTCACAGAACACAACACATCAATGATTTTAGTCCAACACTGCTGCATGCATATACGATGCACGTGCAACAAGATGTGAGTGCACACCATAACCCATCTTGAAGATGCTACCCCCTCCATCATTCCATTGCACAGGACACATAGCGGGGCCAGAAATGGGGTCAATGCATCCAGGGACATGTGTGTATGGGCACAAATCACCTGCTGCCATGTAAGACTAGTACAGTTGTCTGCCATGAATGTACGAACACTTACCTTCATTCCCCTTTCATGCAGGTGATGGTGGCTATCCCTTGAAGCCGTGGCTCATGACCCCTGTCCGAAACCCACAGAACAGGCACGAGGAGGACTACAATCGTTCCCACACCCGTACACGTGTGGTGATTGAGCAGACCTTTGGCCTGTTGAAGGCACGATTTCGTTGCCTCAGCCGGTCGGGTGGGGCACTCATCTACAGCCATGAGAAGGTGTCCAAGATCACTGTGGCATGTGTAATGCTGCACAAAATGTGCATCCGTCGAAACGTGCCCCTGCCCCCTGACATGGAACTGCTACCACCTGATGATGATGAAGGGGAGGAGGAGGAAGAAGTGGCAGGACAGCATCACGGTGCCAATACACAGGAGGGACGTGCGGTGTGGCAATCATTGATTGGACAATATTTCTGACACACAAGTCAGCAGAGGGTCTGATGATGTCAGGACATCGGGCACTGGTTGTGGGGATACATGTACACTATGCACTGTGCAATATTAAATGACACGTGCGCAATGATGAATGTCCACTCTGTTTTCTTTAGATGAACAACCGGTGTATTCAAAGTGAAAATTTAAACGTGAAAAACAAACCCTCCACCCCTCTCCCCCTCCCACCAAAACTCCCAAACACACCCTCACCCCGCCTGCCTCTCCCACCACAACTCCCAAACACACCCTCACCCCCTCCCCCTCCCACTAGAACTCCCAAACAGACCCTCACCTCCCTCCCCCTCCCACCACAACAACCCCACACTAGTCCCATAAGGACCACATAGGCCACATTTGGATGGCAGCATTGTCACTGTGGGCTCCCAGAGCCAGGGGCGGGCATGTCCTGGCGGCGCATCGTACGTTGGGACAGACGGAGCAGGCTGGTCTGGGTGGAGGAGCATGCAGAAGGTGTGTCCTCATGCTCGGGCTGTTGTGCAGGATGTGCAGCTTCCAGAGCATCTGCTATCCGGCCAAGGACCTCATAGAGCCAGTTGGTGCTGTCCGTAATGACCTGGACCAGTGCCCTCAGTTCATTCCGCCACTCCTCCCTGGCCTGCCGATTGCCCTGCATGAAGTCATTGATCAGGCCTGTGAGCTGCTCAGCCCGCTCTGCATCAATGGCTGATGTTGTGGCCCTGCTGGGAATCAGGCTCACATGTGTTTCCGGGGCTTCCGAAAGGGAACTGGCCACATGACTGGCATGTCCCTTTGTTGCTCCTTGCCCAGTAAGCTCATGTGTGTCACTCTCACCCGAGTCACTATAGGAGACCTGGGGGTTGGATTGGGCATCAGGAGTGTGGACGACTTCATATGCGTCCTCAGTAGCTCCGCATATGGATATGGGGCTGTCGGCAACATCGAGGGGGGCCGTGGCTGCAACCTCCCCAGCCACACTCGAATCCCCAGAGCGCGGTGTAGGGCATGTGTATGCCGCCAGTGCAGGGTGGGGTGGGGTGGTGCACCCTCCATGGGCCTTGCTGGAGCCGGTGGTGTGCCTCCAGGTGTTCTCTTGCTCGCAGGTAGACGGCGGTCCCTGCCTTTGCCCCTGGAGGTGCTGGGCCGGATGCTCGCCTGCTCCTCGCTGTCATGCTCGCTGCCTGTGGGGGTGGAAGAGAGGGACGGCATGAGTGATGATTTGAGAGCAAGCATTTGGACATGGCTACAATATCACAATCAGATATGAGTGGGTTATCGGCATTTGGGTGGAGAACGGCACGTTATTCTATGCTTGGGTGGTAAATGCATGAATATGTCTGTGTCACTCATGTTGGCAGGGTACTGTGCTGGCTCACATGCACACTGTTTCCATCGACTGCCCTGTGTGCCTCACGGAATGGGCCTCTTTGTGTGGTATGTGTCATATAGGTTACGGCCTCGCACCTGGCACAAGCCTGGGTCTCACTTGTTTCGGCATGATTTAAAGGGGGGGCGGGTGTGGCCGACCATGCCGTGACACCTTGGCCAGACCTTAGCAGTGACTTTCAAAACATTGGCGTTGGCAGTATTGACTTTGGACACTCACCTCCATCAGCGGATGACGTTGCCCCACACTCCATTTCTCCAACCCCTTCGATGGCTTTGGGGCCTATCATGGCCTCACATGTCTCTTCCCACGGCATTAATTTCATGGGCGAACCTGGGCCTCCTCCTGTCTCCAGGGCCTGGCTTCTATTAGCAGAGAGGATGCTCCGCACCCTCAGCCGCAGGTCGTCCCACCTTTTTCTGCAATCCTTTGTGATGCGGGGGGTGTTGCCCACGGCGCTCACCTTCTGCGCCACTAGAGCCCAGATCTCTTTTTTTTTATCACCGCCACCCTCCGCATGTCATTGCTGAAAACAGTGTCAGCATGCTCGTGGAGGGTATCCACCAGCATTTGGAGTTCGTCAGGGCTGAATCGCTTCTTTCGGAGGCAGGCAGCTCCCTTTTTTGGAGCTTTGGGCATTCCTCCTTGATGATGGTATCTTCCCGGTATGTCGAAAGTGTGCCAAGGGTCCTGTCTGGTGAGGATGGCAATGGATTGCATTTTTAAAGATGGCCGCCGTGCTCCTTCCAGTTCCTGCACGATGACGCTGTTTCCGGTTCCGCATTTTAACGGTGACCGTAAATAACGGTGACCTCTATTTACAGTCACCGCTAATTCCACATTGCTATAAGGCGGTAGTGTTCGTTACGGTGTGGGTCATGCCGGTAGAGGGTTTTCAAGTCCTTTTTGCGGCATGCCGCTAGGGTCATAACTGGCATGGCGCAAAGCTCGTGCCCGCAAACTCGTAATAGTGCATTTTACAGGTCTTTTGCCAGCTCGGACACACTATTTGTGCCATGCCGGTAATGGACGGAACTTACCTCCTATCTCGGAATGAGGGTCATGGTCAGTATAGTCATCCACCCATACGCCAGCATGCATGGCCGTTCTCCACCTGGTCCAACAACAACAGCATGGTAGCGTATGAAACATATGAACCTGTAATGAACGGGTATAAATTGTGGGCCGAAATAGCCCTGGATGCCATAACCAAAGACCAGAGTCAGTGGAGGGACATTCCCCTCAGTAAAAGGCCTGCTTTGAATTAACATGGAAATAAGGCCCTGCAACTTAAAAACCAAAAGGAACAAAATTCACCAGCAAAACTTGGAGATGCCTAAACATGTTAATTGCCTCACATGAGGGAAGTACATGAGAAAACAGTTGCAGAAAGTCTCGGGAAGCTAAAGTCATATTGGCAGACACAACAGTATACAGCGTGTAAATGAAAGTGTCAGGATTGTGTGCAAGCCTGCACAGCAGAAAGGAGTTTTAATTGTGACAGAACTAATTACACATAAAAAATCAGTTTTTCCCTTTCAATTAAAAATATGTTTCTTAAAAATGTGTGCAAGAGGTGCAACAAAAGAACGGGAGTCCTGTTCATAAGAAGCCCATGACAGAAGAATCCTTTAAGTTACAAGAATCTACAAGGAAATGTGAAGTTGCAACAGAATGAAAGGTTTTATGTCTGGAACCTTCCCCAGTATCATTGCAATTGTGCCTTTAACAGTAATACTTTAAGCATTGAAAGGTACAGCCAAAGTCTTGACATATATAATTATGTTGCCCTTCTGTAATCACTGTTTGAAGGTAACCACCTTGCAAGGGTTTTACATGTTGAAATTGTGCAATTCTAAGAGTTGATTTAATAATAAAATGCTTGCAGTGGGGGGAAAAGCCAAGGTCTTGGTTTCATTTCTGCTGTGGGTTTCTCAAGTGTGAAACTAGATTCCGAAGGCCCCATTGTCAGGGAGACGAGATGAGGAATTCTCTTGCTCCCCCACGTTTTATGACTAAAACCACTCAGGCCGTCATAAAGCTGGCCATCAGCTCTTGAAGCCTTGGGCTAATCCAAACAAAAGCCTCCCTCTTGATGTCAGAGCTAAAACCAGATCTCCTCTATGGGTGGGGGCAGAGTTAAGGGGGAGTTTCACAATCATTGAACAGAATAGGAGATATGCTTTATAAGGGATAACTTGGGAAATATTAATCACACACAATTCATGTTCGGATTTCTGAAAAGCTGGCAATGAGCTGCTTTTGGTGAGCCAAAAACGACAGCAACATACCAGAAGTTAGGAGGAAAAGCGTGATTGTGGTCTCTATATAAGTGGGAGAACCTTAAAAGTTTGCGGAAATGATTAACATGCTATTCATATTCCACCCACCAAATGCACTATCTTTTATTAATATAGTTCGGTATAAACGAGAAAATACTGTAGCTTTGCACCAATCATGGCAGGTTGCACAGACATCAAACAAGGTTTATGCAATTCCCTGAAAAATATAGTATTAAAAAATGCTGACATATGTGGCATAACATGATGAGAAAGGGCATGTGTCATACTGTGAGATTTCCATGTGCAAAAACCAGATTCAACCCCATGTCCCAGTTAGATAATGGAGGGGTATCCTCCCTTGGCTTCCCAGACACTCCCAATTTCTTTGGACCTATCGGCCTGCAGAGGGGAGGGAACCATTGACCACTGCTCTATCAATGTTTCGAGAAAGATGTTACATCAGTAATGTCATTTGCCTTATAAATAGGTCACTCTGCCTCAAATGAGGACTCTCCCTACTAAATCTGAGGTGTGCAGCTGACCAAATCTGGAACCATCCTCGCAGAATAGGGCCTAAATCTTGGAGGGAAGGCAGTAGCTCGAGTAGCTGACTTTGGAGGAGAGAGAGAGGAATTGACTGACCCCTTGATTGTTCCAGCAGTGAGGCCCTGATACACCCTTGATGTCCATGAAGCCCTTCCCTTCTACGTACATACATCTCCAGCAATAGATTAAATAAGCCCTATATCCTTCAGCACTGCCATAGAGATAACCCCATTGAAAATCCTTTATTTGTGTTTATAATTCAGTATTTTTCCTATTGAAAAATCTTTCACTTGCCTGTGCATTGTAGTAATTGTTACCATTGAAACTCCTTAATTTGTGTGTGTAATTCAGCCATTTTCCCATTGAAAGATATTTCACTTCTCTGTGCAATGTAGTCATTGTTTCCATTGAAAATCTGTGGTTCGCTCATGCATTTCTGTCATTTTCCATTGAAGAATCTCCAGTTGCTTGTGTAAATCCCTAGTATATTTTTTTCAGTAAATCAATACATTTCCATATTATTTCACGGGATTGAGAGAGTCAGAATTCAAAACTAACTCTCTCTTTCCAGTGTCTTGTGAGTCATTATAGACATAAAGTGCTTAACCAAAGAATTAAATTCATTATGAGCTAAAAACAAATGTGTCTGTGTGTTTCAATGGTGTTTCCTATTTGCATCTGTCATTTTAAACCCAAACCGATTTTATTATTGTGAGTAATCCCTTTGCCCAATAGTTTACCTCTTTATGTGCCTTTGTCATTTTAACTAAAAATCGTTTTTCCTATGTGAGTTCCCCATTGCTTAAAGTGTGCCATGTCATTTGCAGCCTTAAAAAACGAGTGTCATTTGCATTTTCTTTCCTGAAAATTTCGCTTAACCTGTCTAAAACCATTTTTTCTAGTATATCTCTCTTTCCCTACTATATTCTGATAACCCATTTACAATTGCATTCCCTTTTTTATTTTTTTCTTGTGTTGCATGTACTACACTGGGTTGTCCTAATAAAGTAAAAAAAAAACTGTCGAAAGTGTGCCAGGGGTCCTGTCTGGTGAGGATGGCAATGGATTGCGTTTTTAAAGATGGCCGCCGTGCTCCTTCCAGTTCCTGCACGATGACGCTGTTTCCGGTTCCGCATTTTAACGGTGACCGTAAATAACGGTGACCTCTATTTACAGTCACCGCTAATTCCACATTGCTATAAGGCGGTAGTGTTCGTTACGGTGTGGGTCATGCCGGTAGAGGGTTTTCAAGCCCTTTTTGCGGCATGCCGCTAGGGTCATAACTGGCATGGCGCAAAGCTTGTGCCTGCAAACTCGTAGTAGTGTGCTTTTACAGGTCTTTTGCCAGCTCGGACACACTATTTGTGCCATGCCGGTAATGGACGGAACTTACCTCCTATCTCGGAATGAGGGTCATGGTCAGTATAGTCATCAACCCATACGCCAGCATGCAAGGCCGTTCTCCACCTGGTCCAACATCAACAGCATGGTAGCGTATGAAACATATGAACCTGTAATGAACGGGTATAAATTGTGGGCTGAAATAGCCCTGGATGCCATAACCAAAGACCAGCGTCAGTGGGGAGACATTCCCCTCAGTAAAAGGCCTGCTTTGAATTAACATGGAAATAAGGCTCTGCAACTTCAAAACCAAAAGGAACAAAATTCAGCAGCAAAACTTGGAGATGCCTAAACATGTTAATTGCCTCACATGAGGGAAGGACATGAGAAAACAGTTGTAGAAAGTCTCGGGAAGCTAAAGTCATATTGGCAGACACAACAGTATACAGCGTGTAAATGAAAGTGTCAGGATTGTGTGCAAGCCTGCACAGCAGAAAGGAGTTTTAATTGTGACAGAACTAATTACACATAAAAAATCAGTTTTTCCCTTTCAATTAAAAATATGTTTCTTAAAAATGTGTGCAAGAGGTGCAACAAAAGAACGGGAGTCCTGTTCATAAGAAGCTCATGACAGAAGAATCCTTTAAGTTACAAGAATCTACAAGGAAATGTGAAGTTGCAACAGAATGAAAGGTTTTATGGCTGGAACCTGGAACCTTCCCCAGTATCATTGCAATTGTGCCTTTAACAGTAATACTTTAAGCATTCAAAGGTACAGCCAAAGTCTTGACATATATAATTATGTTGCCCTTCTGTAATCACTGTTTGAAGGTAACCACCTTGCAAGGGTTTTACATGTTGAAATTGTGCAATTCTAAGAGTTGATTTAATAATAAAATGCTTGCAGTGGGGGGAAAAGCCAAGGTGTGGGTTTCATTTCTGCTGTGGGTTTCTCAAGTGTGAAACTAGATTCCGAAGGCCCCATTGTCAGGGAGACGAGATGAGGAATTCTCCTGCTCCGCCACGTTTTATGACTAAAACCACTCAGGCCGTCATAAAGCTGGCCATCAGCTCTTGAAGCCTTGGGCTAATCCAAACAAAAGCCTCCCTCTTGATGTCAGAGCTAAAACCAGATCTCCTCTATGGGTGGGGGCAGAGTTAAGGGGGAGTTTTACAATCATTGAACAGAATAGGAGATATGCTGTATAAGGGATAACTTGGGAAATATTAATCACACACAATTCATGTTCGGATTTCTGAAAAGCTGGCAATGAGCTGCTTTTGATGAGCCAAAAACGACAGCAACATACCAGACGTTAGGAGGAAAAGCGTGATTGTGGTCTCTATATAAGTGTGAGAAACTTAAAAGTTTGCGGAAATGATTAACATGCTATTCATATTCCACCCACCAAATGCACTATCTTTTATTAATATAGTTCGGTATAAACGAGAAAATACTGTAGCTTTGCACCAATCATGGCAGGTCGCACAGACATCAAACAAGGTTTATGCAATTCCCTGAAAAAATATAGTATTAAAAAATGCTGACATATGATGAGAAAGGGCATTTGTCATACTGTGAGATTTCCATGTGCAAAAACCAGATTCAACCCCCTGCCCCAGTTAGATGATGGAGGGGTATCCTCCCTTGGCTTCCCAGACACTCCCACTTTCTTTGGACCTATCGGCCCGCAGAGGGGAGGGAACCATTGACCACTGCTCTATCAATGTTTCGAGAAAGATGTTACATCAGTAATGTCATTTACCTTATAAATAGATCACTCTGCCTCAAATGAGGACTCTCCCTACTAAATCTGAGGTGTGCAGCTGACCAAATCTGGAACCATCCTCGCAGAATAGGGCCTAAATCTTGGAGGGAAGCCAGTAGCTCGAGTAGCTGACTTTGGAGGACAGAGAGAGGAATTGACTGACCCCTTGATTGTTCCAGCAGTGAGGCCCTGATACACCCTTGATGTCCATGAAGCCCTTCCCTTCTACGTACATACATCTCCAGCAATAGATTAAATAAGCCCTATATCCTTCAGCACTGCCATAGAGATAACCCCATTGAAAGTCCTTTATTTGTGTTTATAATTCAGTATTTTTCCTATTGAAAAATCTTTCACTTGCCTGTGCATTGTAGTAATTGTTACCATTGAAACTCCTTAATTTGTGTGTGTAATTCAGCCATTTTCCTATTGAAAGATATTTCACTTCTCTGTGCAATGTAGTCATTGTTTCCATTGAAAATCTGTGGTTCGCTCATGCATTTCTGTCATTTTCCAGTGAAGAATCTCCAGTTGCTTGTGTAAATCCCTAGTATATTTTTTTCAGTAAATCAATACATTTCCATATTATTTCACGGGATTGGGAGAGTCAGAATTCAAAACTAACTCTCTCTTTCCAGTGTCTTGTTAGTCATTATAGACATAAAGTGCTTAACCAAAGAATTAAATTCATTATGAGCTAAAAACAAATGTGTCTGTGTGTTTCAATGGTGTTTCCTATTTGCATCTGTCATTTTAAACCCAAACCGATTTTATTATTGTGAGTAACCCCTTTGCCCAATAGTTTACCTCTTTATGTGCCTTTGTCATTTTAACTAAAAACCGTTTTTCCTATGTGAGTTCCCCATTGCTTAAAGCGTGTCTGTCATTTGCAGCCTTAAAAAGACGAGTGTCATTTGCATTTTCTTTCCTGAAAATTTCGCTTAACCTGTCTAAAACCATTTTTTCTAGTCTATCTCTCTTTCCCTACTATATTCTGATAACCCATTTACAATTGCATTCCCTTTTTTTATTTTTTTCTTGTGTTGCATGTACTACACTGGGTTGTCCTAATAAAGTAAAAAAAACTGTTACCTGGTACTCAGAAAAACGAATTGTCCCATTCATTGATGTTCCCATATTGTTTCAGAAACCCAATTCAAAAATCCGATTTTAGCCTGGTGTCCCCAGTCCTTGCCATTGCCTTCCACACAAGCTGACAAGCCTAGTGGAGGTCTGGTGGGGGGTGAGAGTTGCAGGGACTCAAGAATCTTTTGTGTGCGCATGCACTTTCCTGTTGGTTGCATTCATTTACATGGTGTTTTAAACTGTTGATAGCAGTGGTGAAATCAGTAAACTAAATCTGTGTGCCATCCAAGTTTGAGCTGTCCAGTGTGCTATTTGACTAAAAGTTCTCTGAAGTCAATTTTGCCGCCCCCTGAGGGCCATTGTAACTGTTTATTACATTTTCCATTAAATCATAAATTAATAAAATATTCATTGACAACACACCGGCCTGGTTCCTGGTCTACTGATCACGGGTTGCTTGTGGAGGTTGGGTACAAGATGGGTTGGAGGCCTCCTTAAAAGAATCTGATTGTAAAAATAAAAAGCGGTTTTATTGTGGGCCTAAGTCATGTGCAAGGGAAAGGGATCCCTGACTTGCTTGGACTGCATAATATATTGTGACAATCTTACAATGCAAACCCAGAAAACTGAGATTTTGAAAACCCTTCAGGAAGAAAACAACCCCCCAACAACAAACAAACCCACCCCTAATAACACTTCTCAGATCTTTGTCCTCTGCATCTAGTTCCTTCACTGTCTAGGCAAAAGCCAATCGAGAATCCCCCAGTCTTGCTGAAACCTCGATCTGGAGGTAATCAAGGGTTAATATCTTCTAACACCTTACGGAAATCTTTTTGAATAGATGCCCTATTCTGGGCCATGACCTGCTCAGCCTCGGTCCTGGCCTTGGCAATGGTGGTGGTTCATGCAGCAGATTTGGCAGCAAGCTGCTCCTCCTCTTGCAGCCTCATACATGCCCACACAGCAAGCACCTGTTTAGGCACCCTGTGCCTGACCTCGTGCCTTTCCATCCGAATGGTGTGATGCATCTGGCACATCTTGACTGCCTTCCCCTCTATATCCATCCATCTCATATTCAACAACTCCTACTTCCTGGCAATCCATCTCCAGCACTCGTTCTCCCTCTGCAAAGATGATCTGCTGCGGCAAGAGACATCCACCCTGGTACTGTGCTGTATTGAATTAATGTCTGCTACAGGCTGCTCTCCCATGGCCTTCACTGCAGAGGAAGACCCCTGCACCTCCCCAGGTTTCCAGACAGATAGGCCTTGCCTAACACTGCCTTACAGGATGTGACTTCATCTACCTCTGTATGGACATTCATGTCAATCAGAAACAATGGTACATCCAAAGAGGGGTTGGGCTCAGAGGTGGAAGTGGAGGAGGGGGAGAGTCAATATTGCCAGCCCAAATAAACCACACCTGCCAAGTGCTGCCACCAGATGGGTAAATAACATTACTACCTTTCTGAAATGCTGAGAAGCCTGCTGTTGATCAGTGACTACAGCATTAATGAGAGAATTGTTATCTGCATTCCAGCCCCTGTAATAGCAGCACCTTCACTTGCATGGTTTCATCTAGCAATGAGGCAGGGTGTGTCTGGGTGGAGGCATAAGTGCAGGAATGTAGCATGGCAGCAGAGGTGTGTGGGTCAGGGGCATGCACAGATCCTGAGAGGCCCTTGCACACTTTCCTGTCTCACAACCATCTCTGCAGCATGATAAGATATGATATAGCATTTATAACACACCTATACACAGGTGTTTCTAGGCGCCACAAGACAAGGGAGGGTAGAAATGAGGAGGACACAAAAGACAATCCTACTAGGCCTTGTGTCATTTGGATCGTGCAAGTGCGACAATAGAAGAGCAAGGGAAATGAGAGGGGAAAGTGCAAGGGAGAGGAAAGGGGTAAGTGCAATCAGGGCAGCATGACTCTGAGTAAGTGCAGCCGGGCAGCAGAGGAAGCGTCAGTGGCGTGTCAGCCCGGCTCGTTTGTGAGGCTGTTCATCACCGGTTTGCATCTGGGTTGAGAAGGGAGGGCCGGCTGACTTCACATCTGAAGGTATTTTCTGCTCTGGAATCGCTTGCTGTATCCTGCTGCAAGATGATGACCGAATTGGGTGCCACACGTGCACAGAGCACCGCTAAAAGGTCCATCATTTTACAAAATGCTTAGACATGGCACTCTTGCCTCATCCCCACCCAATAGTAAGGATAACACTGATCAATCCTCCAGAGCAGGGCTCAACCATAGCCTTCGGGAGCCAAATGAGGTCTCACTCTCTAACACGCAATCAGACTCCACCTCCTATCCTACTGCTTACTCCAGTCAGGGAGTCCTGGGCATCACTGAGGGTATAAAAGGGAAGGACCTGAAAGAAACCCTATTGTCTAGCAGCGAGAACATACAGAACGCAATTTAAAGATCCATTTACTGACCCGGTACCCCTTCATTGGCCTGAGGCTAGTTCCTCTAACAATGAACCCCGTATGGACCAGTATACACTGTCTAAGGGACAAGGCACCCTAGCATGCATGTTGCTTAATAACCGCTCACTTGTTAGGCACGCTACGGACGTGGCAGAATACATCAAGGATTTTGATATTGATTTATGTGTCATTACATAGAACTGGCTTCATGATGCTGCCAGACCTGCAGTTGCCCTATCCATACCACCAGGTTACATGATTCTTCAAGCAGAACACCAACAGGGCATGGGGTGTTGGTTAGCCCTGATCTACAGGGCCTCGCTTCACATCCATCAAATCTCAGGCCTCACTGTGGCAAACTGCACAATTGTATTTGCTAAACTTTACATAGACCCTAATATCACCATTAATATCATCCTCATTTATCACCCACCTGATAAAATGCCCGACTTTCTCATCCATCTAAGTGATGTGATCCTCCCCTTCCTCCATGGCTTATCTTGTCAATTCCACATTGACAGCACTGGAGTTCTGCCAGTATGTGAAATCACCCACATCACCCACAAAGGAAGAACGCTGGATTGGCTGGCCACACATAAGGTCGCGCTAAAGAACATAGAGGTGATCACTGGCCATGGTCTGATAATTTATTCATGCGCTTTTCTTTGCCCTTCATTTCTCAGCCCACTAAAATCACAGTGACAAAATATAGGAATTGATGTAAGCTCTGCCCAGCTGATTTGGAGCCACATTTCACTCCTACCCTTAATAATCTACCCAATCTTAACAGCGCTAATGATTTGGCTGAAGCACAGCAGTTAACCAATTAGCCCTGAAAAAAGACTAAGGCGGCACCCTCCAAAAATTGTTTTTCAGCTGAAATACAAAAACTTAAAGCCATCAAAAGAGGGCTTTTCAGTCTTGGAATAATAATCAGTCTGCAGATAATAGAGGCAAATACACCAGTGTGGGTAAAGTCCACAAAATAGCCATTTGTGATGCCAAAGAAATGTCATATGACAACAGAATCGAGGGGGACTCCTCTAACACCAGAGAATTGGTTAGCATTTGAAAAGAACTTGAATCCCAATGCCCTGTCTCCATTGAGATTTTCAAAGATTCCAAATGTGCACCATCATACAGGAAGCTATGATAAAGTTGTGACAAGATCAGAGAAAGTTTAAGGGCCAACTGTGCTGCCTGTGACCTCACTAAGGTCACTGTCAAAAGAACTCTGCCTCATCCCGTGTTTCCACCATTTTCTTTCAAGGAAGTGACGGAATCAGAAATCTCTGAAATAATGACCAGCCTTAAACTCACCGCCTCCAAGGGAGACACCTGCCCTACCATGGTTATTAAAGCCTGTGCTGTACAACTTCTACCTTTAACCACCAAGTTCATAACCAGCTTTTAACAAGAAAACAATTCCCCCAGCCTCATCAAGCAGGCCAGAATGTCACACTTAAAAGATCTTTGGATCCAGCCCAACTGGAGGATTATCGGCCCTTCACCAATATCCTGTCTTTGCTGTAGATCCTAGATAAGGCCGCACACCACCAGATCCAAGAATTCTTAGAATCGCATAACTTACTGGGACACAAACAATCGGGCTTCAGGGGTGCCCACAGAACCGAATCCACCATGTTAGACCTTTAGGCAAATATTTTACATCATTTTGACAAGGGCAGCAGTGTGATGCTGATGCTGCTCGATCTGCTCTCAGCTTTTGATGTGCTGGCTCATACAAAATTGGTACAAAGACTACAGAATATGGTTAACTTTTCTCATGACATGGCCATAGTGCTCAACTCCTTCTTCTTTGGACGAAAAAACCAAGTTATTTTACAACAACACCATGGCCAATGACTACCTGGTCTCATGCAGAGTTCCACAGGGGGCGTGCATTTCACCCACACGTTTCAATATCTATACAATCCCCCTCTTTGAAATGTTAGAGGAAGAAGGGACTCTGTATTCGAACTATGCAAACTACACACAGTGTCTGATGGCCCAATCAGAAGATCATGTTAAAGATACCATCACAGTGAATAACAGCTAAAACCAGATTAAATGATGGATGATGGACAACTGCCTTGCACTTAATACAAAAAAACAGAGGTCATAATCGGGGGCACAGCCTCCCAGCTAAGGAAGCTCAGCAATGAATACCAGGTATTCAACATATCAGGATGTACCATAATGATACTCCCCAAAGACAAAACACTGGGTGACGTCCTGGACCCCGAGCTAACAATGAAATCACACATTAACAGTCTTGTCTCCAGCTCAACTTACTACTTAAAACTGTTAGCACAAATAAGGCCTTTCCTTAATCGATCCAATTGTGCCACCATTGCCAGGGCAATCATCCGGGCCTGTATAGACTTCTGTGCGAGCCTTCTGCAGGGCACGTGTAAGGGCGAGCTGGCCTGCCTTAATGTTGTCCAAAACAATGCTGTGAGAGTTGTGGAAGGCCTGAAGAGATCTGATCATGTTTCTAACACTAAGGGGGCCCTGCACTGGCTCCCGGTGGAGAGTAGAGTTAACTATCAGACTCTGTGCATCACTCATCAATGCCTTTATGGTAAAAGTCACAGCTACCTGGCAGACAGATTAGACAGGTTGCCGGCTCGGAGAGTCCTCCGGTCCAAGAATTCCCATCTTTTGCTTATCCCTAAAACAAAAATGTGTTGCTCAAGCTTTCTGGAATTTAAACATGACCTCAAAACTGTTCTCTTTAAGTGATCCTCTTTCTCCTGACCCTTGAGCTTTCCTGTATGATGATTTTTCATTTGCCTGTTATGTCTCAGTGCTATAATGCCGATGCTACACAAATAAATAAATAAATAAAGAATTACAGCGCAAGCACAGTGCTCCATCACCTACCGTGTGCTCGGCTAGCAGAAAGGAAATGCTGCTCCAAGCAACTACAGTAATGGAGCTACACACCAAAGTACATGGGCCAGTTCCCAATCAGGAGGGTCGGGGCAGTCAAAGTAAGAGGTAAGAGTGAAAACAAGCAAGAACCGAATCAGCAATCCCAAAAGAAGGCAAGGGGGGCCAAAAGCAGAGTGTGATCAATTGGGTCGAAAGCAGCGGCAGAGAGCAAAGAGTCATAGACAGAGCAAAGAGCAGTCTATGGTTCAGTGACACGGATGGAAAACAGACTGGAGAGAGGGAAGAATAGAGTTATGGTTAACAAAGATAGAAACCTGATTATAGACTAGCCTGTCATGTGATTTACGGAGATAGGGAAAAAGAGAAATTATACAGAATTTGGAAGAGAAGAGTCAAGAGATGGCTTGAAAAGACATGTCTTACCTAATGATTCTGTGCATCTATTCTGATTGTATGTATATTGTACTACAATTTGTACAAATGTGAACTTTTTATGCTGATTCTCTTTAATTTCTGAAACCAATGGATAATTGTTATAAATTGCCTGTACTAAGTGGCTTGCTGCACACAGCTAAAACAGTTCACACATTAGTTATATGTGCACTTACCTAAGAGGTAGTACATGGATATTATTGTTCAATGCATACATTGATGACTTATATAACTTCTACATTGATTCATTGGTCATCCATGTTAATTCTGCAAATACATTGAGATCAGTCTGGTATTAATACAGAAATATCTTAGAAGTTGTTATTCTGTAAAATTTATTTTATTTTATCTGTCAGAGGGGTAAGGAGCAATTAGCTTAGCAGTGATGTTGGGTGTGTAGAGCAGTGTAGAGAAATCATTTGTTTCTGGATGGGTACCATTCTTTTGTATAATTCTAGTTAACTAAGATGAGAGTTAAGGCTGGCCATAGTAATAAATGACTATTCATATATTAATACAATTCCAAAAGAGAGGGGGAAAACTTCTGTATTGGGGCAATTGCTGACTAGAGAGCATGTGCCCCCCTCCCTTCCTCAGAAGAAACAGAATTATACAATCAGAAAGGACACATTTGAAACTGCACTTTAAATTCTGCTGGAAATGCATCAGGCACAAATAATAGTTAGTTTTGCTACACAAGTATGCAACAGATAAGGCATTATCTTGCACAATTAGTGTGTTTTTAAATAGAATAGACTAGGTGACAGGGAGGCATGTACCCAGGATAGGGGCTCACTACACAAGTAGGGCAGCATGACTCTAGGTAGGATGAGGTTGCAGCTTACACATAGGTAGATGTGCCATGTGTCAGGCATGTAAGTAGATAGCAAAATAAATGCAGAGCAAATGTGTCCTGCAGAGGAACATAACATGAAATGCAGCTGCCATGTTTGCACCAGCACAGCAGAGCTCTGCCGAATAAAAGCCCCAGTTAAGCCACGCTTGAACAAATACATTTAATTCAGGGGAAATGCTGTGGCCAGCTAGATGGTAGTTACTTCAAAGGAATGTCAAAACCCAAAGCTTCATAGGGGAGTGTTTCATGGCGGAAGAATATGTTGTGTGCATCCAGCTGTCAAGGTACATTAACGCCGCAGACCATTTCAAGTCTATGGGACATACTGAACACCCCAGGAAGTCATAAGTAGTTGGCAGATTAATGCCTCTGCTATTGGCTAGGCGTGACAGCGGAAAGCGATGCGACTAAAAAGACAACTAATTGCTGCAATGAAATCTTAACAGGTTGCAAGTAGCATGACTCACAACATAGTTATTCATAAATGTGTCAAGAACAAGTTGGCGGTTACCATTGGGAGAACAGGTCCTTGAGACTCTGCGACCATGGCAGAGGAAATAACATGGGCTGTTTAATTTATTTAAAAAACAAAGGCAATGTGCTTGTCCTCTTACTACTCCCATCTACATAAAACATGTCATCATGCAGCCAGTTCATGGAGAGTGTGACCGCCTGTTAACCGATAAGCACCTGTTTTTTTTTTTCACTGCAGAAGTAATTTCAGGCCTACCAATAATATTCAAGTATGATGAGTAGCACATTTTATTATGAGTGGGATCTTAGATAAGGGTGTCCAATCACTGGTTGTGGACATATCAAATTATATATATAGCTTAGAAGAGGGAGCCAATGACCAAAAGCGATAGGTTTTCATAACTGTCACATCACATTGCCTAGAAAACATGTTGTTTCCTGTTGAATTGTAGAGAATTCTTGAGTGAGAGCTTGGCTTTTAATCTTGATTTTTCCCCAATTCTATACTGCAATAAAGCTGGGTGATATTGCATTTGGCATACCACAACCACTCTGTGTTGCCTCTTTTTTGGCAAATACCAGTTAGAGGGCTATTTGACTTTGACCTCTGTTTTCACTTCTATATACTGGAAAGGTTACACCATGCCAAGGGTAACTATCGGAGCTGGACACAGGAACCAAGTGTGACAAAACAGACAGTAAACCTAGTACTTAATCTCTCAAACAGAGAAATAACAGCTATGGAGAGCCGGCATCTTAATACAGGGCTTTCATTTGCTCCATCTGTAAAGAGTGACCTTATCAACACTAAAATATAATTTTTCACATTTACATCAGAAACTGAAACTAAAGAAGCAAGTTCTCACAGACCTCTCTGAAGAGCACACTTCAATTAGCTCATTTACCATGACAGACATTGGGCCTCATAACAAGTGTGGCGGTCCGGAAAATGGTTGCCAGTCACACTGTACAGGCACCCTTTTCCAGACCGCCACACTACAACTCTGTGGGCATGTGCCGTTGTGCCCGACAGGTCTGACCTGCTGGGCGCACTGGCACCCGCCTTCAGAGTTTTCCCAGAAGCGCCAGCACTGCTAGCAACAGTGCCGGTGCCTCCATGTGCCCGGACTCCATGGGAATGGGTCTAACATTTTCAGACGCCAAACATCCCAACCTGCTGGCACTTGTAATGTCTCAGTGGCACTGGGAAGTCAGGCACCAGAAAAGTGTTACGAGTCTGGTGGCCTGCCAGTAGTTTACTGCCACTACCAGTAAACTCAGTGTGAGCCAGTCCAGAAAAGGTACTGGTAACGTTGCTACCGGTACCTTAATTCCAGACTGGCTCACTCATAATGGCGCTAGTCTTAAAAGCCCTGGACTACACATTTTCTAATACATTATCTTCCTCCATGATTCACTTGGAGATGATCAAGGAAATGCTCCAATTTACTTTGGAAAACAACATTTCCTTTTTTTACCAACATCATTTATAGACGAATACGAAGAGTAGCAATAGGGCTAAATATGCACCTTCGATTTCTAACCTCTTCCTTCATGGGACACTTTGAACAAACTGTGACCCTTCGTAATAACATATTTGTGACCGACATTATGTCTTGGCACAGATATATTGAACACATCCTGATGTTTTGGAAAGGGACACAGGAACAGCTATATAAGTTTGTATCTAGGTTAAACCAAAATATATTTAGGATAATAATTAACACACACAGCCAGCACAAAGGAAATAGATTTTCTAGACCCCAAGATCCTTATTACAGACATTAAAATCCAGACAAACACATTTCGAAAAGAAACAGAGGTCAATTCCACACTTCTAGCAACCAGCTGTCACCACAGAAATATGAGCATCCCTCCATGGGAATTTGTAAGGGCACACAGGAACTGCAGTGTGACATTTTAACCAGGAATGTGAAACACTGAGGCATATGCACCAGGAACGAAGCTATAAAACAATCACCCTCAATAAAGTAAAACAGACGGACGGAATGGATTTGCCAACACCTAAACAGAGAAACATATGGTCAAGACATAAGAGATTAACATGATAACCAGACTCTGCAGTGACAGCAAACAACTACATTGGAATTTTGCCAAACATTGGCATTTACTTATGATGGACACGGAACCTAAACAATTCCTGGGGAATAGGCCCAACATCATATATACTAGAGCCCCTAATCTATGAACCAAACTTTGTGTATCCTATATGAAAAACAAAACAGCTACAGATACTGCAGAGGTGTTGTGGCAAAATACAAATAGAAATTACTTCTACAAATGCAGAGCCTGCACCATGTGCAAACATGATATGGACCTGCGTTTTCCAACTCCACCCCCGAGGGCCGGATCCATGCTGGGTTTTCAGGATTCCCCTCATTAATATTCATGACATAAATTAGCATGCAATGATTCTAAATGTATGCACATTTTTCCTCATGAATGATAATGAGGGATATCCTGAAAACCCATCCCTCGATGCCTGAAGTGGACAACCCTGCTACAGACCATACCTAAGATTTTGTTATTGGTGACAAATAGAAAATACAAATCAAATAATTAATTAACTATAAAACAAAGTATGTTGTTCATGCTATAACTTGAGCATGTCATAAAGTGTACATGGGTTGCTCTTTCAGAGAGCTAAGACCCAGAATCGGTGACCATGTGGGCATGCTCGGTAGCCAGGATCCTAATTTACCACTTGCAGTACACTGGCAACAATTCCACCAACTGGAGGACAAGAAGGAAGTGTGATTCATAGGAATAAAACAATTGATATGTGTAAAAAGAGGGGGCAAAAGAGAGTTGAAATTACGACAGATGGAAGCCAGAATAATTTGCTAAACGTGAACTGTGACAAAGGGACTCAACACGTAATGCATGCTTTTCTTTAACCAATGCACCAGTGGTTTAACACTATTTATGTTCAATGCAATATGAATCATATTATTGAACACTGAAGACATGCCTTTCTATGATGATGTTATTATATGACACTGACCAAACAACCTCATTGTTATTACCATGTCTACGATATACTGCAGTAAATTGCTCATAGTTTGCATATTTTAAATGATTATTTAGAGCGCTAACAATGGTCCAAACAGCACCTGATAAAAATGTCTATTTCTTCATTTAGGACATAATGTATGTTCAATTGTGAACAAGATGATACTCAATGTATTTTATTTTAAAATTCTATGGGCCTCGTTCCGAGTTGGGTGGTAAGGGATACCGGGCACTGGTAAGGAGACCGGTGCCGGTAATCCCGTACCGCCCAATTCTGAGGTCCCTTAGCGGGAACCGTAAGGAACATGTGGTCTGACCACACGTCCCTTACGGGTCCCACTAAGGAACCAGGGCGCTAATAATGGGCTTGCCATTCGCAAGCCCGTTATTAGCACCCTCTCCATTCCCATTGAGCCCTATAGGGGCTCAAATGGGAATGGGGAATGGTTTGTTCAATGGGGATTTACCGGTCCCGCCAGGATCAGTCTGCACTGGTAAGTCCCCATTGAACAAGACCGGTGCCGGACCCGGCATTGGAGGCAGCCATGGCGCAAATGGCGCAAATACCGCCATGGCTACCTCCAATCTCGGAATGAGACCCAATATATCAGTATTGCTCATTTGTAATATATGACAGTGATATAAAATAATACAAAACCATAGTATACATAAACTGGGAGTAAATACTCGATAGACATACACAAGTCAATTCACCATGACAACTTAGCTTTATTTCTACTATTATCAGTTATTTAGACTACTACATTAATCAAAAATGATGTACGTATTAGCATACACATATATCGTTTGTCCCTGTTCGCATTATGCATTTAGATTGTCATGGCATAAAATGTCTGTCTGACTTCTTGCTTAGTTCCCATTTGTATCACAAAACAGAACAGTACACATCCAAAAAGTTTAATAAAAAAAAAATCTGTATTTTAATGATCACTCTAAATACATAGGAGCTATTCGTCTTAGCGTCTTATTATCAAGATGTGACCACATCGATAGACTGTTTACAATGACTATACCAGAATAATGTGTGATATCACACGTGGCAAAAACAAAGAGGTGATGGCTGGAAGGTTTAGAATTAATCTTAACCACTGGCAATGCTCTGGGCAACCCTCCAGACCACCGTTCTTCGCCTGCCAAGCCATTACAGAAGGGAAAGACCATATGCAAATCAGGCTTGGCCCCACCCCAAAAGGGGCGGTCCAGCCCGAACTGCTAGGCCACATCCCTTCTGCACGAGACCACAAGCATCCCCAAACATGTTTCGCCCTTGTTGGGGCTCATCAGTGAGGAGTAGCTTGGGTCTCTAGGCCCAGCAGGCACGGGACCCACGTCTGGGCATACCCGTCCCACTCGGGGTGACATAGCAAAAACAAAGAGGTGATGGCTGGAAGGTTTAGAATTAATCTTAACCACTGGCAATGCTCTGGGCAACCCTCCAGACCACCGTTCTTCGCCTGCCTAGCCATTACAGAAGGGAAAGACCATATGCAAATCAGGCTTGGCCCCACCCCAAAAGGGGCGGTCCAGCCCGAACTGCTAGGCCACATCCCTTCTGCACGAGACCACAAGCATCCCCAAACATGTTTCGCCCTTGTTGGGGCTCATCAGTGAGGAGTAGCTTGGGTCTCTAGGCCCAGCAGGCACGGGACCCACGTCTGGGCATACCCGTCCCACTCGGGGTGACATAGCAAAAACAAAGAGGTGATGGCTGGAAGGTTTAGAATTAATCTTAACCACTGGCAATGCTCTGGGCAACCCTCCAGACCACCGTTCTTCGCCTGCCAAGCCATTACAGAAGGGAAAGACCATATGCAAATCAGGCTTGGCCCCACCCCAAAAGGGGCGGTCCAGCCCAAACTGCTAGGCCACATCCCTTCTGCACGAGACCACAAGCATCCCCAAACATGTTTCGCCCTTGTTGGGGCTCATCAGTGAGGAGTAGCTTGGGTCTCTAGGCCCAGCAGGCACGGGACCCACGTCTGGGCATACCCGTCCCACTCGGGGTGACATAGCAAAAACAAAGAGGTGATGGCTGGAAGGTTTAGAATTAATCTTAACCACTGGCAATGCTCTGGGCAACCCTCCAGACCACCGTTCTTCGCCTGCCAAGCCATTACAGAAGGGAAAGACCATATGCAAATCAGGCTTGGCCCCACCCCAAAAGGGGCGGTCCAGCCCGAACTGCTAGGCCACATCCCTTCTGCACGAGACCACAAGCATCCCCAAACATGTTTCGCCCTTGTTGGGGCTCATCAGTGAGGAGTAGCTTGGGTTTCTAGGCCCAGCAGGTTTGGGGATGCTTGTGGTCTCGTGCAGAGGGGATGTGGCCTAGCAGTTCGGGCTGGACTGCCCCTTTTGGGGTGGGGCCAAGCCTGATTTGCATATGGTCTTTCCCTTCTGTAATGGCTTGGCAGGCAAAGAACGGTGGTCTGGAGGGTTGCCCAGAGCGTTGCCAGTGGTTAAGATTAATTCTAAACCTTCCAGCCATCACCTCTTTGTTTTTGCTATGTCACCCCGAGTGGGACGGGTATGCCCAGACGTGGGTCCCGTGCCTGCTGGGCCTAGAGACCCAAGCTACTCCTCACTGATGAGCCCCAACAAGGGCGAAACATGTTTGGGGATGCTTGTGGTCTCGTGCAGAGGGGATGTGGCCTAGCAGTTCGGGCTGGACTGCCCCTTTTGGGGTGGGGCCAAGCCTGATTTGCATATGGTCTTTCCCTTCTGTAATGGCTTGGCAGGCAAAGAACGGTGGTCTGGAGGGTTGCCCAGAGCGTTGCCAGTGGTTAAGATTAATTCTAAACCTTCCAGCCATCACCTCTTTGTTTTTGCTATGTCACCCCGAGTGGGACGGGTATGCCCAGACGTGGGTCCCGTGCCTGCTGGGCCTAGAGACCCAAGCTACTCCTCACTGATGAGCCCCAACAAGGGCGAAACATGTTTGGGGATGCTTGTGGTCTCGTGCAGAGGGGATGTGGCCTAGCAGTTCGGGCTGGACTGCCCCTTTTGGGGTGGGGCCAAGCCTGATTTGCATATGGTCTTTCCCTTCTGTAATGGCTTGGCAGGCAAAGAACGGTGGTCTGGAGGGTTGCCCAGAGCGTTGCCAGTGGTTAAGATTAATTCTAAACCTTCCAGCCATCACCTCTTTGTTTTTGTGATATCACACGTACAATATGTGATGTCAATTTTCCCAGCATAAACAGTTTTCCAACATGGCGGCTGCAGTGAAAACACTAGGCACAGCAACGCTGAGCACGGCGTCCACAATATACTGAAACAATGAAGAATCATGACATACATGGTATTGGTTACGCTGGGGCAATTTTGTAACAAATATAGATATATCATTATTATAGGACACCAATACAATGTTTTAGATTTCCACTAATATTAACACCCTATGGGCTTCATTAACACTCACATTAATTAACTAAAAAAAAGAGTGATACCCATTCAGGGACAAATTATTTCTCTTCAACGCTACACCACCCTACAGCCTTGATAAACCAACTGCTCCTTACTGGACTGGCAGATAAAATAAAATAAACCTTACAGAATAACAACTACTATGGTATATCAGTGTACTTTCAGGACTACACAAGCTTTACATTAACTGATAGCTTCGCTTCTTTTTCTATGTGTCTTCCTTCTTCCCACTCATCTGATGTAATATTCAACTCTGCATGGACGGCAATAATTGGTATTTTGATTTGGTCTGTTGTATTCTCTTCGCACTATATTTTCTGAAACAATGGGACTTGGATGATTTATATTCTTAACAACTGTATCACATGACTTTTGAATGTGACGTACATTGTCTAACATGTGACTGTTAGAGCCTTGTAGGGGAATACCGATCAAATCCCAGCCTCTTCGGCATGTGATCCGACACGTTTATGGAGCCCCCACACCAGACACCAGCGCTGCTCATGGGACTCCTCCTCTCTATTTGCTGCGTTTTGCAGCTACAGCAAGTCGAGTTTGAGGCAGCCATCCAGCGCATTAATATCTGCCTTCAGCCAGGCTTTGAAAGCCTGCAGCACCCTCCCCGGGGATACCTCCCGCCGAGGGGTCACCAATCAAGTTCAGCTCCTTGGTCCTGAGGAAGGTGGATATATCCATTCAAGACCGCCGACATGTACAGCCCCAGCCTCTTGATTGAATCATGCTTTTGGGCTGCGCTTCTGTCAGCTTCACACCAGCGCATTTCGTAGACCCCTGAACTATTGATATCAAATTCACGTGACAACTAGTGAGCCAACGCATGCAATTTATAATCTTGGATGCAGTATTGTTTCTATTTATTTAGATGTACTCTCAATTTGGGAACTACATTTGTGTAACTGCTTCCATATTCTTTGTTGTTCTCTTTGTTTTCGTTCTTTCTCTTTTAAACCTTATTTAATTAATAGTTTGTACTATTTTTAGGCATTGGGCCTCATCACGAGTTGGGCGCTACCGCCGGGGCTATTAGTCCTACCGGCAACCCCTACGACGCTATTAGCGCCAGATCATGGGTTTGGCGGAACGGTAAGTCCCCATTCCTCATTGTGCCCATTCGGGAATTTCCCATTCCCCATTGAGCCCAATGGGGAATGTCCGGCGCTATTACCGCCGGCGGTATTACCACCAGCGGTAATAGCGCTGAAAATCGGCAAAATCGCAGTGGATTTGCCCCCAGGTCATTGCTGGTGGTAAATCCGCCAAGCCTGTGATTTGGCGGACCCTTAAATGTGGCGGTAATAGCGTTACCACCGCATTTAAGGGTTACCACCATATTCGTGATGTGGCAGCTTGTCTGTTATCTGTTTTTTGTACACATTTCTGTGTACAACCATTTGTGATAAACTTGTCTTTTCAATTTAACTATATTCAATTAATGTTGGAAAATGACTATATTGTGTTTTGTTCTGAAAGATACAGAACAAGAAGTGCTCCCAGGGCAACTGGGGAGCAAGAAGTGTAAAATAATTTTGTGAAATGTTAACACTCAGTTTCATATTTAGTGATCCATTTTGCTAGAATAATACGGTCTAGCTTGCCTGTCAGGACACCTTTGTTGTAGTATACTTATGTTGCCCTAGTCCTTGACAGAGAAGGGGCTGACGCTCACGTGAACCAGAGCCTTGTAAAGGACAGCCTCTGGTCGAAACAAGTGTTGGCCACAACAACAAAGTGACACATAAATTAAGAAACCTGTTTTACACAAATTACAATGGTGTCTTACAGTATCTAGATGGGATGATCCCACTATAGGAAGAGAAAGGATATTACACATATTGAACACAGACAACACACTACAGAAACTGATGGAGGTGTTGGTGTCCAAACGGGGAGAGATCAAGCCAGAGGTGACTGATTGGCTATGGTGGTCAGAGAGTCACCCTAGGACAGTGCCAGTGGTTTGCCACCCAACACAGATGTCTAGACAGCAGGAGTTGTTTGGCTGACAAGGTAGGCAGATTGGAATGTAAGGAAATGCAGGAGGATGTGCTCAGTTACATGACAGCAGCATGTGCTCAGAGGTGAGTAAACCCTTGCCACTTAATTGCCACTCACGTGATACATGTTATATGTCATCATAGTGTCATGTACATGCTTCTGTGCACTCTTCTGATGCACTGTTTAGGTGTATATGTGGATTACTCTTGTGTGACACAGTCCACTGTCAGCATATGACCGTCTCAATCATAGAACACTACTGATCTACAGATCCTGATTGCATTTACTCAATGCGCCATGGTTGAGATGGGACAGACTCAGAAGGAAAAGGGCTCACCTAGGAAGAAGAGTTTCACCTATAAGGAACTTATGATTCTGACAGACTTGGAGGAGGCACATCATGTCAACATTATAACTTGGGTTGGCAGCACACCTTCAGTGACAGAATGTGCTGACCTTTAAAAGCAGGTAACAAATCAGACCAATGCATGTGGGGTTGAACATTCAACTTCCAAAGAAGTTCAGAAGTGCATGATGGATCTAAGTCAGTAAACAAAGAAGAAGCTGGTGAAGAATGGGAGGTCTCCTCAAGGCACTGGTCAGACCCCCCCCACACAGAGCTCCTGACACCAGTCAAAGACGTGGTCAGTGGCATGGTGTCTACTGAGCAGGTAGTCATTGTTGGAGGGATTGATACTTGTGGGTTTATGTACCTCCATACAGTGAGTTACTTGACTGCATGATTTCACCCAGGACAAAAGTTTGCGGTATTTCTGATTATGTATAATGCTCTGAAGTATGTGTGGGTGATGTGTATCATGGGAGTTGGTATATGTGCTATGCCAGGCCATGGTCAGTAACATCAGGTATGGAAAGATGAGGTGTACAAAGATGATGTCATCAGGTTACACATATGTGATACTTACACAGTGAACCATGTTGCCCTGGGTCTTTGTTCATGTATTGCTTTTGTTTGTTTGTTTTATTATTTGTAATGCGCGGTCATACCCTGGGGTAACAGTGCGCAGCATTTACAAGAGATTGCAAAACTTGGTTACAACAAAGAACAAAATATAACATGCAATAACGTCAGGATTATATACATATATACACAAGTGGGCATCATTGGGTACACTAGACATGCATTGAGGACACAGATGGCTGTGATGGGGGGCCTACGTTTTCAACCATGAAATGAACTAAGCTCGGATGTTCTGATAGTGCAGGTCCATTCTGAGGGATGGTGGAAGGGAGTTCCACAGTTTTACTGCTTTGACTGGGAAGCTATTACCCCCTATTATGGAGCGATTAAAGTTGGGGACAGAAAGGCAGTCTTCATATAATATTCTTGTTGGTCTCAGTGAGGTCTGTCTATGGAATCTGTCGATAAGATAGATGGGGGCAGCATTGTTGAGTGATTTGTACGTAAGTGAAGCAGTCTTTAGAAGAATTTTGTCATTGACAGTGAGCCAGTTGCTCTGTTGCCTATTTGCTGTGATATGCTCTCTTCTAGAGATGCCCAGTGCCGCCCTGAGAGCGTTATTCTGGAGGGTTTGGAGTTTGCTGGTAATGGCTTTGGTGGATCCAAGATAGAGAGTGTTGCAGTAGTCCAGGCGGGATAGTATAAGGGCTCTGGCAAGGGTCAAGCAGCAAGAGTCAGACAGTAAGGGTTTAGCTGCACGGATCAATTTACAGGTGTAAGCTGATAATGAGGCTAGGGATTTTACCTGTCTGTGGAAGGAAAAGGTGGGGTCAAGGTAAAAACCTAGGGTTTTGACCTCTTGTCCCACCTTAATGCAATTGCCATCGATCATAAAGGAGCAGTAGGCAGAACCCAGTTTCTTCAGACTGGTAGTGATGCCTAGAATGATGAGTTCAGTTTTATCATCATTCAGGCATAGTCCATGTGTGGCCATCCATGCCTGGATGATGATGTACACTCTATTCACCAAGGCCAAATCCTTTCCATAATCTCCAGAAAGCGGAAGGAGGATCTGGGTATCATCCGCATAGTTAGTGTAGGTGATACCGAGATGATCCAAATCATCGAAAAGGGGCTTGGTAACTATGTTGTACAAAGTGGGGGAGATGCAGGAGGCCTGTGGCACGCCACAGGTGATGGGAATCGGGTCTGCTCCAGCTGTGGGTGAAAAGACCCTCATTGTTCTGCCGTTGAGGAATGATCTAATCCATGTAATGGCCTCAGCAGAGAAATGGGCTGATGTATGTAAGTGGGAGCATAGGGTGGAATGGCAGCCTAAGTGGAATGCTGCGGAGAGGTCTAGAAGCAGGAGTAGGGCAGCTTGGCCATTATCTCTAAGCTTGTCAATCTGGGCTTTAAGGTCGATGAGGGCAGTCTCGGTCCCATGTTGGGGACGGAAGCCTGATTGCCTGGCTCCGAGTAGGTGGTGTTCTTCCAGATACTTCTGGATTTGCACGTATGCAACCTTATCCAATATTTTTAAAAGAAAAGACGCAGTCGTTATAGGCCTATAGTTTGTGGGTGTGGCTGGGTCGAGTGTAGGCTTTTTTAGTAGTGGCAGCACCCAAGATTGTTTTAGGTTAGTGGGAATGAAGCCTGTGGAGAAGGAAGCGTTGATTCATTTTGTGATGAAAGGGCAGAGGTCACGGGCCGCATCTTTAATGAGCTGTGCAGGGCACAGATCGCCCTGACAATTGGATGGTTTTAGGGACAGGATAATTTTTTCAACTTCAAGTGTATGACTTTAGAGAATTTGAAGCGAGTAGTTTCCCTTGAGGTGGGCTTCGCAGGTGATTTGGAGGTTGGGGTGTCAATCAGGGAGGCTTTTTTGCAGGCGATTTTATTTTGTAATGTGGCGATCTTGTTAGCTAAGGCCTTTTGAATTTCTGAGCACCAGTTTTTGTCTTTAATACAGGTATCCGGTGGTGCAATAGGAGTTTCTACTTCTTTCAGGATAGCGAATAGTTCCTTCATGTTAGATTTTGCCTGGTCTATGCGGGAGTCAAAGCAAGAGCGTTTGGCAAGGTAGATTTCTTTTTTGTAAAGTGTTGCTAGTTTGGTTAGTTTGAGTTTGTTCGATGCTGATGGGTATTTTTTCCAAGTGGCTTCACAGTTTCTTTTTACTGTCTGAGATTTTGTAGGAATGGTGTATACCATTTATTCAGATGTGTTTTGGGCTTGCTCAAGCTGAGTTTAAGGGGAGCGATCAAATCCAGTGAAGTGGACATGATTTTATTGTATTCGTCGATCAAGGTCTCAGGGTCCAAGTTATCAGGGAGTGTATTTAGTGTGGGAAGTAAGTTCGGGATGAGTCTTTCCACAGTGATGCTCTTTTTATTTCTCGTGAGTGTCGGTGGGGCCCTGCTGGTGGGTGGGGGTGGGGGTCGGTTAGTAGAGAGTTTGAACGATACCAAGTAGTGATCGGTCCAGGCTAATGGTGAGATATCAGTGATATTAGCTACACAATTGTAGTCAGCCACCCAGTCGAGTATTCTACCTTTGACGTGTGTGGGTTCCATACATCTTTGGGTAAATCCCAGATCAGAGAGGTTACTGAGTGTAGAGTTGGCACTTTGGTCTTCTAGGTCATTGTATCCCAGGTTGAAGTCTCCAAGGGTGAGTACTTGGGTAGAACTTTTGAGGTTACAGGATAGTATAGTATTGATGTCTTCGTCAAATGTGCCTATTGGGCCTGGGGGACGATATATCAGGTGTATGTTGAGGGTTTGGGATGTGATAAGAGGGACTTTAACAGAGAGTAATTCACAAGAGGGGAGATTTATGGTGGTTACACTTCTCATAGTAAGGTTGCATTTGTGTATGATGGCAATGCCCCCTCCTCTAGAGTTGGATCGGTCATGTCTCAAGATAGTATAATTATCTGGGATGGCAAGCATGAGCATTGGGCCCGCTGCCGGATGTAGCCAGGTCTCTGCAACGGCCAGGTGGTCGAGGTCTTCTTTAAGGATCAAATCTGCAATTTCTGTTGCATGAGCAACTAGCGATCTAGCATTGATTAAGGCTCCCTTGATTTGGGGGCTTGTGGTGGTAGAGTAGTTGTGATTTCGGGTGTGAGGTTGGGATTCTTGGATGAATTAAGTTTGAGAGCAGGTGGGCTGGGCCGAGCACTTGCAGTTCTGAGTGGGATGGGCATGGAGCGGGCAAGGGGCTCGTAGAATTTGGCTAATCTGGCTAGATTCCTGTCAGCGGTGGAGCGGGGAGGCTGGTAGGTAATAGTGACTGTATGTCACAGGTATGAGGAGGAGCGTAGCCCGGGGGCTTGGTATTACTGGTAATCGAATACATATTGCTAGGTAATTGGGGTGACTTACTAGAAAGTGCTGCAGTCTTTAAGACAAGCAGGAGGCAGACAAACAGGTTCGTATTCACGGGCCACATGCTAGGTGGTTTGTAGTAGATATTTAGAGGTGATGGCAACCTAGGTTCCCTAGGCACCTTGGCACCTAGGTTTCCAGTAGCAAAGTTTGACTAAAAAGCAAGAAGGTAGCATCTAGATTCAAAGACACAATTTGGCTAAAATGAAATGAGGGTAGCACCTAAGTTCAGAAGACACAATTTGGCTAAAATGCAATGAGGGTAGCACCTAAGTTCAGAAGACACAATTTGGCTAAAATGCAATGAGGGTAGCACCTAAATTCAAGAGACACAATTTGGCTAAAATGCAATGAGGGTAGCACCTAAATTCAAAAGTCACAATTTGGCTAAAATGTAATTGGGGTAGCACCTAAGTTCAAAAGACACAATTTGGCTAAAATGCAATGAGGGTAGCACCTAAATTGAAAAGACACAATTTGGCTAAAATGCAATTGGGGTAGCACCTACATTTGGGGGCACAGTATGGCTACAGTGCAATCAAGTCATGCCTAGGTTCAAAACATAATTTGGCTAGAATGAAAAAAGAGTATAATGCAATGAGTACAGTGAAGGAGCACATTGATGTGAGATGGCACATTTAGGCTGGGAGGATGGTAGTGCAGCGCCTCTGGGTGCAATAGGGCATGTAAGTGGTCAGATCACCAAAGCAAAGCAAATGAGGCAGCTGAGTGCATGAGCCAATAGGACATTTAAAAGCGAACACTGCAGAGGTATGCAGAGGCGCTACAGATGTAAACAGTATCTAGGATCAAGGATTCTTTGGTGCCTGGGAGGTTGGGAAGCCAGGTGGAAGCGTTAGTTGATAGACGTATGTACATTAGTGCGTAGTAGGAGTATTAGGGTAATGTTACATTGGTGTCGCGTGTAGGAGTTATATAGTTACCATGGCCGTACCTGTGTGTTAGGCAGGTCAAGCAGGGGTTCTGGCCGACGGCCTGACGGCAAGTGACAGGCTCGGGACAGGCAAGGTGAAAGCCTTTGTTGGTGCGAGCCTTCGTTGTGGTGGGCCGGCTCAAACTCGCCTGCCGGCTCGTGATTGGTGCATAAGAGCACCAGGAGGGCCAATCAGGGCTCAATCAGGCTGTGATGGAGGCGGATGCACCTTGCACCGATCTGGCGGCCATCTTTGAGTTGCCACAACTCATGGTGAATAATGGTGGCAAGAATCGAAAAATTGGGGCAAAACGATGCAAAATGGGTGAAGCTGGCTCAAATTTTGGCAATGCCCACCATTGAAGGAGACTCATGCTTGTTCACATTATGGGACTTGCACTTATAGGGCATGTAACACTGCTGTCAGTGATTGACTGGGAAAATAGGGGCCATGCATGGTATGGGCATGTCCTTGAATATGTGCACTTGATGTGTTATTACACATGCTTAGGCCAGTGCCTACAGGTGAAGGGAATGGTACTGATTTGGCTCAATTACATGGTGATTACATGGCATGTATGGTGGCACATTGTTTTGAGTTTATGCCAAGATTATTTTGAATTGAGGTATTTGAATTTATGGTTCTTTAGTATCGTGCTGCAATGGATGGGTTCACAGATCAACTCTGAGTTCAAATAATCAAACCGACTCTGGAAGATGGCAAAGGTTGCTGGTTTATTAACAATTATCTAAAACAGAGACGTTTCAATGGACATCAACCGACGTTCGTTCAGTTCTTTGGAAATTTCCCATAAAAACATCCTTACATGCAAAAATGTTGACAGCATCATACTGTGTGGCAAATAAGAGAAACCTATGAGGGATTGTGATACGTTCAAGGGGAAGATCTAAGTATAATTTCTTTAAGGACTGGGATTGTGATTGGCTGTCTACTGTCAGGTGAACAACTTATGCCTACCTCTAAAACATACCGTTGTTAACATTGTTAAGTACACGGTATATCATTGACTCTCAAACTATACTGTTATACTGCCCTCTACAATTGGTTGGCACGCTCGTGCCATGTCTGGTACATTTGATTCACTTAGCAGCATGTAAACTCATACCAAGGTACCAGGAGGTGGAGTTCACTTTACCTCCCCACTCAATTAGCCCAACATCTCTCATCACCCATACCTTCTGCCATGTAGATTGTCTTTGAACTTGGCCTTGCAAAGTATCCTTGTCTGTGGGAATAAATGGGAGTACAGGCTTTCACTATCATTGTTCTAGGACTCCAAGCTCAACTCTATTTCCATCCTCAGCTCACGTGACAGGAGACCATGATTCTGGTCTATTCTGCAGCATTCAAATGTCTTAAATGAATAAAACATGGCACTCTTGGTGTTCTTTCTTTACCCCTCGTTAGGATTCTTCTAACATGTATTGCTTTCAGGAATAGATAACCAACCTTGGCTACTTCTGTTTTGATGCCAGGCTAGATAGCCTTGCCAGGCCCATCCACAATCTCAGTTTTTACTTGCTGCGACACAATTCTAAGCCTTTCCTCTCCCTGGGGTTTAGCCAACTAAAATTCATGACTCTGATGCCCAGCTTCTATACAATGGCAGCTTTGCCTACAGTCTATTCAATACGTATGCTAGTTTGTATGAACACTTAGTCTACTTGCATCTTAGCATCTGTACAATCATTGAACTGTTGCATTTTTGTAGCAATTCGCATATGTGCAATCTTCTTTCTGCATTTGAAAGTTTACTCAATTCTGAACTTTGTCATCAGTTCTGTAAGATCCATGCATTCTCTTCAGCCAGTATTCACAGTGCGTCACGCTCGTCTCTTGTGATGTCACTAGATTCTCTTTCAATCATTTTCATATTCCTTCAGGGAGGTCCTCCCTTAGATTGTCGTCTCTTTGGGGATACATTTGATAGGGTTTTCTCAGTAAATACCTTTTATCAAATACTCACTGTGATATTGGCACAACTGCTGGTGTCAAACATGGCACAGTCTCTGACTTCCAAGATATAGGAGGCAGGGGGTTGCGATTTCCAGCAGAGGCATGCCGCTGCTCCTCTATATTCCCCACTCTGGTCGAGTCCTGGACCACCTCCTCAATGGGTTCCTCATCTCGATATTTTCTTTTGAAGAAGTGCTTCTTCGGAATTCACATATTCATCACCTCCCCACAGGGTGCCGGCCGATTTGAAATGTTTGTCTACACTCCAGGTTATTAAGTTGCACTGTCCATTCGTATTACAATATACCCATCGTCCCACACACTTCTTGTGATTCTTGGGATACAGGAACTTTGTTCTTTCAGGTGCTACAATGGTAGCCTCTATGTATTTTCTGACATATTTTTCCATCAATTCCTTGGGTCCAGATCCTGATTCGACATCGATCATGATCTTCATTCCTACTGCCTTCTTTGCTGTCTTCTTACATTGTGCAACTATTATCCTGATCACACAGATTCCAAACATCACCATGACCAATATTGCTCCAAGTACATTAAATATGTTTGCCAATCACTGCAGAATCCATGAGAATATGGAGGTACACAAACGGTCACCCGTAATGTTCTCAGTCTTGTCTTCCATCTTGTTATGCAGGTTTTGTTAACAACGTTATGGCCTCTGTCAGGGTCCCATTCTCGTCATCATGAGAAGGTATGAATGTGCAACATGAAGGCCCGATTATTTCTGTAAACTCCTCCTTCCATCGCTGTGATCATGCCAAGGACATATCTATTTTGCAGGGTCATCAGTCATATGGCCCTCTCCTCTTCTTTGATAGCATTGAATCCCTTAATGGTGGTATTGATCATCTGCAGAAGCTCCCATCTTGTGATCTGCAACCAATTGGCATTGGCCATCATTTGGATTCCTGGCATGAAGATAGGCATGAAGATTTTACCAGTCTTGCTGAATGACCTGTGCTCATAAGGAATGGCATCATATGCTTCCATTGATTTAGCTGAGAAATGATTCTCTCTTCTGGTCTGATTGAGAAACTCAAGCGATTTTCTTCTTCTCAAATGGGCATCTGCTTTTGGAAATTCTCCAATGTTCAGGTCACTCTGAGGAATCACTAATGCTGGAACATGAATGAGCACCAAGGAGCACATACCTCCCCAATGCTTGGGCAGCTTCATGTAGGCTCTAGACCCACAAGCCCAATATCAATCCATCAATCCGGCTGTCCCTGCTGCCATCCTGGAAACATCAACTGTAGTTCTACAGTCCTTGTTGTCTCCCACATGCTTCTTTCCATATCTTTGCAAGCACAATGTCACACTAGCCAACAGGATCAGTCATGGGACCTGATTCATCTTCTACCCATGTCAGCAGTTTGGCATGATTAGCCCACTACTTTAAACAACCATCATTTGCTCTCTGTACCTCTTGTACATACTCTGGCTTCAGTAGATGAGCTGCACATGACATCAGCCCTACTTCCCATCCCTTCTTGGATTTCACTTGAGATCACACACAACATCCAGGCAATCCAGCTATTTCTGTCACATCAGGACAATACATTTTCTTAATTTCTTGAATGATCACCTCATCCTGTCCTGTTGCAGGATACACAAGCATCGTGCTCTTCCATCCACCTGTATTCATGGCATAGGGTATGAGAGAGCAGAAGTAGCAACTCTCATTAGATGTTCTTTCTCCCACGTTTCTCATGTTCTGATACCACATGTTATTCCACAAATGTGCTGCATTATCTAGATAGGTATTTATCCCCTCACTATCTTCCTCTGCATTTCTCCTGTGTCTCCCAATGGGTGTGTAATACTCACAAAGCAAATCAAAAGTTGATCTCATAGTGGGGAGAGCCATAGGGACCTCTTCCTCAGCAGGAGTACGGACATGATAGAGAGTGTGAAAGATGAGGAAGAGAAGACAATGAGAACAATCATGCAAGCATATATTATGCACAAGAACACAGGCATCCATCTTTCGTGTCATCCTACTACTCGTTGCCCTTGTTCTTCGCCTTCAACAGTGCCACTTTACTCTTTAATCATTTTTAATACAATTCATAAAAATTCATTTTTTATACTTGTAACTGCAAAATCTGCTTGATAATGGCAATAAGGAGCCTCCTTATCACTCTGCCATTTTTTTAGGATCCTGTAAGAAAGTGCGAACATCAACATTTCTTCTCACAAGAGCTGGGTAAACTCAAAGACAGCAAGCAAAAGTCAATGAATGTCACTATCGGTAAGCACTGTATGATTAACTGCTTAGAACAAGTATTTTCTGTGAAATGAATCTGGATACTGATCTCGTTTACAATTTCTAATCAAGAACTGACGTTTAGGCATGACTCTGATACTTTAATGTGTATTTCTAAAGTTAATTTTCAGCCTGCTGTAATTCACTGCAAGTGTAAAAGTATATTTTGCATGAATACCACCTGTTAGTAAACAATTGGCCTAAGCACATTCACATCGCACTATAAATCGCGTTGAATGAACCTGAAACAGGCTGACTACGCCACCATTTTTAATTATCCACCATTTTGATCGCCTCTTGCTTTATATCCCATGTTTAGAATTGTGTTTTTGGCTCCAGCAGAGCAAAATTAACTTTGTACTGTTTCCATGATGTAAACGTAGATAACAATGTTGAAGCTGCTAAAGTGGATTGTTTGTCCTACACTGAGAAACCTTGGAATTAAACAAAAGCCATACTAATCAGTAATTTAGATAACATCTGTTCCAATAGTGCCTTCTCCGTTCAAACAGCAAAGTAGAATGATGAATAGTTGAACGTACTCTTCTTGCAGACATCTTTGTTTTCGGTCCTTGAAACTAACCTGTCTTTAAACTCAAGAACAAATGATTGACAAATATAAGCGAGCAAAATAAGGAATGTTACTTTTGTGTCTTATATTTGGAAAACATGTGAAATGTTTAAAGGAAAACAACAAACTATTCAAAGATGTTGACTTAGTTATGTGGATAGTGGATGAACCCTAGGTAAATGTATTACACGAAGAGGGGCTGGACAATGTGTCCTTGATTGTGGAAAATTTAGATAAATACTTGTGTTTTCGAAATGTTCAGTACTCTCTCATCTCACGGTGTCTGCTTGCACACATTGCAGGGTGTCCCGAGCCAGACAGCTGCCTGTTAATAAATGTACAATATACTTTGACCTCGTGACCAGCGTATTTCTATTATGTGGTATTAAGCCTCGATATTTTTAATCTTTCATTTTCACTCACTGCTAAAATATCTATAAGGAGTGTCCATTTGAATTTCAGTCCAAAATAGGTTGCTTTATCATCCTTCTTCTTTGCCATCAATCGAGTCTGCACATGCGGAAATTCTTCTTCTTGTCTTGCTTCTGGATCGCAATGGTGGGAGGGCGGATCTCACATTTGTAGGCCTTTACATCCCCTAGGTGAAGCCAAGCTTGTCTCCCTTGGACTTTCAAAGTGGAAGGAGTTATATTCTCAATGCAAAAGGGACCATTAAAATGTGGCTCATACCACCTTCTAGTAAAATTCCTGATTAGGACTAGGTCTCCAACATATAACTTAGGTGCCAATAGTAATTGAATTGGGTTGGTTGTTGAATTGTTGTCTTCTCTGTTCTGAAACCAACCCCCCTTGCACATGACTTGATCTGAAATGAGAGAGATGCTAGAGGTCATACGTGTGAAATAATCATGCATTTCGACACCTAAAGTGTTAGCTACATTCTTGGCATCACTTGTACTCCTAGATGGAGGTTTAAGGGGCGTTCTCATATGTCACTAGTTCTTGAGGGCTGAGGTGATAGTCTGATCCTGGCTGATTTCCAAAGGGCATATAAGGCGAAGGCTTTGCACACAAAAAAACATTGCTGCGCAAGTGGCATCAGCGTGTGTACATGGACCTGCCTCGAAACAACTAGAAAAGGGACACACCACCACTAATAGATACCTCTATCCATTACACACCTGCAGCATATTGACATAATTGATATGTAAATGCTGAAACAGACCATTTGGTGGAGGTATCACCCCTCTAAATGTCTGCAGTGTATGCCCAGAAGTATATTTTTTACACACGATGCAGTTCACCAGAAATAATGCAACGGGTTCCAACAATTCTGAATTAACCAGTCTTCTGCAATTGTAGCAGCAAGACTTTCTCTAGTTACATGTTCAGGATAATGCAGCTGTTCAAACACGACCTTCAATAACCCTACTGGCATCACAGGCTTCCAAGTAGTGTCTTGTCGCCATAATGCTTCTGTGGGGGATAAAGAACACCCCCTGTTCTTCCATAATTCCTGCTCTTCCTGCAGTGCACTTCCTTGAATCTCCATTAGATGGGTTATCAATAAGTTTTTAAACCCACTTGCACTAACATGATTGTACCTACTTTTTCTTTCAAATTCTCCTAATCAAAACTCAAAATATCTGTGGAATATGCAACCTTTTTGGCTTCTTCGTCTGCGTCTTCGTTTCCGCAAGAGGAAAAGTCTGTTCTCTTAGTGTGCGCTGCACATTTAATGACCGCTATGGCTACTGGTATTTGTAGTGCCTTAATAAGCCTATCCAATAAGGATGCGTGCTGCACTGGAGTGCCATCTGCTTGAAGATAGCCCCTCCTTTTCCAACGTGCTAACCCTGCATGCACAGCTGATGTCAAGTAGGTGGGGTCATTGCACACTGTCACTTCCTGATCTTCGTGTTTCTCGAGCACGACAATGAGCGCTACTAATTCTGCTGCTTGCGCTGAAAAGTGAAATGGTAGCTTTGCACTTGCTACAACTTCAAATTCTCCATTAAATATATATCTCACTACTGCGGCACCTGAATGCCTTTCCCCACTAATCTGATCAATTTTCGAAAGAACCATCAATAAAGAGAATTTCCCCTGCTGCTAAAGCATTCTCCTTCACACGTGGTATATTATCATAAAATTACACATAATTAGCATAGTCATGCACATGATCAGCTTCTTCTATTGGCTCAGCTATAAAGGTGGCAGGATTCACTATTTTACATCTTAAAATTTGAATTGTTGGGTACAAAATCATTACATCATATGCTGAAGCCCTTTGGGATTCTCTAAAATAGCAAAGAGAGCATGCACCACGAAAAGGGTCGTAGAACAGCCCGTGACAATGCTTGTAGACTTCTCAATCTTGAACAATTGGGAATTTCCAAAACAGGGGCTGTACAAATCGCTTTTTTCAGTTCTTCAAACCTTTCCTCCATTTCTTCAGTCCATTCTATTTTTACTTTTTCCATCTGTGCTTTCTTTAAAACGTTCAGAAGTGGTCTTGTATGCGTACTCAAGTCAAACACCCAGGCTCTGACATCATTGCATAAGAACCTTTGCATCTGTTTCACTGTGTTTGGTTTCGTCTTTTTCATAATTGCCTTGGCTCTTTCAGGCATCACTTTCTTTCCTTCATACAAAATCAATTGACCTATGTATAACACCTCTTTTTGATTATATTGCAATTTCTCCTTTTCTATCTTATATCCCTTGTCTGCTAGAATAGTCATCAACTGAACAGAATCTTGTCTATACTCATCTTCTGTGGTGCTACAAATTAAAATGTCATCTATATATTGTATAATTGCACTCTTAAGATCAATATTAACTAAATTCACCTGTAGGACTCTATTAAAGATCGATGGAGACTCACAGTACACTTGGGGCAATCAAGTATGTTTCAGTCGAGTTTGACAGAATGTAAGTTACATCAAGTCTTGTGAGTCCTTGCGCAACGGGATTGAGAAAACCACATTCTTCAAATCAATCACTGTGAAATATCGAGTTTCCACCGGGACACTACATAGTATTTTCGAAGGATAGGAACTAAAGGAAACTCCACATCTAGAATCTGGTTAATCAATCTCACATCTTGTATAAATCTCCAGTACCCTTCTTTGGATTTTTTGATTGGGTCCACTGCAGTATTACACAATGATTCAGATGGCACCGGAATTCCTTTTTTCATCAGTGCTGAGATAGTCTGGAATAAACCCTCATCAGCTTCTCGAGCGATGGGACACTGCTTTACGTGAGGTAAAATCGCTCCTGACTTAAGCTTTATTTTAACTTCCCTGATTCCCTTCCATACAACTACCTCATCGGGGCCTGTGGTCCAAAGGACACTTGGGACCTTTTCAAGTCTTCCTGAAAAAATGCCGGACGTTGCTGCATCATCTCCATTCGCTGTGGAAATTCCCTCTCCTCTATCCTTATCCAGTATGTAATGCTCATGAAGAACACTACTTCAATGCCTGTTTGGTCTTCCCTGAACATGTCGTTATCAGTAATGTCAGTCAATCTATACGCTTCCCTGAGAGCTATTACTGTTCTCCATGGTCTACCCTCATCATCTACTCCCTCAAGCATTGCCATTTTCTTTCATACTATGGCTGCTTCCAATTCCATAGGGATAGTCTGTCCCCCCTCTTCGTCCATAGGTGGTCTAACCAACAACTCGTCAGGTATCCTCACAATTTTTCCCACTAAACAAGGTAGTCATGTTAGTAAAATGCTCACTCCATACAGAAAAATCTCTGGATCTACAGGAACGCCTCGCAGAGCCGCTTGCCCTTTAAATGGTAGTATAAATTCTCCCACATTTAAATAGTGTATTCCTGGCGTGGAACAGACTATCCCTTGATTAGTGAATGAAATTGAATATAACAAAGTAACAGACTTGCCACACTCTCATATAGAGACTGGTAATTCATTAGTAAAAGGAACTTAACTTGTAACTCCAGAGAACCCTTGACCATTGATGGCAATTCCCGACAGTGGATATTTTCCCTCTCGTATACATGAATGAGTAGCTCCAGTGTTTACTAGAAAAGGAAAAGATTTGCCTCCTATTGTCACATCAACCCTTGGTTCCTCTTGGGGGGTCTGATGTCACAGATAGTACTGAACACCTCAAGTCACCCTGTGAGCTGTCCTATTGTGGGTACAGGCTCATCCGGTCTCTGTGAAAGGATTCTCTCCTACCACAGTGACACCTCCTATCATGGCTGTCAGTACTTGCCCTGTATTTGCATACTGCTGTGTCTGCATGGTGCCGTGTTGTGACTGCCCTTGCAGTGGATTCATTTGCACTCGTTCTTGCTGTTGTACCTGCTGCACTTGTGGCGCTTGTGTCTGATACAGTGTCTGATCCTGGGCAAACCCTTATCTTGTCTGTGTGCTATATGGTGGAGGATAAACTGTCCCCCTCTCAAAAATTGGCCATTCTGTACATTCCCTTGGCTCCCACATATGCATGTAATGTGCATTTTCATCCCACAAGTCCAACATACTGGGGGTGCCCGTCTGACAAGCCCTCCTTGAGTACTCGGGTTCTCATTCTGTGTACCTTGAAACCCACCTTGTTTATTTGAAATCCACCTCTTCCTCTATAGCCTATACCTCTGCCTCGTGGCACAAATCCATATCCACCTTGGTCCATCGGGCACAAATGACTGGCCTGCGATGTACCCTCTGCTTCCTGCATTCCCAATCCTTCTCCGCTTGTCAATAACGTCCCTTCTATGCCAAATTTTGACAATTATTTCCGAACTATCTTGGCTTGCTCAATTTTCCTATTCTCATCTTTCTTCTTATTTTTCTCTTGAAATAACCAACAATGGTGCACTATTGTCATCTGTATCCCAGCCCAAGGCTTCGCTACCATCCCCACTTTTTTCTTCATCTGTCTCTGTACTGGCTCACGCAACCCCTGACATAAAATGTGGTAAAATAATGCCACTGTCTTTTCCCACGGCTTGTTAGTTTCAAGCTGCCATTTCTCCTGAATATCCTGAATGTAAGCAATAGGGTCTTCATCTTTCTTCATTTTATGTGTCATAATTGCACCCATATCTGATGTGTCAGGATACTGTACACTGAGCACTCTACAACATCTGCTTTACAATTATTAAACAGCACCCCATCATGCGCTTTATTCTATGCAGTCACACTTGAATATCCCGCTCTTCTCCATATATCGTCAGCTCTCTCCCCAAGAATAGCTGGCAGGAGACATTTTATGTCCCTTATGGCCAACGTGTATCCTCCTGTCATTTTCTCTAATTCATATATCCATTTCCCAGCGCCCAAAGTTGAATTTGCTAGCTTACACCTTAAATTATCCCTGTCCATCTGCGGACATGCAAAATACTGTGGTCTTTCTCCCCCTTTTTCCAATAAGGGAAACTGCGTAACTCCTGCCCCATAATCGGACCCTACTATTAGTCTATCCCTGGCAAGGACAATTGTCCATGTCTGCCTTTTTGTGTGTAACTACTTTAACCTGCTCACATACAGTGGCGACTTTCCCTTCTCACTGTACGATCGTCCTCGGGGACGCTCAGGATATGCTATAGAATCTGGAATCCTATCCTTAGTTTGCTCCAGATCAAACCATCTCACTTCTTTGTCCATTTTCAAGCTTCCTTCAGAAGCACATGTGCTCCCTCCACCTACCTCGAGGGTAGACTCTCTTTCCTCATCTGACATGTCTTGTACTTAACTATTGTGACTGTCATCCCCTTCACACTTATCCAGATTCAATCTACTTAAAGGTAATGCTCGACGTTCATCACTGTACAGGCTTCCCACCTCTCTTCGTGATCGAGGCATTATCGTTCTCACTAGTTTCGTACTTGCTATTTTGTCTCCACTGTTGATAGACTTTATCAATCCTTTCTCTGATGATTTCTGCATAAAATCTTTCTTCATCTAATGTAACTCTAGAGGCCCCTGGCATTTCTTCTTTATCAGAAGGAACTTTTCTTTTCTATCCCATTGTATTTCTGGGCTTGATCCTACTGGGTCTTTACAAGTGAGACTGGTACCAAGACCTCATTGCCTCCTTTTTTGTTCCATTTCTTGGTCTATCTTTCTTCACTTTCTCACAGCCCTTCTAATTTTGTATTCCCCTTACCTCCATTCTTCCCCTCTCCGTATTTCTTCTATTCTTTTTTTTTTATTTCATATAGTTTATACAAACTTTTGAAATACAAAAACTGACACAATTCTCACAAATAAACCTGCACTAAAATTAAATTTTTGTCACAGAAGAAAAGTTTCTGCATAGTGGAGTAGATTATCCGTGTTTAAGATTTATATTCTGACCATCAGTTCTCATTCACTGTTCACTGTTCACACGAGGAGGTACCAACTCGAACATCAACTATAGTTGTTCTAGAAATTTCGTTATTGATATCATCAGTAGTTTACTCTCACAGTTGTGTAGTTGGCACCACCATTCTTCACTACAATAAGTGCAATGTTTCTTCTATTCTTTCCTCTTCTTCCCTCCGTCTCTGTAATCTTTTGTCCCTTACTCTTTGTGCTTCCTCCTCTTCTTTCTTCCGTGACTGTCTATCTCTTACTTCTACACCCTCTGTCTACTGTCATACTTTCATTGTTCTTCTTTTCTCTCTTGCTCCTCCTGATATATCTGTTCTCGTCGCTCTCTGTTCTTCCTTTTCTGCTCATCTTCTCTCAATCTCTTCTCTCATTGTTTATCCTTTCTTTCTTGTTCGTTCTTGTCTTCTCTTTGCCGAACTTCTTCAATACTCTTCCCATCTATTTAAAGTAAGATCTGTCCCCCATATATTCGTTCTGCATTAGTGCTATCTCGTCAGCTTTATCCTTCTCTACTTTCCATCTCTTAATTTCCCTGTCTATTTCTGTCGACAATTTCTACCACTCACTCCTTTCTTCTTTGTCTTGTATGATCTCATAGATCTCTTCTTTTGCCTTATTCTCCTCTGGACTATCATCATTATTGTAAAATGGGGGTTTGTATATTGGATTACTATACCCCGCCTCTGCTTTCAACTCCTTTAAAGGGTACCACCCTATTTCTTCATTGCTAGTGCCTTTTACTTCAGGTGAGGTAAAGGGAGCAGAAGGCTCAACACCATCCTCCTTTCACTGACTAAGGGCCTCAATATGACCCTGGCGCTGATGGAATGAAGGGGGCCGGTATGCGACCGGCCCTCTTAATTCTGTCAGGGCCGATTACGAGGGTCCCTTTGTGGGACCCGGATCAGACGTCTGGTAAAACCAAACGTCTTTTCCGGGTCCCGCGAGGGGAAGAGGGAGGTAACAATGGAACACTTGTAATGTGCCCATTGTTACCTCCCTCCCCATTCCCATTGAGCCCTATGGGGGCTCAAATGGGAATGGGGAAAGGTCTTGCTAGGAGGACTTACCGGGTCCTGCTAGGTCGGAATGACCCGGTAAGTCCCCATTGCAGGAACCCGGTAATGGAGCCCGGTTTGGAGGCAGCCATGGAGCTAATAGCTCCATGGCTGCCTCCAAACTCGTAATGAGGCCCTAAGAATCCACCCCTCAGATGAAGGGTCTTCCCTTTCTTCATGGTACATTTTCCAGAGCTCAAAAATCACTAATCTTTTCTCTAATTTCTTCCCTGTTTACGCAGAGTGCAAGTACGTGGTCATGTGGTGTAATACCGCTTTTGACAATGATCCTCCTTGTAGCCATGCATGATCATTTTATCTGCCATGCCTTTCACCCATTCTGCACTATACTGTTTGAGCTTGGGCATATGCTTTGGTCATGTTTTACATAAGTGCATCAGAGGGGCATCAAGGGTAATCCAATCATGATAAGAGCTATTATGTGGCTACCTTGAACTATGATGACAGAGTGCATTTACTTTCTTTTTGTGGCATAGCATATGTTATTTTCTACTTGGCATGTAGGGTAAAGTAAACATGGTCAGTGTTATTTTGTGGCTTGACTGATTTATACTGTCGACTCAAGTCTAGCCATGTATTCTCTGTTTGTCATGGCATTTTTTAACTTTGCATCAAGGGTAAAAACAAACATGAGGGTCATTGCGTGGTACATTGGCCTATCTTGGCATACACAGTCTGGATACACTTTCTTTCTATGGCATGGCATTTTTACTGGCTGGAAGTCCTTATATGGTAATACTGGCATATATTGGTGTGGCATGCACTGACATGTATGGCCACAGCTTTAAAATGTTCTACATACTGGCCTCTCATTGTGGGAAAAGGCATCATGAACGTGCATTGGAGAATGGTCTTGTGCACGTTTGATGACTTGCATCTATTTTTTTCATGTGCTGCCATCAAAAAATTGATTGCAAACTGTGCCTTTTGCAGCCAATTTTTCACAGAAAGTGCTGTAGAATGCAGCATTTTAAACTATAACTTTACACATTTTCTCAGGACGAGCTCCTTCACTTTGCAGGATTGCTCCTGCATATTACTCGTATACATTTACAGCCCTCCAGTTATATTCACCAGCCACCGGTTCTCCATAGGCTTACCACCCTCACAATCTATTGGAGATTCTTCAATAATTGTCCTGCTATGAGATTTAGATGTTTGCCTTGGAGAGCTCTTGGGACAACTTGTCCACCTTTTCCTCCAACTCCGGCTGTCTTTGCGTCACCTTCGATCTGCCCCTGTTTAAGTTCCACAAACATGGCATTAAATCCTATCTGAGACTACTCCAGTCTGATCAAAGAGTCTTTAAACTCGCTGATATGTTGGCTGAGTTGGGAAATAATGTCTCTGTTTTCCTATTTCTCTTGGCAGCGCCCGATTTATGGGATGTACAGTGCCTATTGAGTTGGGCATGATGATGGTATGTTACCTGTCAGCAGTAATTGAAAAGCTTGGACAGAGAGAAACAGAAGCTCAGCTAGGTACTGCCATCCAGGCCAACTGCCAGCTCCAGAAATGCATTTACAGTTTTTAGTAAAATACATATTTGATTTGGGAAATTAACTTTGAAGAACATGCCTGCTTTTTCAAAATGTGGGTCTTTAGTCAAATCTGAAATTAATCTTGAGCTTTTAATCAGTAGTCACGTGTCACTTAAGTTTATGGATCCCACTGTGGTGTGCCCAGAGCTTCATATATGACTCGTGTTATCATAGACTATGGGCCTGGTTCTTAAAAACCTTTTTTGGTGCAAGTGATGAGATGTGCGAGTGCATCTCATCACTTGCACCACAAATTTTCACAAAGGCCATCTGGTGCACCCATTCAAATAGTGTTTTTCACCCCTTTGCACATGTGTTCAAATCAGGGTGAATGTATTTGCATTTACACATCCTGAATTCACAAATGGCGTTTGCTATTAAATGCACAGAAATTAGGGGTGTTACCCTCCGTCTTTGGGAACAGCTGCAGGCAGATGTGCAAATCATGACAGCGACAGTTCTGACCATGTCATGTATTTTTCTTTTTTTTCATAATGGCGCAATCCCATAGGACAGCATTCCATGAATCAGGCCCTAAGTGTTTAAACTGCTGCTCTCATCCTTGCATTTCAAGTCCTCAAACAGGGCTGGAAATGCTTTTTTTGGTTAAGATTTTGCAGTGATGGGCTTTCTAGGGATCCATCCGTCACGTCACTGTGAAATGCGCTCGCAGCACCCACATGGCTGTTGGGAATCGGTGATACATTAGTGTCAGGAGGCCGACCCACCACTAATGCATGCAAGGGGGCTTACCAGCACATCTTTGAAACTGCTGACTAGCCCCAAGAAAGGTATAATGCAACTTTGAGAATAAGGTGACATGCACATTTCTAGAAGTAGTACAAATGCAAGAAGCGCATTCTTTGCAGTCCTTTCACTTGCGCTACTTTTTCAGAATCCGCCCCTATGATGCCAAGATGTACACAGAAAAAGTGAGTGCATTCTTTACACTTGAGTGATATAAATGAAAACCCATGCAGTCAGCATAAAGAGTTCTGCAATCCGGCTTCATCTATGCACACCTGGAATGCGTAATTGGAATTTTTGTATGGTAACAGGCCTTTGATTGCCTTTAGAGAGCATATCCAACTAATACACTACAGTCACCACCAAGATGTGTGCATTGCATCGGGAGCTTAATCAATAATCATTTCAGATTAGCCCAGACAGGGTCACTACCTTGAATCGGGCACTTACCCTGCAATGTAGATGGGTGCTTGCCAGGCATAATGATATGTCTGTCATTACCCATCGATTGTCCCTACTTTTACTGCTCGTGTTCTCTAAATATATGGAATTCTCTCGATCTCCACTTGACCAAATAGTGAGAATGCTTGCAGCAACAAGTAGCCGCTGCCATAACAATACTATGCATGGATGCAAATCAGGTTCCCCTTCCCCAGGAAAGGGGTACTATTGCGGATATCGTGAGCAGATGACACTTTGAAAGTCATAAACCCTAACTGGAGGCATTCTGATGTGCGTTCTTTTTTTAAAGAGTGGGCTGTTTTGTCATGCCATACATTTAATTTATATTAAATATGGTGCAACCCATGCTGGGGAAATGCACGTCAGCTAATGCTTGATGAAGGAGAAGCTTTCTAATTGACACCGTGGCAAAAGGAATGGTTAATCAGGTCCTGACATTGACAGCCATTACCTTTGTTTCAACACACTTTTCCTCTATGAACTGATTCTTCATTGGTCTACTTATAAGTCAATTAGATATACATATTTATCATTCAGTATTATATCCATCATAGGGTATGTGGGCCTCATTACGAGATGGGCGGTAGCCATGGTACCATGGCTGCCTCCCATACCGTGTCTGAGTCCGGTGTTGTTCAATGGGAACTTACCGGTGCAATCCAACCTTGGCGGGACCGGTAAGTCCCCATTGAACAAACCATTCCCCATCCCCATTTGAGCCCCCATAGGGTTCAATGGGAAAGGGGAGGGCGCTAATTATGGGCTCGCGAATGGCAAGGCCATTATTAGCGCCCTGGTCCCTTAGCGGAACCCGTAAGGGACGTGTGGTCAGAACACACGTTCGTTACGGTTCCCTCCAAGGGACCTCGGAATAGGGCAGTAAGGGATTACTGGCAACAGTCTCCTTAACGGTGTCCGGTATCCCTTACCACCCTACTCGTAATGAGGCCCAATGATTTTCTGTTGATAAATGTTTACGCAGCAGGCTCTGCTGTGGTCTGACTGATGTCTTTGTTTTATGTATGTTAATTATTTTCTATTTTAAAAATTGCCTGCACTTTTTTATTGAAGGATAATTGAAGACGCCTGAACACAAATAACATTTCCTGACACAAAACGAACATGATTTTGTTCATGTTTGAGAACATTATTGTTTTTTTAAATTGATTTTAATTCCTTTTCATTTTGAAATGTACTTGCTGTCCACTACCGAAAGATAATTCAATAAACGTGTCACAACACGAGAAAACTTTATGTGCGCATAACATGAATATAGAAAGTCGTGTTTGTGCTATTAAATGTTATTAAATATAGTCCCATGCATGACTACAAACATGGCAGAAAGAGGAAATTTAAAATAGGGGTTTATCTCATATGTCATAAAAATTTCGAATATTAACTGGTAAAACTGGCAAAAAAAAATATGCATCTATATGTCTTATACTGTAACTTTAACCAAGCAGTTTCTAATTAGGAATGAACACCAAAAGGTAAGCCCTAAGTGGGTAGGCAGGTTACCACATGGCAGTGTGGAATTCTAGTCCCAAACATACTGTACATAGAAACAAATACTGCCTTTCGCTCCATCTGTAGAATATGGATACACATCACATGGTCTTTCTTTTATGCAAACACAGACACATTCTGTAGCCACACCACTGGGTGCTCCTTGTGGAAGAAGCCAAGTAGCAGAAGTATTTATTTTATGTTGTTATATTAGCTATGTGCTGAAAGCATAGAAGTCGATTATCTTCATTTTAAGTTTCTATTAGGATTCACCATGTATATGTTACAGAATAACATCGCACTACCTTAACAAGCCTGTAGTCCTCCACAAGAGTGTATACTACACCCACGTCACATTGACCAAAACAAGCAAATTCTATGCACTTTTGGTGATTTGGACTTAGCCTTTAACTATTAAAAAAAAGAAGCTAAGCAACAACATTGATTTGTCAATAAAACATGTTAATCCTATAAACATTCTCAAGACATAAGGCCCTAAACATCACATCAGAGACGTAAAGATAAAGTAGACCAACATGCTGATGTAGAATAACCTGCTTAGATTGGCAGATGAATGGGGGCTAGACCTCTGGAATGCCCACACTCATCACACCACACAGGGATTGACAAAGTTCATTGGTATGATATGATGTGATGTGGAAATTATAACACGCCTGTACACAAGTGTTTCTAGGCGCAACAAGACAAGGAGGGGAAAACAAAGGGAGGGCAAAATAACGATCTTACTAGGCCTTGTGTCATTCAGATCGCGCACATGCGGGGAAGAGGGAAGGCGAGAAGTGCCAGGGGGAGGGGAAGTGCAGTTAACTCACAAGTGCAGCCAACAGGTGGCTCATAAGTGCAGAGAGAAGGGACTGTAGGGTTGCAGATAGAGATCCTTAAGGGCTGGGGAGCCAGGAGGCAGTGCGGGGGCAACTGGGCATGCAGCAGCCTGGGCCCAAATTCAGAGGTTGCCAGTGCGCGGAGCAGTCAGGTGCATCAGCAGGGATCAGCATTGAATCAAAGAAGGTCAAGTATACAACTACATTGTTCAGTGATTTCTTATGACATTTCTGATATGTTCCTGTTTAGTAGGAGTTCTGCACAAGGCAATTCTATAAACACTGCTGAACTGTGTGAACATTGACCAGAGGCAGCTAATCTAATAATAATAAAAATAATGTATGCAAATATGCCCTATGTAAAGCACCTTGGATAAACATGCTATATAAATAGCACATTATTATTATATCTAACCCAAGAAGGATTACTGTATTTCGGGTTCTACTTTTTATCCAGCTACCACACCCCAGAACAATACCTAACTGCTGAACACACTTCACAAGTTCCCATTTTACAATGACATACATGAGCGTTTGGAAGACCAAGCTCTATAAAAATGGCATTTTCCCGTGGGTTAAGATGGAATACACCTGCTTTCATTTTGTAATGGCAAACCATGAACATGTACATGGACACTGAAGAGGAAGCCCCCACTCTGTATATCCACGTTGAAGTACAATGGTTTTACTTTGATGTTCTCTTCCCTCATTTGCACTATATGTAATGTACGTCCTTTCACTATGGTTAAGACACTGAATATATTTGTATGGGCGAGTGGATGAGTAAATCTTTGTCTGTCCTCCATGTCACGCCAGGTAGTTTGGTAAAATGAATAAGGATCATCAAGGAGTTTGGCCTTTATCACTTTCATGCCTTAGACAGTGAAAAGCAAAGCAATGCCTTAATGGCCATGCAATGTACTATTTAGGAAACCGAGTATTAGGAGGAATGGCGGAGTGAACTGGAGGTTTAGTTCTGGAAATTCATCCCTGTGAAACATCAGAACAGTCCTCCTGAGGGGTATTGTAGTCTTCAAAGCACATATCCTGTGGTGTCACAGGAAGATCTCTTGCGGATTGGCTCTACCATCTCTAGACCGCAAGGACATCCATACTTTTGGCTGCTGCTAGGATACCCCACATAGGGACTTGTGTGAACACCTTCCAGGATTTACCCTGTTTGGGTGCCCTGCTAAGAGTTAGTAAATTGGAGATGCAGGACTGTGAGCTATGTCAGACACAAGAAATGTGGGATGAGACATTCCTACGATGCATGTGGTCCTGCAGCAGTTGGCTCCCAGCACTGCATATGATGATCATCTCTTCGATTCTGGCCACAGGATGAACATTTAAAGTTGCTGCCGGGTCCTGGTGCGCATGAGACTATCTGGTGGTTCCCAGAGATTATGGGCCTGATTTACAAAACATTTTCCAATGGGATTGCACCATTGTGAAACATTTTTCTATATTGGGGCCTAAGTCTGAAAGATTCCTGATCTGCAAATGTGTTATGGGGCCTGCAGACTGCCAGATTCAGGTAAGTTCTCATCTGAGTGTATCTCCATGTGCAGCCCTACCTACTCTATTCTTGGCAGCCACAATACTACTCCAAAACACGAGGCAAAATTGCGGCAAGGAAGAAATAGAAACCCAAGCGCTGGTACACCAATGAGAGTAACTTAGCGAGAATGCAGCAGGTGAATGAATAGCCTGGGTATTTTGCCTGATACTCCACAATGTATAAACATAATAGAGACATACACATTCACACTGCGCACATATCAATGTATTCCATGCATCCTTGCATGTAATGTATTGAACTAAAGATCAGCCTAACGCGTGTTTCGAGCCACTGCTCTTCTTCCGAGGCTGAATTGAAACATCCCACAATTAATTTTTCAAGTATGTTGATACATAGACACTTTGGTTTGTGCCACTAAATGCAAGGATGCATGGAATACATTGATATGTACGCAGTGTGAATGTATATTTCTCTACTACTCCAAAACACTAATTGTAGTCCCCTGCACCATTAAAAACGGTGTCAAAGTATTACAATATTATATAGCCAAAGCTAATAATTTGACTTGGAGGCTCTTCACTGAACAGTCAAGCAACGAACAGAGAAGAGAGCCTTTAATATTAACAGGGAAGCACGCATGGAGACAGAAGAGAAAAAAAGACTATAGAAATTAAATAGTATGTTTAAAGAATTTAAAAGATTACATGGAGTGCCAAACTTACAGGCCGATTCATGGAATAATTAGCGCGGCGCAAGTGGGCAAAAACGTTCGAATCGCAGTGGAATAGCGAAAATCGCAGTGCAAGTGCGAAAATCGCACGAAAAGCAGCGCACGTCGATTCATGGAAGTCCGTGCGCGAGAAAACCAGCGGATGTGCGATAAAAAAGTGCGCGGCGCACGTTGGCGCACAGGCCATCTAACAGCGTGCGCCAGGTCACAGCGAAAATCGCACAGGCCACAGCAAAATTCGCACATAGCGCGGCGCACGCAACAAAAGTAGGCGGAACACGGGCGTAACACTCGGAATGGGGAACAACTTGCCAAAACGTGGGCGTCACGGGGGAAGTACAGGGCACAAGTGCGCAGAACGCCCACACGCTCGCCTACAACACATATTCATGGAATAGAATAGGGCAAAAAAGCGCACGCTCAAACCAGCGCACCGGCACAAACACGACCGCCACAAGAAAGCAGGCGGTAGCGTCTCTGCGGCTGTAAGAAATGTGCGCCAAAAGGTGCGCCAACAAATAGCACCTATATACTGCCATGATGAATGTCCTATACTGTGGCCCTCCAGGACAAATGACGTGCAAAGGGGTACCCACAAACACGGACACTCGCTGACAAAAAATACGTGTGCGTGTATACCGGGGTGCGCGGGAAGTCTCACACGCGATTTGGCCGGGTATGTGGATTTCAGGGGTGCGCGGGAAGTTCCACACGCGATTTCAGCAGGGTACGTGTATTTCAGGGGTGCGCGGGAAGTTCCACATGCGATTGGCCCAGTGCGAGCAGGGTACGTGTATTTCAGGGGTGCGCGGGAATTTCCACACGTGATTTCAGCAGGGTACGTGTATTTCAGGGGTGCGCGGGAAGTTCCACACGCGATTTCAGCAGGGTACGTGTATTTCCGGGGTGCGCGGGAAGTCCCACACGCGATTTCAGCAGGGTACGTGTATTTCAGGGGTGCGCGGGAAGTTCCACACGCGATTGGCCCAGTGCGAGCAGGGTACGTGTATTTCAGGGGTGCGCGGGAATTTCCACACGCGATTTCAGCAGGGCACGTGTATTTCAGAGGTGCGTGGGAAGTTCCACACGCGATTGGCCCAGTGCGAGCAGGGTATGTGTATTTCAGGGGTGCGCGGGAATTTCCACACGCAATTTCAGCAGGGTACGTGTATTTCAGGGGTGCGCGGGAAGTTCCACACGCGATTTCATCAGGGTAGGTGTATTTCAGGGGTGCGCGGGAAGTTCCACACGCGATTGGGCCAGTGCGAGCAGGGTACGTGTATTTCAGGGGTGCGCGGGAATTTCCACACGCGATTTCAGCAGGGTACGTGTATTTCAGGGGTGCGCGGGAAGTTCCACACGCGATTTCATCAGGGTACGTGTATTTCAGGGGTGCGCGGGAAGTTCCACACGCGATTGGCCCAGTGCGAGCAGGGTACGTGTATTTCAGGGGTGCGCGGGAATTTCCACACGCGATTTCAGCAGGGTACGTGTATTTCAGGGGTGCGCGGGAAGTTCCACACGCGATTTCATCAGGGTACGTGTATTTCAGGGGTTCTGGGGAGTACCACACGTGAATTGGCCGGTGGGCCCTCCCAGGTGTACGCTCCACAACCTCCACGGACCATGTAGGCAGCCCACACCACGGGGGACTACCCTGCACCCATGCTCATGTCCCGCAGGCAGCCCATCCACCATGGGCATGCCCCCCAGCCAACCCACATGTCACCTTGCACTACTGATCAACAATGCATGTCTCCCACCACCCCCACCCCCCTGCCACCATGGGCAGCCTCCACCAGGCCCCCACTCATGTCTCCCATCACCCCCACCCCCCAGCCACCAGGGGCACCCTCCACCAGGCCCCCACCCATGTCTCCCACCACCCCCACCCCCCAGCCACCAGGGGCACCTTCCACCAGGCCCCAACCCATGTCTCCCACCACCCCCACCCCCCAGCCACCAGGGGCACCCTCCACCAGGCCCCCACTCATGTCTCCCACCACCCCCACCCCCCAGCAGTGCAGGGGCAGCCTCCACCAGGCCCCCACTCATGTCCCCTATCACCCCCACCCCCCCGCCACCAGGGGCACCCTCCACCAGGCCCCCGCCCATGTCTCCCACCACCCCCACCCCCCAGCCACCATGGGCACCCTCCACCAGGCCCCCACCCATGTCTCCCACCACCCCCACCCCCCAGCAGTGCAGGGGCAGCCTCCACCAGGCCCACACTCATGTCCCCTATCACCCCCACCCCCCGCCACCAGGGGCAGCCTCCACCAGGCCCCCACCCATGTCTCCCACCACCCCCACCCCCCAGCAGTGCAGGGGCAGCCTCCACCAGGCCCCCACTCATGTCCCCTATCACCCCCACCCCCCCGCCACCAGGGGCACCCTCCACCAGGCCCCCACTCATGTCTCCCACCACCCCCAGCCACCAGGGGCAGCCTCCACCAGGCCCCCACCCATGTCTCCCACCACCCCCACCCCCCAGCAGTGCAGGGGCAGCCTCCACCAGGCCCCCACTCATGTCCCCTATCACCCCCACCCCCCCGCCACCAGGGGCACCCTCCACCAGGCCCCCACTCATGTCTCCCACCACCCCCACCCCCCAGCAGTGCAGGGGCAGCCCCCACCAGGCCCCCACTCATGTCTACCACCACCCCCACCCCCCAGCCACCATGGGCACCCTCCACCAGGCCCCCACCCATGTCTTCCACCACCCCCACCCCCCAGCAGTGCAGGGGCAGCCTCCACCAGGCCCCCACTCATGTCTACCATCACCCCCACCCCCCAGCATCCAGGGTCACCCTCCACCAGGCCCCCACTCATGTCTCCCACCACCCCCACCCCCTGCCACCATGGGCAGCCTCCACCAGGCCCCCACTCATGTCTCCCACCACCCCCACACCCCAGCAGTGCAGGGGCAGCCTCCACCAGGCCCCCACTCATGTCTCCCACCACCCCCACCCCCCAGCATCCAGGGTCACCCTCCCCCAGGCCCCCACTCATGTCTCCCACCACCCCCACCCCCCAGCAGTGCAGGGGCAGCCTCCACCAGGCCCCCACTCATGTCTACCATCACCCCCACCCCCCAGCATCCAGGGTCACCCTCCACCAGGCCCCCACTCATGTCTCCCAGCACCCCCACCCCCCTGCCACCATGGGCAGCCTCCAACAGGCCCCCACTCATATCTCCCACCACCCCCACCCCCCAGCCACCAGGGGCACCCTCCACCAGGCCCCCACCCATGTCTCCCACCACCCCCACCCCCCAGCAGTGCAGGGGCAGCCTCCACCAGGCCCCCACTCATGTCCCCTATCACCCCCACCCCCAGCCACCATGGGCACCCTCCACCAGGCCCCCACCCATGTCTCCCACCACCCCACCCCCCAGCAGTGCAGGGGCAGCCTCCACCAGGCCCACACTCATGTCCCCTATCACCCCCACCCCCTGCCACCAGGGGCAGCCTCCACCAGGCCCCCACCCATGTCTCCCACCACCCCCAGCCACCAGGGGCACCCTCCACCAGGCCCCCACCCATGTCTCCCACCACCCCCACCCCCCAGCCACCAGGGGCACCCTCCACCAGGCCCCCACCCATGTCTCCCACCCCCCCCGCCCCCCGCCACCAGGGGCACCCTCCACCAGGCCCCCACTCATGTCTCCCACCACCCCCACACCCCAGCCACCAGGGGCAGCCTCCACCAGGCACCCACTCATGTCTCCCACCACCCCCACCCCCCAGCAGTGCAACGGCAGCCTCCACCAGGCCCCCACTCATGTCTACCACCACCCCCACCCCCCAGCAGTGCAGGGGCACCCTCCACCAGGCCCCCACCCATGTCTCCCACCACCCCCACCCCCCAGCCACCATGGGCACCCTCCACCAGGCCCCCACCCATGTCTCCCACCACCCCCACCCCCCCAGCAGTGCAGGGGCAGCCTCCACCAGGCCCCCACCCATGTCTCCCACCACCCCCAGCCACCAGGGGCATCCTCCACCAGGCCCCCACCCATGTCTCCCACCACCCCCACCCCCCAGCCACCAGGGGCACCCTCCACCAGGCCCCCACCCATGTCTCCCACCACCCCCACCCCCCAGCCACCAGGGGCACCCTCCACCAGGCCCCCACTCATGTCTCCCACCACCCCCACCCCCCAGCCACCAGGGGCAGCCTCCACCAGGCCCCCACTCATGTCTCCCACCACCCCCACTCCCCAGCCACCAGGGGCAGCCTCCACCAGGCCCCCACTCATGTCTCCCACCACCCCCACCCCCCAGCAGTGCAGGGGCAGCCTCCACCAGGCCCCCACTCATGTCTACCACCACCCCCACCCCCCAGCAGTGCAGGGGCACCCTCCACCAGGCCCCCACTCATGCCTCCCACCACCCCCACCCCCCAGCCACCAGGGGCACCCTCCACCAGGCCCCCACCCATGTCTCCCACCACCCCCACCCCCCAGCAGTGCAGGGGCAGCCTCCACCAGGCCCCCACTCATGTCCCCTATCACCCCCACCCCCCCGCCACCAGGGGCACCCTCCACCAGGCCCCCACCCATGTCTCCCACCACCCCCACCCCCCAGCCACCAGGGGCACCCTCCACCAGGCCCCCACTCATGTCTCCCACCACCCCCACCCCCCAGCCACCAGGGGCAGCCTCCACCAGGCCCCCACTCATGTCTCCCACCATCCCCACCCCCCAGCCACCAGGGGCAGCCTCCACCAGACCCCCACTCATGTCTCCCACCACCCCCACCCCCCAGCAGTGCAGGGGCAGCCTCCACCAGGCCCACACTCATGTCCCCTATCACCCCCACCCCCCGCCACCAGGGGCAGCCTCCACCAGGCCCCCACTCATGTCTACCACCACCCCCACCCCCCAGCAGTGCAGGGGCACCCTCCACCAGGCCCCCACTCATGTCTCCCACCACCCCCACTCCCCTGCCACCATGGGCAGCCTCCACCAGGCCCCCACTCATGTCTCCCACCACCCCCACCCCCCAGCCACCAGGGGCAGCCTCCACCAGGCCCCCACTCATGTCTACCACCACCCCCACCCCCCAGCCACCATGGGCAGCCCCCACCAGGTCCTCACAATCCCCAATCATGTGCGTAATGGACAGCCTCCACAGCCAAAAAGCCCTACCAAGTAACCCATTCACCCACATGGAAATGGAAATCACATGTTACACCCCCAATGTTCATTAAGCTAATGAACCCATGTCCGTCACACACAATGGTTGCAATTGAATGGGAAAACACACAACATGACATGCATGAAACCAATGAGATGATACCACACAGTGAAGTATGGAAACAAAATTGTATTGAAAAAAATAAAGAATGCTAAAGAAAGAAAACAAACTACAATGTGAATGAGAAAAAAAAGCTGCATGTCCGTATAAAAACACAAAACTGCAAATCAGAATCCAAAAAATATTTGGCCAAAGTCAAAAGTTAAAAAATCTCCATGCAATAAAGAACTATGTAAAAAACTACCAAGGGTCCATGAGCCCAACTGAACAAAGGAAACCTACTAAAAAACCTACCTAAAAATCAACTATATACAAAAGTGGAGCAGTGTCCGTCGACTCCAAATCATAATAAGAAAGAAAGGAAACCTAAAACTAAAGAACTATATACAAAGGCGGCGGGCAAGTCCAGCGGCTCACTCCGTGGTGTCCCGGGCCAGGGCATCATCGAACACCTGTTCGATGTCCCGGAGGCGGTCCAGTTCCCTGGCCCCGAGGGTCCGCAGGGACGACGCCGTGTCCTCCTCAAACCCCCTGCGGATTGCCTCGAGGCACTCGGCCCGCCTCAGGGCCCTCCTCATGGAGTTCTCCGCCCTGACCATTGTGAGCCGCCCCTCTTCCGCCTGCCGCCGCTCCGCACCTAAGGCGTGGCCCAACCGCTGCCACACGGAAGACACTCTCTGTCCTGGGTCCCCCTGCCCTCCGGCCTATGCCTGCCCCTCCGATGTCGAAAGCCCCGAGCCTTCATGTCTCCCACCATGTTGCTGCTGCTGCTGCTCTGCCTCTGCCCGTGCACTGCCTCCTGCTGCCTGCACATTCTCCGCCGGCTGGGGTGCAGTTGTTGATGTGGCCACCCCTGCTGGACCTCCGACTCCCGACTGTGGCAGGGATGCCTCCTCCACCAGCCTGGCCGCACCGTCAGAGGCAGCTCCACAGGGCACCCAGGTGACTGATGGGTGGGAAGATGGCACAGAGGACAACTGGCGCGTAGGGGTTCCAGTTGAGGAGGGGGTCAGAGCAAGCCCCATCAGATGGAGGAATCCGGCCTGGGTGACCTGTCCCAGCAGGCTGACGTGGTCAACGAGCCATTCGAGATGACGTGCAGTCTCTCCATGAAAAGACTGCAGGTCACCTCGCATGGCCCGTTGACGCAACGCCACACCAGCCAGGACAGGCTCAACCCGGACCTGGATGGCCACGTCCGCAGGCAGAGGAAGGCCAGTTCACGTCAGCTCATCCCCTGCCTGAAAACGGGTCTGGACGTAGGCATCCCTGCTGGTGCAAGATGATGCAGGGACAGGATCAGGGACAGGATTGCACACAGGCACCTCCGCGGCCACCTGTGCTGCCTCCTGTCCCTGGTCCTGCACTGCACCACTAGCACCAGTGGGATCCCCACCTCCAGACCCCGTCTCTGGTGCTTGCACGGCCCCCTCCTCCACCAAACCCCCCACGAACCTGGATGACTCCGTGCCATCTTCCCCTGTTGGGCACTGTGGGGTCCCAGCTGCCCCTTCTGCTGCCGAGGAGTCCAACTGCAACCTCCGCCTCTTGGACCTCCTCCCGGCAGCTGCAGCCTGGGACGCGGCACCGGACTCCTCACTCCCCGACGAGATGACAACACGGGAGGGGAGCCGGGCCTTGCGTCTCCGGCTGGCGGTCGGATCCCCGGCGCTGTGCTCCACAGCACCTTCTCCGCCCTCTTCATCAGTTGACGCTGCAGACAGGGAGAAACAAAACACAGGCATCAGGGCACTGTACAATGGACACATACACGCATGACAGTTGCACATGAGTGGCATTGGCAAACCTCAGACATGTCATCACAATCCCCAACACACATGTCATTGCAACTCACACACATGAGCCATACCACAGCCATATCGCAACTGCCACCACCATCCCTGCACATACAACAGCATCAGCAGCCAAAGGGGAGCCAGACATCACATGCAACACAGGAAGTGCACCACACATGTACACACAGCACCACACTTGCATGCATGTCTACACCTCTGCCAAGTGTTGCACTGTTCAGACGGGCATCCATGTCACATCTGCCAATCAGGCTTCCACATACCGCTGTCACATGCATCCATGTTGCATCACTGTTGCACCCTTGACAAATACACACACATGCACATGTACACAGTGCTCATACATGCAGCCGAAAACAACATACATGCCTGACATCACGGACATGTCTACTTACATACACATTCATCCAAACATGTGTGCACGCACAACTGCATTTGCCATGCAAGCCCACACACACAAGCACCATCCATGTCTCACACATTACAGCCCTCGCATGTGTCAGACCCACGGCCCTGTACACCCCCTCCCATACTCGACCCCATACAAACAGATGTGCAACCGGCACAATGCCGAATACTCACCACACGCACTGCTCACAATCAGGATGCATGTACACTCACCGCTCGACTCCAGACGGGTCTGCTTCTCTAGGACCTGGACGTGGAGCGCTGGGGATATGCGTTCCAGGACCCCCATCTGTTCTTCCGACAAGTGGCCCCGGCGCCCCTTGGCATCCGCTGCCTTCAAGAGGCGCCGGGCCTTGTTCAGGGTCCTGGACCTGAAGTCCTCCCAGCGATTCCTGACATGTTGTAAGTCCCGGACTGCCACCCCCTCCGCGTTGATGGCAGTCACGATGTCAGTCCAGATCCGAGTCCGTCCTTCCTTGTCGCCGCGGGAACTTCAGAAGAGGGCATCATACTGCCCCAGGACTTGCTCCACCAGGACACCAACTTCGGTGGCACTGAAGCTGGTGCCCCTCTGCCTCTCTGGCCGGGGGTTGTCAGTGGTCACAGATGGTGTTTGCCCCGACATGACAACCCCAGAGGCAGGAGTGGGTGGGCAACTGGGTCCTGGGGCTGGGCTGTGGAGCGATGGAATTCCAGTCGGGAGTCTTCGGTTCCAGCAGGGGTGGTCACAGCAACAGCACCCCTGGCTGATGTGCAGGCAGCAAATGGCAGTGCATGTGGGCAGCAGGCAGTCAGGCAGCAGCAGATGGCAGGTGGGAGCGTGCTCGGGGCTCTGGGGGGCAGTAGTCCGGCCTTCTGGGCAGGAGCGTGGTCTTCCGTGTACTTACGCGTGGCCAGCTTGGTACGGAGTGATTTGGCACGTGAAAATCCTGCACGTCAGCATGAAAACCGAGGAAAGGCCCTTAGCGCGTAAGTGCGTCAGCACGCATACGCGAATCTATTGGACCAAAGGCCCTCAGCGCGTAAGCGCGTCTGTGACGTGACCTGCACGGGTGTTTCCCACACAGCACGTGATGACAGAGCACACGTGGAAAGACTGCATGTCAGAGTGTCATCGCGTGTAATTGGACAGCACGGCAGAGTCTCATTGCGTGTAATTGGACAGCACGTCAGGGTGTCATCGCGTGTAATTGGACAAAAGTGTGCGTACACGCGATTGGCCTATGTACGTGTATATCAGGTGTGCGCGGACACTTACACACGCAAGTACGTCAGCACACCTGTATCCCGGTGTGCGCGGGAATTTCCACACGCTATTGGACTGGGTACTGGATTTCAGGGGTGTGCGGGTCACACGCTCGCCTACAACACGCGCAACGCATTAATTTGTGCGCTAAAAAAATAACAAGCTCAGACCCAGGATGAACATACCGTTCCTAGCAGCAGTGGGTGTGGCCTACCAAAGGAGGAGGAGGAGGAGGATAGTCAGGGCCAGAATATTCACACCCAGAACCAGCCTTTTCGGGATGCCTGATGACCAGGTGCATGGGAGGTACAGGTTTCCACCATACATCATACTGGACCTGGTGAGTGAGTGGGAGGATGACCTCACATCACCCACCCTGTGCTCCCAAGCACTCAGCCCCCTGGAGAAGGTCCTCAATGTACTGCACTTCTTAGCCACTGGATCATTTCAGCGGACAAGTGCCATTGTGGGTGGTGTATCACAGGCCACCCAGTCACGCTGCCCACACCAGGTCTTGAACATCATCACTGCACGCCCATCAGTCCGCAGGCACATATACCTGCCCAGAACCCCTGCAGAAAGGCATGCTGCCGCCCTGGATTTCTACGCTGTGGCACGATTCTCCAAAGTGCTAGGTGCCATCGACTGCACCCATGTGGCTCTACGTCCCCCCAGGGCATCTGAGCACATCTATAGGAACCGCAAGCACTGGCATTCCATCAACGTGCAGGTAGTATGTAATGCCAAGGGAATCATCACCTCAGTATATGCCAACTATCCCGGGTCCACCCACGACAGCTTCATTTACCGAATGTCCACCCTAAGCCGGGACCTAGAAGCTGGGCGGCATGGCGATACATGGCTGCTTGGTGAGTATGAATTCCACTGCACATGCATGCATGTCAGATACTGAGCAAGGTCACAACCCCACCAATGATACCAATCACCACCTCCACAGGGGACAGTGCCTACCCTCTCAGCCCCCACATGATGACACCAATTCGGAACCCCACCACGCCACCCCAGGTAAGATATAACGCAGGTCACATTACAACCCGGGGCATAGTGGAGCGCACATTCGGAGTGCTGAAGTCACGCTTTTGCTCCCTTGACCGTTCTGGCGGGCAGCTGTTTACGCTCCCCCAGTAGTGTGCAGGATCATAGTGGCAGCATGTGTCCTGCACAACGTTGCAACACGCCGGGGCCTGGCCGTGGACATGGTGGTGCCCCCCCATCCCCAACCACATGCACAGCCGCTGCGCATGGGAGGGGAAAGGGCACGGGTGGAGGCAGCCCGTACACAGCTAGTGGCTAATTACTTCACATAGAAATCACACCCCTGTGGAGTGCACACTGCCCTGCCACATTCCATCTGACAATCAATGATGACTCAACCTGACACTGACCCTGAATGTCTGTAGAAAGAACCGTGAAAACCATATCAGCCTGAGATTGTTCACCTGGAAGTGTCACAATGTGTGCATCCCTACCCACACAGACACCACCAATGCAGTTTTGTGAAGTTGCACATTCAAGCAGCTAAAATGAATGCCCACTTGCAAAATGCAACAAGAGGACAGTGCCATGTCAGCCAACCCAACCCCAGCACCGCCACACCACACACCGTGCCATGTCATGCTATTTGCAGGTAAAGCAAGTAATCCACACAACATGACACTAGTGTCACAATGTACAGTGTCCCTATTAGATACTTGCAACACCTGAAATGCTCACAGTAATGCCGGACCAACAACAAACTTGAGCACGTACTACCATTAACATGACATCACTAATGTTAAATATTAGTAGTCTCACCACCTGGAAATGCCTGCACTCCCACCACTACCAACTGTGCAGTGTTGGCGCCATGTAGAGTTGTAGGTGCACTGCTGCCAACATGGACCACATCTCCAGACTAGAGGTCCTTGTGTAGACATGAGGAAGGGACCTGCAAATTGGGAGGCAGACACAGAAGATGAGTTACACATCAATGCAACATGCAGTGTACAACACAACAGCAATATGCACTAGGAATGTATACACAGTATTGACTACAGACTGCCCACACAGCTCATGGGAGTCCAACGTCACTGTGTAATTCACTGTCACTTGGGCACACCCTTTGCAAGCCCATGGCAACGGGAAGCAGGAGGGGTGTGTGTGACTCAAACCCAAGCATCTGAACCAAATACATTACAAGCCTGCATGTGCCCAGCCACAATGCAGCGTATGCCCACAGGAACCACGGAAGCCAACAAATCGTCCCAAAAAAATAGGGAATAAAATAAATAAAAATAAAAATAAAAATAAAAAAAAATAAAAAATGGCCATTGAAGGGCCCGGGGGGGTTGGGGAGGCCACCCAGGAGGTCCGAGGACAGGATGCACACCAGAACCCACCTGCGTGGAACCTGGGAAAAAAAACACCTCCATGGGCTCATGGCCCACACGGCTACCCTATTGTGGGAGTATCACTGCTGTCGCTATTATCACCCTGTGCAGCTGCATCCGGAGGTGGTTGCACTATGGGAGGCAGCCCACGCAAGGCCCTAGTCTGCTCCTCCATGGCTGCAAGCATGCGGGTGTGGTAGGTCTGGTTCTGGAGGATGAGTGTGCGGAGGTCCCCATGCAACAACTCACGGGATGCCCGGACCTCTGCCCTCGTTGCCTGCATCTCAGCTGAGAGCGTACGGGTGAGACGCTCCAGCTGCTGTTCTGTCCTTTGGTGTGTTGAAGCCTCAAGCTCAACAAGAGTCGTCCTGAGGTGAAGGAGCTCCTGCCTCAGGGCTTCCCTGTGGCCCTGGGACTCAATGGAGATGGCCTCCTGCAGAATCGCCAGTGCCGCCCGCCTGTCCCTGTTGGACCCCAACATGTCCTCCCTGTGTGACTGGCAGATGGAGTCGGTTGCCTGCTCTAGTCGCTCCATCAGCCTTTCAGGGGGGACAATGGAAGTGGCCACCCTATCCATGGCCTGAGCCATCATCTCGGATGATGCTGCCTGTTGGGTTGCCATACCATAAATGGATTGCTCCCATGCGGTATTGCCAGGTGGCGTACGGCCACCACGTCGGCGGGCACCACACCTGTCTGGGGCAAGGCGAACTGCGCCTTGCTGTGCCGGCACTGCCTGAGGCTGCAGGACTGCATTCCCCCTCTGATCTGCTGGCCCGTGCACAGGATCAGATGTCGCGGAGTGTGACCCTGCATCCGTAACCACCAAAGGCGTAGCTGCCAACACTGACATCCCCATTGAGGGTTCTGACCCTGGTGCAGGTGGGTGAGACAGAACAGAATCCCTCCCTAGAACACTCACCTGCGACGGCACGTAGGTCTCATCCGAATCAACACCTGAGTACAGCTCGGGGGAGGTGCAGCCAGAGACACCCCTTGAGAGCAGGACCTGCAGCACTTGTGGGTTCTCACCCACCACCACACCACGTCCCTCACTGGTGGTTGGTCGGCCCTCGGACCCCTCCTGGGTCTGCACCATCTCCACAACCCCAGCAGTATCAGGTGCGTCTTCCCCTGCAAAGACATAAAAACAAAGAAATGGAAACAGGCATTAGCACCATGGCACACAATGAGGGCTGAGAAGCAAGAGAACCAGTACTTGTTTGACACATGTCCCACATGACTAAAACCCTCCCATGCATGCACCCTCACTGCATATGAAGGGCAGGCAAATGGCACACACTGATGACACCAAGATGGAAGATGAACACATTTTCTGCATGCTGCCTGGCAGTGGCATCACACATTGGCCTGTGATTGGCAGGTGAAACACACATGCCATCACACAGATGCCATGTACCATTGCTATTGAGTGAAGATGGAGAGGAGGGCAGCACCTATTCATTCAGTCCAGTTCCCGCATGTAATAGCTTTTCTAATTCAAACAGGTCAGATTCTTCACCTGGAGCTGCCAGTCCGAAATGGTGCAATTGCACAGGGACATGTTTGTACAAATGATATCCAGGTAACAAAGTCACTCCACTTTACCATAGCCATGTCAGACATATGACTAGAGGACTGTGACATGCCTAGTAATAGTGGTGGAATGCAAACAATCTGACTAAATGAACAGTGAAAAATCAAGCAACAATGTTGTGGCAAGGTGACACTTCAAGGGCAACTGGCTTGCAGTTGGGCTAGATGTCTACTGTTGGCAGAAGGGATACTGCTATGGCCAAATGCAGCTGCGCAGGATGTATTGCATGAAGCACATGGCTGACCCATACGACTCAGGCGCACACACTCTCACCTGTCACACAAACAGAAGCCCTCACACACACCATGCACATGGATGACACACACATGCATGTGCACTCACCGGACAATGCCTCGTAATCAGCCAGATCTCCCACGCCTTGGATCTGTTCCTCCGTGACGTAGGTCCCAGCGACTGACTCATGTGGAGTGAGTTCCATGTCTACTACTGGAGACCCACCTCCAGTCACTAGAGTTGCGGCATGACTTGAGGCCAGCTTACTCTTTGCCCTGCGCTTTAGGTCATTCCAGCGCTTATAGCAATCATTGGCTGTGCGCCTCACGATTCCAAGGGCACTTACGATGTCCGCAACGGTCTGCCAGTGTGCCTGGCATTGTGCAGGTGTGGTCTTGGATCCTGCAACAATGACCATCTCGTTGTCATGTGCGGACACATACTCGACAAGTGCATTCAGTTCGTCATCCGTGAAGCTGGGCTTCCTGGATGGGCCGGACTGTGTAGCCGTGTCTGGGGCATCAGCCTGTGCCGGACGAGCACTCTTCCTCTTCCGCTTGGAAGGTGGTGGTGATCCTGAGTGTCCTGCACGGCTCTGGACACTAGGGGCAGGAGCCCTGGTGGACTCTGTATCAGGAGTGTGGGATTGCACACTCAGCATGGGAGTTGGTGCAGGCATTGGCTCTAGTGTGATGGTGTCAGGGGGAATGTCAGCAGCATGGACTAGGACCGACACTGTCCGGGCTGGGTGTGTGAGGGCTGGGGTGGATGGAGCCGCAGCTGCCCCTGCAGCCTCTCCGCCCTGCCTACTTGGTGCAGCAGATGACCTTGCTGCCCCAGATGCACGTGGCATGGTGACATCAACGTGCACCAGCGCACGTGTCATAGGCCTGCTGACCTGGAAGTCAGCCATGGAGTCAGCCAGGTCTGGTGCCACAATGGGCTGGTCTAACAAGGGCTGAGCATGGATGGTGTCAGCCACATCAGCCTCAACAGGAGGCGGGGTGGGGGGGATTATGGGTGCCCTTGACTGGTCCTCCACACATGGGGGGACAGGCTCACCCTGCAAGTAACGACCACGTCCCCTACCGGATCCACCACGGCCACCACTTGTGGCTCTTCCACCTTTGCCACCCTTACGGAATCCTCGCCTCCTAGCCATGGCACTGATGTTAATGTGCGTATGGGAGTGGCTGTAAAATATTGTCCTGGGCAATTGAGGGTCAAAGGGGTTGGGTACCAGATGGTAATTGTACCCTAGTGCTCTTGCAAGGCTGATTGTAACCCCTGGGGAAAGATGACGGGTCACGCTACGCACAGGAGCCCCAAAAAAGGGAGATGACGTGCACGCAACCCCTCCTAGACCACGTGTGCAGAAAGAAAAACCTGCACTACGCTGTGGCACCCAGTAACACAAGAATGAATGTATGCGTGTCACACGCAGCCATGAATGACCTTTGAAGGGGTAGGCTACACACGGGGCAAGCACAGATGTTAGATACGTGCGTGACTCACCGTCTGCCAGGTAAAAGAGCGTGAAAAAGGAGCGCGTTTGGTTGGCTACACCCCCGCCAAAAGAAGATTTGTACGCTGTCTGAGGAGACAGGACAACAGTAGAAGGGAACACTGTTTGAGGGAACAGGCCCAGGTAAACCAGTAAAAGAGAAAAAAGAGAAAAAGCTGTCAGAGGTAACAGGGAATACGAACTTGAAACGCTGTGAAGTAAATCGCGTGTGAAACGACAAGAAGTACAGAATTCACCCACTCGCTCTCCACGAAAAGCACGTACAAGGAAATTGTGTTCTACACGTACCTTTTATACAGGCCCACACGTCCAGCGTCACTTACGCGGCGTGTATGCGCTAGGGCCATTTCCACCAATTACACGCTTTGTCACTTCTGCGTGTAGGGCCATTTCCACCAATCACACGCGATTACACTCTGACGTGCAGTCTTTCCACGTGTGCTCTGTCATCACGTGCTGTGTGGGAAACACCCGTGCGGGTCACGTCACAGACGCGCTTACGCGCTGAGGGCCTTTGGTCCAATAGAATCGCGTATGCGTGCTGACGCGCTTACGCGCTAAGGGCCTTTCCTCGGTTTTCACGCTGACGTGCAGGATTTTCACGTGCCAAATCACTCCGTACCAAGCTGGCCACGCGTAAGCACGCGGAATACCACGCTCCTGCCCGGAGGGCCGAACTACTGCCCCCCAGAGCCTCGAGCACGCTCCCACCTGCCATCTGCTGCTGCCTGACTGCCTGCTGCCCCTGCACTGCTGGGGGGTGGGGGTGGTGGTAGACATGAGTGGGGGCCTGGTGGAGGGTGCCCCTGCACTGCTGGGGGGTGGGGGTGGTGGGAGACATGGGTGGGGGCCTGGTGGAGGCTGCCCCTGGTGGCGGGGGGGTGGGGGTGATAGGGGACATGAGTGGGGGCCTGGTGGAGGCTGCCCCTGCACTGCTGGGGTGTGGGGCTGGTGGGAGACATGGGTGGGGGCCTGGTGGAGGGTGCCCATGGTGGCTGGGGGGTGGGGGTGGTGGGAGACATGGGTGGGGGCCTGGTGGAGGGTGCCCATGGTGGCTGGGGGGTGGGGGTGGTGGGAGACATGGGTGGGGGCCTGGTGGAGGGTGCCCCTGGTGGCTGGGGGTGGGGGTGGTGGGAGACATGGGTGGGGGCCTGGTGGAGGGTGCCCCTAGTGGCTGGGGGGTGGGGGTGGTGGGAGACATGGGTGGGGGCCTGGTGGAGGCTGCCCCTGGTGGCAGGGGGGTGGGGGTGATAGGGGACATGAGTGGGGGCCTGGTGGAGGCTGCCCCTGCACTGCTGGGGGGTGGGGGTGGTGGGAGACATGGGTGGGGGCCTGGTGGAGGGTGCCCATGGTGGCTGGGGGGTGGGGGTGGTGAGAGACATGGGACGGGGCCTGGTGGAGGGTGCCCATGGTGGCTGGGGGGTGGGGGTGGTGGGAGACATGGGTGGGGGCCTGGTGGAGGGTGCCCCTGGTGGCTGGGGGGTGGGGGTGGTGGTAGACATGAGTGGGGGCCTGGTGGAGGCTGCCCCTGCACTGCTGGGGGGTGGGAGTGCAGGGGGACATGAGCAGGTGTGCAGGGTAGTCCCCTGTTTTGTGGGCTGCCTGCAGGGGCCGTCGAGGGTGTACAGGGAACACCTGTGAGGACCCACCCAGCCTAATCGCGTGTGTAACTTCCCACGCACCCCTGTAATACACGTACCAAGCCAAATCGCGTGTGATAATTCCCGCGCACCCCTGTAATACACGTACCTGGCCAAATCGCATGTGGGAATTCCCGCGCACCCCTGTAATACACGTACCCAGCCGAATCGCGTGTAAAACTTCCCGTGTACCCCTGTAATACACGTACCCAGCCAAATCGCGTGTGGTAATTCCCGCGCACCCCTGAAATACACGCGCCCAGGCTATTCGCCGTGTGGAACTTCCCGCGCACCCCTGAAATACACGCGCCCAGGCTATTCGCGTGTGGAACTTCCCGCGCACCCCTGAAATACACGCGCCCAGGCTATTCGCGTGTGGATCTTCCCGCGCACCCCTGAAATACACGCGCCCACGCTATTCGCGTGTGGAACTTCCCGCGCACCCCTGAAATACACGCGCCCAGGCTATTCGCGTGTGGAACTTCCCGCGCACCCCTGAAATACACGTACCCTGCTGAAATAGCGTGTAAAAGTTCCCGCGCACCCCTGTAATACACGTACCCTGCTGAAATCGCGTGTAAAAGTTCCCGCGCACCCCTGTAATACACGTACCCTGGCTAATCGCGTGTATAACTTCACGCGTACCCCTGATATGCACGTTACCCGCTTTGCGTTCCTTGTTTGGCAGCCCTGTAAACTGGTCCAGGGTTAGCGCAGCCCTTTGCGATGATTTAGCGATTTTGATGGCTTTTCCTTGCGCGAGGGCGTTCTTGGGGGCGTTACTGGCGCTGCTGCAGGGTCGCTGCGATACTCTGCGCCACGGCTGGTTTGGGAGCCTAAAATCCATGAATACGCTGTGCGCGGAAATCGGTTTTAGCGCACGTGCCTGGCGCAGACAATCGCACGCGGACACTCTGCGCCAGCCGCTAGCGACACTTTTCTGCGAAATTCTATGAATTACCCTGTTAATTTCTACGTCCGCAGGAATCCCCTTAGCCTACTCTAAGAAAGTTTTTTTTCTATTGATGCGGCTTAATCAAGTGCCTACATTTGGGGTGATTGGACCTCGTCAGGGATTGTCTGAGATGGACAGGGATGCAGACTTTGTCAGTTTACACATGTCATAGAAACAAACGGGCACATCATGACCTCTTGCACATATATATGACCCACTTAGGGAAGTTTGTGCATGAATTTGTGCATGACCCTGATGGGATTATATCCAATTACTTCCGTGGGAAATATATAATGGCTACGGATGGCAGGTTGAATATTGCTTTCTATAGGATGTGCGAAATGATTATGTGTAGGTTGACCAAGATGGAACTAGGCACTGGTTAGTAACCACTAAACTGATATGAGGCGGATAAATACCACTTAAGAGGAAGCAATCCGAATGCAACAATGAAGTACTAAAATAAGGCAAATGTCGACTGGGTTAGTAAAGAAAAGGTGTGTCTGTTGTTCACGAGACGCCCTGACTGATAATAAATGAGTTGTGTATATATGTAAGGGTCATTTTGGGAGTGAACAGTAGTATTGGTGTATTTTATTTGTATATAGTAAATGTAATATGATTAACTATTTTAAATTATGTCTATGAAATAGATGTGAAACGTTCAAATTGAAGTTAAACACATTAAATACATAAGAAATGGTATGTCTAACCAACTTGTCCTGTATAATTAGGGGGATTATAAAGAAGTGGAAAATGTATTTAAAAAATCAGCTAACAGACAACAGTGTCTCCCCTTTGTATTTTAGAGAAATACGTGCATTCAAAACATTACAATTAAAAATTACATCAGAAATAAAGTAAGCAATGCCACACTGATATCAGCATAGTTTTTGGAACCAAACAAATGCCATTACCCCTGCGGCAAGTGCACAGTGTGCATTTATAGTAAGAAACCAAAGAGATTGACACTGGATTGATTAAGAAATGGAACATTAAAACGTGTCCCAACTGTGAAAGTATGAATGTGATCTGTATGATCACATGTCCTTGTGATCTGAGATGCTTTTGAAAAACCACCGGAAATGATAAGACCTGTGTTAATGCACAGCATAGCTGCTGAAAACAAAAGAGAGACAGCAGAACTGATAGAAAACTATACAAGTCAGAGGTATAATTATATTGATTTATGTTGGACTATTACGCAAAAAGTGCAAGCTTTCAGCCAAATAGAGGTAGAAGAAAGCCTGTTAAAACATGGAAATCTATGGGCCTCATTACGCCCCTGGTGGTAACGGTATGAACGGTGCCGGTAAGGCACCAGTACCGTTCATACCATTCCGCCGAATTACGTGTTCTGCTAGCGGGTGCCTGACAGCCCACCAGGTCTTACCTGGTGGGCTATGCGGCACCCGCGAGCAGAACTAGTGATTGCACCGGCACTGTTATCAACGGTGCCGGTGCAACCATGCTCCCCAACCCCATTCTGTCGTATGGGGAAGAATGGGGATCGGGAGCCCGGCAATACCGCCACCAGCGAATGGGCAATTACCGGCCCAATCAACTCGTAATGGGCCGGTTATTGCCCAATCGCGGGTGGCGGTGCCGGTAGCGAGCATGGCGGTAGCCGCGCCTGCCATACAGGCACGGCTACCGCCATGCTCGTTATGAGGCCCTATGTATTTTCCAGTCCCAAAGTCATCGGTCGGGTTCAATGACAAAAATGAGTAGCACAACATTACAACACATTAAATAATGTTTTGAATTCTGATTTACAAATAGGTTCATTGTAAAATTGGTTTACCTCAGAATTAATTACCAAGTATTACAGAATTGATAAACAAATTGTTTAATTGGAGAATAAGGACATGTATAAACATGCACACAGACACTTGTCAATATCCATTATGGATACGCTGTATTAACATTATAGTGATATTTATGGTTTGATGTGGCTTATTTTTAGTAATTGGCCAAGATAATCCAAGCAAATGATGACATCATGCTTTAATGAATTTGGAATGAGTACACTATTATTAATATTATTCATCTTTACAACACCTATTAGATGGAGGCCACCATAGAGGACGTGCATGTTTAATCTGTGATGACATCAATGCCTGTCGCCATATATGTATTGTATCCATGTTATATAAATGGAATGAAAGCGCATGGTTAATTGTGACAGAAGTTCCACATAGGTGTTGAATGACTCGTTTCTACTGCGTTTCTCAAACATTAGGTAGCAATGAACACAAATGACATAACATAATGTGTGGGATGTTTTTACCCATGCATCCAAGCCCTACCATAAAACTGTGCATTACTGGCATTGAAAACATCATGATGGCCAGAACTCCCCAGAGAGTGCACAGGGAAAACATGAAGAATAGGCTGCCACCCATTTTTGCCTATGTTGTGAGCACAGGAGGGCACTGCCTAAAACCACCATTGGGCTACACACACAATAGCCTGAAACCATTGGGAATGCCAATGCTGATTGCCAAAAGCAACCCAGAACTGTGGGGAATTCATTTTCTTAATGTCAAAAATGGATGCAATACTGGTGCTCACCACTATCAGAAAGCCGGCGTTTTAAAACCACCAGACATTTGTGTAAAACTGAACAAATGAACACAAACCAGGCCAAGGAAAGACTTGCTAAGAGGTGGATACAATGTAAAACTATATTCTGAAATGCCTTGAAGGAAGTAATTATTTAATGTATATATAAAAATAGCAGGGGATGTCAGCAGCTTAAGTGAATTTGGGTTTAAAGCCACTAAAATCGAAATGTTTAGAATAAATGAGTGACCTACTTGTGAGTGTCACATAGGTTGCAATTGTTTAAATGTCATAGTTTTGAACTTAGAATCAGCATTCTAGCTGCATGTGCAAAAATTGTAAGTTGGATTTGAATGTAGAAAACTGGGAACTAAAGTGACATTTAGCTGAATTCTGCCTGACAACTACCCCCGACAGGAGTTGAGCTGGATCAACAACTCTTCCCAGGCCTGGCTGCATTCTGCTGCCCCTGCCAAAAGGAGATGACACCTCTCTGATTGGATTAGGGGAGGAGCACCTGGGGACTACAGGAAACTAAACAAAGCACGGTCCTTGGCTCAGGCAAATGTTATATTAGGGGGGTCGTAAATGGTTTCCTCTTGGGGGAAACTGGGAGGGGCAGTGCCTGTGAGAGCAAGCTGAGCTTGGGGGAAGTGGATAAACCAGAAATTCCACCATGTGCTTTGGAAAACCACACCCCTTTGGGGCCAGAGCATGATTTTAAAAAGATGGATAATTCACAGTGCGGACTTGTCAAAATTATATAAATAACATCATCATCCTTGCGATTTTTCTGTGCACATTTTAAGAGGTGTTAGGACCCTGTGGTATGTTCTTGGGGATAGAAGAGGAAAAAAAAGATTGTTACTCCAAATGTATGCATGTTAAAAATCTGACACTTTATCATCTGAAACCCATATCCCTGGTGCACATTTGTGTAAAATCTGGAAAGGTTTAGAGGTCGTTATCTGGATGAAAAGGGGAGAATTCTGTCATAAGTGGACACAACATCGTACAAAGACAGGGATCGGATGGTTTGGTGCTACAGAAAATATGTTAACTGGACCTATAATATTAAAAAAATGGTACATAGATAAATATGTATTTGGGTCAGAAATAGATTTGTGTGCAATTTGACAAGGGGAGGTTCCTCTGACCATAAAACCTACAGCATCACTCTGACACTCAATTTCTTTCCCCCAATCAAGGGAGAGAGGAAAGCTTGGCCAATGATAAGTGAGAGGGGCAGGCTTAGCTAGGCCCAGGCACACACCCATTTTCAAAACACATAAAAGGAACATTGAAACCCAGGTAGAGACATTCACTTTCCACTTTCTTGCGGGACGCTTTGCCGGGAGACTTCAGACTTCACATCCAGAGATGTAACTCCAGAGATCCAGACTTCAAATCCATCAATCTCCAGAGACCAGAAATTAACTCCAGAATTTGTAGCAGAGAGGCCTGAATCCACAAGCTGAATCCTCTTCAGCAGGCCTCAAAACCAACCAAACTATTCAACAGCCGGGCGAGCTGTTTGAATCCTTTGCCAAGAACTTTTGCAAGAACCTGTAGCAGTATCCAGAAAGCAGTGCTGTATCCGGAACCAGAGAGAACCAGAGACCAGATCGCTGTGAAGGACTGCTGGCAGAAGTCCAGCCAATCCTGACCCGATCGGTGACGAAGTCGCATTCCTGTCCAAAATCTAGTGTGAGTACCCAGCTAGCACTGTGCCAAAACCAATCTCTTAGTTTAAAATAATCTAATCCAAAATATTTTAGCCTATTAGAACTGCCTCCTAAAATCGTGTCATTCTGTCATTTTTAAAACTGAAAACTGTCACCTGTCATTCTGAGCTTTAAAATTTCAAATCCGAAAAACGACCTTTACTAAATCGGCCGTATCTTCGGAACCGTTTGTGCTATGAACGTGATTTAACTTTAATCTTAAAGCTAAGATTCTAGGCTTTCCAAAGAACCTAGTAATTGCGCTCGACGCACGTGACTAAATTGCCGCGGTTTGACCTTTTTCCTTCATTTTAGCCACGGGTAAAAATATTTGTTTTTGCTTCCATCCCTGAAATCTGTTTTCAACCTAATGACCATCCCTGAATCATTGATAAAGTGATCCTGAACTAATAGTAGCTGTCACCCACCCTGAACCTCTAGAGGGAATTAAAATCATTTTAGCATATTTTTCACTTCTTTGCATATCACCTTTAAGGTACTTTTGCTGTGTTTAAAATCATCCCTGTTGCTCTAAGCTTACTAGGGGGGGAACTGAATTATATTTGATTGCATTCCTGAGAACTGTGTGCTTTCTTCCATCTCTTTACATTGCATAAAGGGGGGGTGAATTGTCAAAGAAAAGTGATTACATTGTCTTTTGGTTGAAGTCACATCAAGTTTATTTTCTGTACTGCATTTTCATTTATCATTGCAGTGTCCTTGAAGCCATAAAACATTCTCAGCTACTTTATCCTCTCCATATCACTTCTAAGCCATCAAAAAGAGTGTACCACTGTAACATTATCCATTGTTGATCACTATCATCTTCACAAGTGTGCTATCAAACATTAATTTATTATAAAAGTGTGATATATATATATATATATATATATTGTTTAATTTTCAAATAAACCTTTTAATTTGCAAAACAAACCTACTTCTTGGCTCAGCGGGGTCAGGGGGATTCTGAGAGAGGGGTGTTATATAAGGGTTGTCATCCAGAGTAAATGAACTGGACATCAAAAATACATCAATAAGGGCTTCCATCAGCATCCCAGACTAGGCATTGACTTAGCTGTAGTGTTGAATTGAAGTCGCTTACAAATGGATTGTTTCAAAATCAGCATTGCAATTAAAACATTATCCTTATGTTCACACTATCCTTGTTTTGTTGTTTCACTGACAAGAATATTGAAGCAACAGAGTAAAAACTCTGCTCAGAGGGATACACTGTCAGGGGAAATGGAACTGCCTGAATTTAAAGAGCGGAAACCCTGAATGATGCCTTGCTACTTCATGTGTATGATATTATTCTTTCATTAGCGCACAAAGAGTGCACCTGTGGGATGCAGGTAGTTAACAGGTCACTTGAGGGACAGCATGAGGTAAATGATGCAGATTCTGCCATACACCCGATACATTCCTGAAATGTAAGGGTAAAACGTGAGAAAGCTTATTTTCTAAATAAGAACATTCCACATCCTGCTACAGATAAGTAAGTGCAGATTAGAATGTTAACACTCTCAGTGTGAAAATAAATATGTGAGAAATGTTACTAAGTACATACTCAAATATATATTACATTATTGAAAGTTATTGCAAATTTTACAGCAGGTGTAACAGCAAATTCTCTTGTCATTTTATAAGCTCACATATGATGTGTTTCAAACAAAGGACCTTTATGTTTTAAGCAGAAAACATGGAAGTCTGATAGTGTGTACATTGTACTGTGCTGTTTATTCAGGATGTGTTGAACTTAAAGGAGAGACATCACTGTAAGTTATTTATAAAGAATGGCATCTTCACAATGAATACAACAAAAGAGAACGATAATTAAGGTATAGTGAAACATTACTGTTTAATCGGCATGAATACATTGGTGCTCTAAGGTGGCTTTGGCAATACTAGTTTTGTTGATACTTCTTGGGAACCTTACAACACGCAACATTTTCTGGTTAGGACTCCATACATTGTTGAATGGTGATAAGGTGTTAGACGTAGGAGATTAACTGGCCCATAAACTGAGCACAGTAAATATGCCATGAACTGTCCGTGCATGCATACAGCACATTTAAGACAAAAAGCATCACTAACTTTTACACTGATAAAAATTAACAGAATGTAATGAGGCATTACTATTAAGCACATCTATGGAATACCATATGCAAGGACATTCGATACTCTGAATCTAGTAACTATGGATGTGAACACATGCCCATACTAGTACAAAGAGACCACAGTGTTAACTGAAATAGATCTGTACAGTATTAGTTAAAAGCAGGCCCTGAAGAAACTCAATGAGTGAAACACGTGTAAGTTGTACATGAATATATTTAATATCCAGATCTCAGTCATGCCAGTTGTTCAGTGAGGATAGTAATTGACATGTATCATATATTTAGACGTATATATCTTTTTGAATAAGGAATTTTGTTATCAATTGGTTCACAATACAAGCACATAGGGAAACAAGATAAATTTGACCGTGTAATTTTCTTGGTAAATCAGGGTATGCATGCCAATATTGTGACCCAAGCTGCAGCATTAATTTCTAATTACTAAATATACTTGAATGTATTTCAGCAAAGGGATTTTCATTTAGGTTAGAGCCAGAGCCCCTCCTGACAGTTACACCTAAAGTTCCCATTTTTTACAGCTACAAATGTACCTATATTAAATTGCGGTGACATCACCAGCATAAAACATGGGAGCCATCTTTGGTTCTCTTTTATTTAGTACATTTGAGTTTTTACTCTAAATACAGCCTGTTTTGGGTTCCAGAATTGTGGTATGGTATTGTGTACCAGGGCACATTAAATTAGGGGATGTTCTTTAGCAATATCTAAAAGTGAATGCAAAATGGTTACAACAGCGCATTGGATAAATTGACAACTTCACAGAAAATAACAAAGTGCTTTTGCTATTCTGGAAAGATATAGAAGTAGATTTAGACTTGGATGAAATTAGTTGGGCATAACATCTTTCTTCATAGAGCCCCAATTTTTTCAATCAAATAGTGAAGGTTTGTTACAAAGTAGGAGTCCTTGAGGATGAAGTAAGGTGTTACAGGTTCCTTTGTTCAGTTTCCTTCAAGTTACTTCATATGTAGAATAGGAACAGGACAGGAGTGTGATAGGCTCCCACCACACAGGCTTACATAACTGCCTGGCCTGAAACCTCTGTCACACATGAACATTCCAGTCACTCACACAGCATTCTCACACTGACATAGTTAGGTAAGAATTGATGCAGTGACACTGTATGTGACTACACAGCACTTATCTGCTTGGTATTAGGTAACCAATGTTTTTGTATTGGTCTGTACTACACAAGTGGGTAGTGTGACTGAGCAGCAAGGCTTATCTCAAGAGGGGTACATGTGAACTGTAGAGCTGTACAAATGAAATCCGTAATTACAAGTAGCCAAGTAACTCTTACACTCATGGTTTCAGTTATACATAGTTATTTATTTAATTGTTCTAGCATCACTGTTTATTACCTTGTTCTGTGCCTTGTAACCTTGTACTAAGCGCCCCTATACTCCTGGGTCCGGAGCGCTATAGAAATAAAATAAACAAACAAAACAAACAAACAAACATACATTTTTAAATAAGCGTTCTTTAAAAAGGCAATTCATGTAACACTGTAAATATACTTTAAAATTACATTTCAGAATCAAAACAAGTTAGTGGATAATCTTTGGATATGCTTCTTACACAATTCCTACACCGTTAGGTGACTTCTGTGGGATGTTTTTACCCATGCATCCAAGCCCTACCACAGAACTGTGCATTATTGGCATTGAAAACATCATGATGGCCAGAACTCCCCAGAAAATGCACGGGGAAAACATGAAAAATAGGTTGCCATCCATTTTTGCCTCTGTTAATGTTAATACAAGAGACCATTGCCATGCACTATCCTTTGGCTACGTACAGAGCAAAAACCAGTGCAAAGAAATATGGTGCTGTTCAAAATCTGAAATGTATTAATTAAAGACAGCTCCCAAAAAGGGGTGCAGTACCGGCGTTCGACACTAACCGGCGCTAGCGGTCTAAACTCTGACAGGAGGCCTGTCTTTCAGGAGCTGACAAGGAACCTGAGTTAGCTGGAAACTTCAAAGCCTTGCTGGTTAATGATAATTCTTAACACCTACTGTTCCCAGGCCCCACATCAGAAGGCAGTCTGATCTAATTAAAAGTTCAAGAGGCCTCTGTCCATGTGAAGCATTCACACCTGCCCTTACCAGCAACAGCACAAGGAGATCACAGGTTTCTGTTAACCATATGCAGAGTGGCACCCTGCTCTGCTGACATCAGTCAACACAATAGACTCTTCAACTGAATAGGATATGCTGATTTGAGGTGCAATTGTCAACAGTTGCTCTGGGGGAAGGAAGACATTTGATCTCTGAGTCAAGCCAAGCTCCTGGGGGCGGACCCAGACTCAGATGTGAATTCCATTAAGGGAAAATGTAGGCTTTATTTAATTGCTTATAAAATATTGTATTAAGCTTACAAAAATGTACAATTTGGAGATTCTTAATATGAAAAATGTGCCTACAAATTGAGACTAAGTTCAACTCTGTGTGATGTTCTGAGACTGAACCCTGGGATTTATGAATATTGTGGGTACGGTGTTTATGCTAGAGACATGATAACTTATATTAATATGCTCAGGGAGAGGGTGCAGGTCTGTATACATTTTGAGGAAAAACCAATATGGCGAAAGTCACTAAAAAGCGAAAAATGTTGTCGTTTCTAAACCCAAGCTCGTAGAACATGTGCCTTGAACCAAACTGGACCTTAAGCAATCTGTGATGTGTACATCTGATTTCAACGACGTGTGTATCTGGGAAACCTGTTAGTTATGAAAAATTCATTTTCTAAGTAAAAGCAAAGGGGCATTTCTTCAATAGATTGTAAATTGGTAGCACTGGATGACTCACAACTCTGCTCCCCAGTCAGGCGACAGAGAATCCTATAGCCTATCAGGATCCTCAGAGGGTTGGGCATAGAAAGTCAGCCTTCCCACCCACTTTCAAAAGACATAAAAAGACCCACTGAAACCCTGGTAGGGACTGCTCTTTCCACTTTCTTGCGAAGCACTTTGCCGGACGACTTCAAATCCAGACAATATTCAGAGACCAGAACTTAGAAAACCAGACTCCAGATTCCGGAACTTTTAGCAGAAAGGCCAATCCACAAGCTGAATCCTTTTCAGCAGGCCTCAACATCTTTTGCAACCTGATATTCAACAGCCGATCGAGCTGTATGATTCTGGCCTAGAACCCTGTGCCAGACCCAGAAAGCAGAGCTGTATTCCGACCGACCAGACCAGACCGCTGTGCAGTGCCAAGAACTTTTGCCAGAACCAGAGATCCAGACCAGCAGAGCAGAGAGAACCGCAGAGAGAAATGGCAAAAAAAGAAAAATCAAAGAACTCATGAATTGCAATAACAACTTTGTCATTTACACCATAATTTGCGCATGCAACAAACCTTACATTGGGAGTACAATAAGAAAATTCAAAATCAGAGTTGGTGAACATTTGAGAGCAATAAAAAACAAGGACATGACATCCCCTCTAGCATTTCACTTTCATCAATATCACCAGGAGTCAGACCTAGCAAAAATCCAATGCTATGGTATCGAAAAACTTTCACCTCCAAAAAGAGGAGGCGATTTGGAACTATGTCTTCGAAAAAGAGAAGCCTACTGGACCTGGTCAATGGACTCAATTTTCAGTGGGCTCAATATAGACCACGAACTACACCATTTTTTGCAATGAGAACACTATGTTTTGCTTAATTAATACATTTTCTTTCAGAATTCAAGAATGAGTTAACAATATGCTTGTAAATCAGTCAATGTATTTCTTTTTGTATCGTTTGTGCTTTTTCCTGTTATATCTTTGAATTAACATAGATCTATCTGGCAGTAATTTTACCAAATTAAGTTTTCATCACCCCATTTGTGTGGAACACCAGGGTGAAGTGTGTTTGAGTATGATTAGTCACATACCTGACCGGTCCATGTCTACCTCCTTTTGCAGGAATTCAAACTTATACCATATAATTGAAATACAAATTGGGTGTCTGCTTAGGGCTTACTAGTCTCCATCTACCAAGAGATAGACCCATCAAGTAGAGCTCTTTCTCCACATGAGTTAAATCCATAAGGTTTATCTCATCATATTTGGTCTATGGAAACCCATTCAATCATGGCGCGCAAATTAACATATTTTCTCAATTGCACACTTGCGGTCACGTTCATGTGACCGCAACGTCACGGCTTTCATTCTCCCTTTTTTTCACTTCCGGGTCATTCCCGGCAGTGTCCACAGTACGAACACTCGGCAATCGAACCGGAGATCAATTTCGAACTGCTACCATTGGAAATTCCCATGCTTTATACCTAGGTAAGAAGCCTCAGCCCATAGTTTTTGCTAAAGCGGTACCAACTGTATCGTGTACCTCACAGTGCTTGCATTTCAGAGCTTAATTGTGTCCGCTATACACGCGATTACCACTGACACCGCATTTGTACATTGTTTCCACTTAGGGTCATTCTTACAAACAGCCACTCCTAATTCCAAAATGTGATAACCAGATCCACCTACACCAGTCAATTCAAACGGGCTACTCAAGTAAGTCCTTTTTTGTATATATATCTAGAGATCGGTCCTTTTCTTTAAAAACAATAACCCCTACACAGCCACCAATTTGTTTAAATATTTTTAAATAAAAAGTGTCACAAACAGGATATGTATAAAATTGGATATCCACTTTTTTCTTTTTAATTAAAGTAATTTTTCCCTTCCTTTTTCTTTGATCCTTACCAGCCACCATTGTAGAACAAAAACAAATACCATCAGTTCAACTGATTTTCTTTCTTTGAACCACTCTCAATTCAAATTTAAAAAAAAACCCTGAAGATCCGCCATACACCAGACGGTGAAACATGTGTTGGGTATTTGAACTTACATTTTTTGAGACCAACTGAATGCTGTGATGCAACAATGTTTAACTACTACATTGAACTGGGATGCAATTAATTGGATGGAACTAAAACCAAACCTGTGAAGCAACAGTACCTATATAGTAAACAAATTTGCCATTTTTTGCATATTTAAATCCTGTGACGCAACAGTGTTTGCTTTGTTTGCAATTTATAATTTCAACCATTTCCTGTTTGGAATAAAATCAAGGCTAAGACTATAGAACTAACATCTAGAACATCTTTATTTCTGCAAAAGTTTTTGAAACTACCATTTAAAGTATATACATTTTTTCCTGTTAAACTGGAAACATAGTCTTTTTTCTCTGCAGAGCACGAAAATTCCTTTAAGGTCTAAACATTCAAATATGTTTATTCACTTCCCCTTACAGTCTAGGGGTAATAGACTTTAGTTTCGCTGACCTGCATCTATTTCATATGGACATATTGAGGAGCGCCGGAATCAGCCGAAGACTGTCTTTATCAGATGTATGATTTATAAGCTGTACTGAGCGGCAAACTCTAACAGACCACACGAGATATCTAATTTCTAACATCGAGTACGAATTTCACACAATTTCCTGATCTACTACACAAAACAATGTTGAAAAGTTTCTCAGATAGAAACAAGGAGGCAGACTCAATATTTTCAAATCAACCACAACTATCCACTCCATCAAAAAACAAATTCTAAATCATTGAAAATTCTATTTGAACAACAAGAAAGATTATTGAAATCTGAATTATCCAGATGGTGGGAAATAAGAACGCTTGAACAGTACCTCAAAGTAGGATGGATACCAAGAGGGCTTAGAATATGCATATTTCCGTCGTTTGATGAAGATGACATTGACAGTCTGCAAGACTGGGAGGAGTTACTTACAAATACCTCAGGACAAATGATCGAGAAGTTGATTTTAAATGCAAAAAAACATCATGACAAATTAATCAAAGACATTGATATAATCAAGGAGGACATAAAACTACTTAATATTCCAAAGAAAACATTAAAAAACTACGAAATTCTAGACGATATTATAGAAAAATTTGCTCAAGAAATTAAAATCAAGAAACAACAACAATTTCTACGAGATGAGCTAGATTATAAGTTCAAACGAGTATATACCTTCAACAAACCCATTGGGAGACAAACCAAATCTCCAACACTACCAAAGAATTTTAAAAAAGAAAAAACCAACACCTACAACAACCCCACCGTCTTCAGAATCTGAATCATTGAGTGGATTAGAACAAGCATCATCAGAATCCTTCCAAGAAAAAGGACAGCAAGTAGAAGAACCACAAAAACTAATTGCACCATACTCTTAGAGGAATACAGACAATTCAAGAAAACACATGCAAATACAAAACAAAACCTAAAATGGGGATTTAACACGACAGTCAATACTTCAAAACAAAGAGGGGGCGCAGAGGACAAGGCAACAAACAAAGAAAACGAATTAGACAAAAACAATGGCATTCAAACAAGATCGATGAACCAACCCAAGAGGAAAAATTAGTATTTAATCTTACCAATCAAACTTTACCAGATGACCTAATTTCTACACTTAACAAAGGACTTACTTTCCGTCCCACAAATACGTATGATTACTTTGGAACTATCACAGATTTGTTTCGTTATTGTAGAAAACCCAAGTTGAGAAAACATTTCCTTCACAATACCAGAAAAAAGAAAGCAACCTCTACACCCCTCTGTTCAGAATTCTCACTACAACATGTGGAGAATACCATTAATCTTCTAAATCTATCTGAAGAGGAAGATACCCATACAGTGAGTACTTTTGCACAAGAACAGGACATTACCTTAGGTCTAGCCAAATACACCAAACTTAAATCTCAATCACGCTTCACTCCAATTTTACCATCAGATAACGTCATAGATATCTTCCAAAAAGCAGTCCAAAGAGAGCTTAGGCAACTCTATCTTTCTAATCACAAAATCAAAATCAATCAAAATCTTAGCCAGCAACAATTGCAAGCCATTAAGACATTAAAAGAGGATTACAATGTCATTGTGAGAACTGCCGACAAGGGCGGGAACATTGTTCTTTTAAAAACGGATGACTACATTCAAATAGCTATGCATCAATTGAATGACTCAGAATATTATCAACCCCTTACAACGAATCCCACCAAGAAACTAGTATCAGATTGGAAATTAATGAGCTCACACTGGCACGACAAAGGTTTGCTATCAGATGAAGAACATGAATACATGAATGTCACTCATCCAGTACTCTCAATAATTTATTTAATTCCCAAAATCCATAAACCATTCATGGCTTTACCACAATGCAGACCTATTATTAACAGTATCGGATCAGTCACTGAAAACATTCCGAATACATTGATCATTATTTACAGCCCTTAGCCTCCAGCCTGAGTTCCTTCATCAAAGATACCACTCATGCACTAAACCAACTGGAGAATATATTCTGGGAAGATAACTACTGGTTTGTCACTTTTGATGTAACAGCGCTATATAGCAGCATTATTCATGAAAAGGGACTCACAACAATGGAACATTTTTTGAAAACCAGATCTGTTTCTCTTTTAGATCAAAATATGATGATTTTGGAAATGATTCATTTTACTTTAAACAATAACATCTTTTGCTTTGGAGACAAAATCTTTAGACAAATACAAGGCACGGCGATGGGGATAAAATTTGCCCCACCGATGCCAACCTCTACATGGGGCATTTCGAAACACAATTTGCTTAGCAACATCTGGACTTCACGATCAACAATAGAATTGCTTTTTGGGGAAGGTACATCGACGATATCATCATCATTTGGAATGGATCAGAACAACAACTATTGCATTACCATGCCTTTTTGAACAACAACGATTACAACTTGAAATGTACTATCAATTACAACCAACAGGCAATTAATTTTCTGGATCTTCATCTGTATATAAAAAACCGGACAATCCATAGTACACTGTACACCAAAGAAACAGCCGTCAACAGTATCTTACATGCTTCTAGCAACCATCCTCGTCATATCATTCAGAACATTCCATTTGGAGAATTTCTTCGCATTAAACGTAACTGTACATCAGAATTAGAATGTAACAAACACCAATCAGCAACTATCAAAAAATTCAAAAACCGTGGTTACAGCTCTAAACATTTGAAAACAATGTTTCAAAAAACCAAAGAGAGATCCAGAACAACTTTACTACAATCAAAAGAAAAAACCAAAAAATCACCAGTTTCAGATACACCTAGATTCATTACGACTTACAGTACCAATAATCATTGCATCAAGAAAATTCTACAAAAAAATTGGAACATTTTGACAACAGATATGGATCTTAACAAGCTTTTGGATAAAAAACCAAATGTTGTCTTTCGTAATTGCATCAACCTCAAGAAAATAATAAGTCCATCATATTTTGACAACATAAAATACGAAAAGTACAAAAGAGATTCTTCAATACATAAGCAATCCTGGCTAACAGCTCCTACTCAAGGGAATTACAAATGTAACAACTGCCAGATCTGTCCACACATGCTCAACGCTAAAAAAGATTTCGAACAACCAAATGGCAAAAAAAGAAAAATCAAAGAACTCATAAATTACAATAGCAACTTTGTCATTTACACCATAATTTGTGCATGCAACAAACTTTACATTGGGAGTACAATAAGAACATTCAAAATCAGAGTTGGTGAACATTTGGGAGCAATAGAAAACAAGGACATGACATCCCCTCTAGTATTTCACTTTCATCAATATCACCAGGAGTCAGACCTAGCAAAAATCCAATGCTATGGGATCGAAAAACTTTCACCTCCAAAAAGTGAAGGCGATTTGGAACTATGTCTTCGAAAAAGAGAAGCTTACTGGATCTGGTCCATGGACTCAATTTTCAGTGGGCTCAATGTAGACCACAAACTACACCATTTTTTGCAATGAGAACACTATGTTTTGCTTAATGAATACATTTTCTTTCAGAATTCAAGAATGAGTTAACAATATGCTTGTAAATCAGTCAATGTATTTCTTTTTGTATCGTTTGTGCTTTTTCCTGTTATATCTTTGAATTAACATAGATCTATCTGGCAGTAATTTTACCAAATTAAGTTTTCATCACCCCCTTTGTGTGGAACACCAGGGTGAAGTGTGTTTGAGTATGATTAGTCACATACCTGACCGGTCCATGTCTACCTCCTTTTGCATGAATTCAAACTTATACCATATAATTGAAATACAAATTGGGTGTCTGCTTAGGGCTTACTAGTCTCCATCTACCAAGAGATACACCCATCAAGTAGAGCTCTTTTCTCCACATGAGTTAAATCCATAAGGTTTATCTCATCATATTCGGTCTATGGAAACCCATTCAATCATGGCGCGCACATACACATATTTTCTCAATTGCACACTTGCGGTCACGTTCATGTGACTGAAACGTCACAGCTTTCATTCTCCCTTTTTTTCACTTCCGGGTCATTTCCGGCAGTGTTCACAGTACGAACTCTCGGCAATCGAACCGGAGATCAATTTTCGAACTGCTGCCATTGGAAATTCCCATGCTTTATACCTAGGTAAGAAGCCTCACCCCATACTTTTTTCTAAAGCAGTACCAACTGTATCGTGTACCTCACAGTGCTCGCATTTCAGAGCTTAATTATGTCCGCTATACACACGATTACCACTGACACCGCATTTGTACATTGTTTCCACTTAGGGTCATTCTTACAAACAGCCACTCCTAATTCCAAAATGTGATAACCAGATCCACCTACACCAGTCAATTGAAACGGCTACTCAAGTAAGTCCTTTTTTGTATATATATCTAGAGATCGTTCCTTTTCTTTAAAAACAATAACCCCTATGCAGCCACCCATTTGTTTAAAAATGTTTGAATAAAAAGTGTCACAAACAGGATATGTATAAAATTGGATATCCATTTTTTTCTTTTTAATTAAAGTAATTTTCCCCTTCTTTTTTCTTTGATCCTTACCAGGCACCATTGTAGAACAAAAAAAAAAAACATCAGTTCAACTGATTTTCTTTCTTTGAACCACTCTCAATTCAAATTTAAAAAAAAACCCTGAAGATCCGCCATACACCAGACGGTGAAACACGTGTTGGGTATTTGAACTTACATTTTTTGAGACCAACTGAATCCTGTGATGCAACAATGTTTAACTACTACATTGAACTGGGATGCAATTAATTGGATGGAACTAAAACCAAACCTGTGAAGCAACAGTACCTATATAGTAAACAAATTTGCCATTTTCTGCATATGTAAATCCTGTGACGCAACAGTGTTTGCTTAGTTTGCAATTTATAATTTCAACCATTTCCTGTTTGGAATAAAATCAAGGCTAAGACTATAGAACTAACATCTGGCACATCTTTAATTCTGCAAAAGTTTTTGAAACTACCATTTGAAGTATATACATTTTTTCCTGTTAAACTGGAAACATAGGGCCTCATTACACGGAAGGCGGTGAGCCATGGCGATGTTAGCGCCATGGCTCATGCCGGTAAAATACCGGCACCGCCTTGGCGGAAAGGGGATTTACCGCCCCATTCCAAGGTTGGTGGGGCGGTAAATCCCCCTTCCGCCATTGCCCTTCCCCATTCCCATTTCTGCCCCATAGGGCTCTATGGGGATGGGGAAGGCGCTAATTACGGCACCGCAATTTTGCGGTGCCGTAATTAGCTCCGAGGTCCCTTAGCGGGTTGGTTTTTAACACCTGCAAAAAGCAGGCGTTAAAGCACCAACCCGCTAAGGGACCTCGTAGTAAGGCGGTAATGGTTAACGGTCACCGTTACCATTAACAGTGGCCGTTAACCATTACCGCCTTCCGTGTAATGAGGCCCATAGTCTTTTTTCTCTGCAGAGCGCGAAAATTCCTTTAAGATCTAAACATTCAAATACGTTTATTCACTTCCCCTTAAAGTCTAGGGGTAATAGACTTTAGTTTCGCTGACCTGCATCTATTTCATATGGACATATTGAGGAGCGCCGGAATCAGCCGAAGACTGTCTTTATCAGATGAACCAATCTTAAGTAGCTATCACCTACCCTGAATCTCCTACAGGGAATTAAAATCATTTTTAGCATATTTTCACTTCTTTGCAAATCACATTTAAGTATTTTTGCCTGTGTTTTAAAATCATCCCTGTTGCTCTAAGCTTGCTAGGGGGGAACTGAATTGTTATTGCATTTGATTGTATTCCTGAAAATTGTGTGCTCCCCTTCCATCTCCTTATATTGCATAGGGGGGGGAATGAATTGTCAAAAGAAAACGTGATCATATTATCTCTTGTGGAAACCATCTCAGTTATTTCTGTGCTGCATTATTTTCCGTCATTGCATTTCCTTGAAACCTGAAAAGTATTCTCAGCTACCTTATCCTTTCTCTACCAACTCCTAAGTAATTAAAAAAGTGTGCTATTGTAATATTATCCATTGTTGATCACTGTCATATTCATAAGTGTGCTATCAAATATTAATTTATTTATAAAAGTGTGATATATATCTTGTTTAATTTTTCAATAAATCTTTTAATTTGCCAAACAAACCTACTTCTTGGCTCAGTGAGGTCAGGGGAATTCAAAGAGAAGGGCGTTATACAAGGGTTTATCATCCAGATCTATGAACTTGTCATAAAAATATATAAATAAGGGCTTCAGTTGGGCATCCCAGACTTGGCATTTACTTAGTTGGAGTGCCGAATTGAAGTCGCTTAACACTTCAATCACAAGGACAGTAGTGGCATGTATATATCACACTAGTTATTCTTTGCAGATTCTGAGGTTGGCAGAAAGGAACATTTAGGGCAGGAAAAAGGTTAGACAGTGTCTCAATATATGTGATGACAACTTAATCTTCCTATGAATTCTAGATAAGCCTTTCCCAGCAGTAACAGTCTACAACAAGTTACCACTGATCAGGGACAGCCAGTATCAAAGTCAATGGACTAGAAGAGTCTTCAGGGAGCCTGGAAGACCACAGTCAATTGGGACACACTCTACGGATCTGAGGAACTTCTTTAATCGAAGTATTGCACAAAGTTATAGTGTTTGTAGAAAAATCACTTGTAGGGTCACAAGGTGTTAAGCCTGTGAGAAGAGAGTATGAATCACCTCACACAGCTAAAAGGCAATAAGGTAAGTACCCCAAGCCTAAACAGTACCTCTGGTTTGAAGAAAAGTCGTCCAACTCTTCCCACAGCAGTGCAGACCCTTGTTCCTGAGCCTCAGTCATGGGGACAAGAGGGAGGACGTCTGGCGGCAGTACTTTGGAGGTTGTTGCCAGCTACAGGCTTGTTTCCGTTCAGCAGCACTTCGCGGCTTCAGCGCTTAGCAAACAGCACCGTCGTGGATCTCGGATACCAGTTGGATTTCCTTCACTCCTTGGGTCCTGCACTCTGGTGAGGGGACTCAGGATCTGGTTGTCCTGCTTCTGGAGGGTCCTTGGGAGACTCCTGGAGCTTCTAGCTGGATTAATTATCACTTCAGATGTTTCACTCAACTACAGATGCTCCACCCCTTGCATTGGGCTTCCGAAGCAATGGAGAGGCACAGCAAGTCAGGGGTGATGGTCCACTGGAGTTCGTCTCTAGGTTAGTTGGTCCCACTGACCAAAGGGGAGAAGTTGTTCCGTCGCAGCTTCTCTGTCAAGGTGAAAAAGGAGTTCAGCACAGCAGCAGGGATTTGCCGGGCAATTTAAAGGTCTAGTAGAATGCAGCAAGCTTCGTTAACGGTTTCTTCGGCAGGTGTTTCTCCCAGTGGTCAACTCTGCCAGTAGTCCCAAAACCCTCACCTTTTAAGCAGGTTTCTTCCATTCATGCACAGCCAAGACTGTCAATCACAAAGCAAGGTGGCTGTCCTAAATGGACAGCCAGCCAGCCAATAAGGACTAGTTGCCAGAGACACAGGACAGGGGAGTTTCGGGACCCTCCCTCACATCCTGTCCTTCCAAACACACTGGAGCCAGAGGCGGGCTTCAGGGCTGAAGCCCGCCAAAGGCAAGACAAACAAAGGGCTAAAACCTGTCTCAACGCACAGAGTAAAACCCAAGAAAGACCTCACAAAGAGAAAATGGTGAAGAAGACAGGGGCATTTTGACAAAATGGTCACCCATGGGTGCTGTACTGCAGCTGAGGGTTCAGCCTGTGGTAGAAGAGCACAATGTAGGAAAAAGTAAACCACTGCCACCAGCCACTTATAGTAGTGAGGGTAACATAAAAGTGTTGCATGAGAATATAGCATAAGGGGCTACTAGGTAACCCCCCAGCACTCCACATAAGATGGTGTGTGCTGGACCTACAAAGAGAAAAGGTAAGTAAAGTCAATTTCACTTTACTATTCTTGGGAACTGTAGTTCACACAAGAAAAGGTAGTTAAACCTTATGAGAAATATAAAAGGATTTCTCTGCGACATTGGACTGAAGGTGCTGTGTGTCACCATACAAAAAGCAGATGCCTATGGAGTTTGTCAGACTCCAAAAACAGTGAAACCACATAATCCAAATCAGGTACAAACACATGAGAGAGTGATAAAAAGGTCTCACTCACTCCAGAGTCAAATTTAAGGATGACATAACAGGCAGAATACCAGTACAAAATAACACGCAAAACACCAGCACACATCACCTCACTCAACTCACATTCACAGAACAGAAGCGTGACAATGTAATGCACCAAATTGATTACCAACTATATGCCCCAGAAGAGAAGCGAAACCAAACGTCCAACTGATCCTAACCTGTTGGCCAGACAAACTAGGATCGAAACGGTCAAGCTCAACTAAGCAAGACAAAAGTAAACCACATTCCAAGTGATCAATTTTCATTGACACTGTTACAAGAACCAAACTCCAGAATGTTGTCTCAGCAGCCACCTTTAAGTTTGTCCATCCTCAGGGAGAAGAAAGAACTAGCACAACCACAACTAAATGGTGAATAGGCCAAGCATCACAGCTTCCCCACAATGTTGGTCCCACCAAAACTACTACAGCACTGCTGAGTGGAGCGTCCATTGCGAAAGAAAGAAAAACAAATTGTTTAGGCAAAGTTTAGCCAGAAAACTTAACAAACATTGGAAAAAAAGTCCTGCTGACCAAAACTTTTTTTAAAAAAACACTGAACCCTTTTCACATTACAGGTCACCTCAAAACCACAGCACATAATAATGTACCAACAACATCAAACCACGAGATATAGTTGTGCACAGGATCAGACCCATGTACATGGCGTGTACCTCCACTAAAACCCCTTATCAGCGTGTATTATTAAATCATACTTACGTAGGTGAGGAAGGTTTCCCAAGCAACACCAACAGAAAACATACATGACTGAAATGCAGGAGGCGTCCTTCCCAACACCAGCCAATCACACAACTCCGAGGAAGAGGTAAAATAAAGGGAACACTGTTTTATTGTGTCATCCTGGATGCATTTAATGGATGCCCTTAATTTGATGGGAGCACCCTGCTGTGTCTCACGGTACAGGAGGAAAATCCTAAATTACTGAGCAATAAAGGTAAATTGACATCTTGAGCATCAATATATCTTCTTCTTTATTACTACATATATATCCAAATTGGTAATTATGATTACTTGTGATTAGCCAAAAATAGGATTGGAAGAAATTAGTAGATTTCTCACTGAAAATTAATTCAAAATACCAGTATCCATTGGGTTGAATGACTGTCCGATATCTAGGATGAATGTCCAGTATCTAGGATCAATAATGATAGCAACAAGAAATAACGAATGAACAAACTAAAATACGGATCTCAGGAGTATTGCATATTTATATGATATGATTGAGCAATCTTGTCATGAAAATTGCCCATCATTTATAGGTAATTGGCAGATAAACATGAATGAGTTGTGAGATGTGAATGGCTCAAATGATAAGAACATCTATGGATTAACAACTGTTTCTTGTTTACCTTTAGACGGGTTATGAAAACTCCTTCAACATGGTGTTCTTTACTATCTGGATTAAGACTGTCACAATATAGGGCCTGATTCATGGAACGTTTTCCTATGAGATTGTGCAGTAATAAAACACTACCATGAATTATCATTCTGCTGTGGTAAATGCTTGCATGTACATAATTTAATAGATTTTTTCATAGATATTTGTAGAAATGGAAATGGGGCCAACTAAGTATATCTCAACTACTAATAGGCAAACAAATACTTGTTTTTTAAAATAATTTTAAATGTGAAACGGTTTAGCACCTAATCAAAATAGTGTATTGTTTAAGATTATGCAATGCATTGCTAGTTTTTACACCGGTCAATATCACAAGCTAGCAAAATGCCATACATGAGACAATTAATCGATTGTACAATCCAGGCTGAGTAGAAAGAATACATTCCATAAAAGGTTTACGCCAGCCGGAGTGCGGGCACAGAATCGGATGACCGTTCATACCATGCATACCCCTCCACTGGCAAACACTGCATGGATTCACGCTGGCGTGAATCCAGTGGTTATCTATGCAATCCATGTTTAGCACCTGAAAAAAGGGGGCAAATTCAATAGCAAAACTTTGTAAATGTCTTCTGCAAAGATAACCTGCAGGAAGTATTTGCACTCTTTGCACTACAAAGCGCAACAACGTTAACCTGTTTTTGCAATGTTTGCCATTTAGATTTTTCTCTTCGTAGTGCAAAAGTGCAATTTTCAAAGATTGCATGAGGAAACTAAATTGCACCAAACTTATCCAAGGCTGGCTCCATCGGTTCTACATTCTCCATTCTCACCCACTATTTGTGACTGGTTTCTATGTGACCTGTAACCTATCTTGAGTAGATCATTAACTTGACACATATATTCCTCTTAGGCCCGATTACTTAATGCTTGTGCTATAGTTAGCTCAATACCTTGTTGTTATTTTCAATGTACAGGTCTGGCTTTTGACTTGCAATTCCATATGAACTTGATTTGTACAGCATATATTTCATGACCTCACATCACTACGGAAGTCATGCCTTGTGCTTGATCCACAACCATTTTACTGAGCATTGGTTTCTTCAAGATGCCACCGCGTCTCTTTCTGTATAACCTGGGCAGCCTTATTTTGTTCATATTTCGGGGTACATCTAATTTACTGACCTTGATCCTATTTATTTATTATCGTTTTACTACTTGACTGTGCCTGGTTTATGACCTCTCCTGTCATTTATCGCAGCCAAAATACTGGCAGAGCTCTTTATCCTACACAAACTCACTTTCTCTTTTCCTAATTTTGGGTATCTGTACACTCCCACAGGTTTTCATGACTTGTCACATCTGTCAACCTGGCAAAATCCCTCACAAACTAACTCTAAGAAGTGAAAGAGAATTATCAGAGAGGAGTGATTTTTGGATCTAAAATGATAGATGGGGCAGACAACCCATTAAGCATCTTTTACTGGCTCCTCAGGCAAGACATCCATGACATCTGTGACCACTGCTCTCCATGTGTGTGCAGGCATTGGGTGTTAGACCTCTCGGTTCTGAAGGTCACCTCCTTAGGACTCACGTGCCCAGAATCGTAATTATGATTTTCAGCGCTTCTCTTTCATTAGCTTTCCTTTGATAGGAAGACAGCACCGCTGCATGCGAATGGTCCCTAGAACATGGCATCAGGTTTAAACAATATAATGATAGTGCTGCTGTTTTTTAACAGTCAATGATGTCAGTAAAGCACAACATATTTTGACGGCAGCAGAGGCCAACATAAGAGGATGTACTATGCAATAGCAGAAGCAGGTTTTTCAACCAGAGATACTGGTGGAGAAGAAATCACCAGGGGCAAATAGACAAGACCATTTCATAACTTTGCTAAATTACCCTAGTGTTCAATCTACCCACATATTTGTTTTTGAACCATGCATCTAAGGAGTACTTTGTTGTTAAGTCTGAAAATGTCCATCACAAGATCAGTCTGTTTATTTACCATTAGGTTTAACAGCAGTTTCACAAACCAAAATAAAGAGGCACTTTTGGAGAGGCTGACTTATGTCTGATTACATATAGCCATGACATGCCTTACAATATTTGCTATGTTTCCAGATTGCTTAGTGAAATTCCAAATGAAACATTTTCTAATATTTTCTAATTGGAGCATATTATATTATGTCATGTTATCCAATATTTCTACTGCACCCACCACCGTAGTGGTCTTATGGCATCTGGCCTTGTCCAAATGTTAGCGTATTGTGACCCTGCAAGAGTGTTGCCAGAGCTGAACCCGTGCATCTGAAACAGTAGGGTTAGGGAAAGAGCTGATGAGAGAGGTCAAGTTTAGGGGATTTGGGGGGGAGGGGGCGATAGGGAACAATAGTGGAGAATACGACCAACAGATGCAATACATTATTTAAAAGCATAGTGTTGTAATTGGAAAGCTAATATGTTCCACGCTAGGGATGTTTATGTACTGCCTGGCCACACTCATTAAGAGATGGAAATTCCAGGTCTTATATGAAAAGGGAGGCCACACCCTTTTTACAGCTAACGGCCGGGACATCTTTCCCCTGCCAGTGCCCTTGAAAGAACTGTGGACCATGACCTACTATTATCTGCAATATCATAATTCCAATAACTGCTATGGGCAGCCTGTAGAGCTGCCACTTCTCATCGGCCATCTTGGAGGAGGATGATTACCTCGGAGCACTATTTTTTTAAGTCTTCTTAAGGGAGCGGAATAACATTTTATTGACTAATTATTGGTGTCCCCTCCTCCCCATGTTAAGTGATCCATTTATGGAGAGATTTCTGTTAGAATGATGTTCACAATAAAAGCCTGTAGGGTTCTACTTTGACCAATACTGCAGCAAGAGCTGTCTAAGGGTTAATATCAGCTCTAGGACATTAATGCTTGTCTCAACAGCTGATTGGCTGGAGAGGTCTGACACATCTGCAGGAATACTGGAGAACCTCTAAGGGGGTAACAAACATACTAAGAATTATCTGCCATTGCCTTAGATTTCTGGCAAGGGCCCACCAGTCTGTGAATGGGACAGTGTTACGAAGTATATAGTACACTCCTCCTAAAGCCTTGGTAACAGCAGTTTGAAGTGATGATCTGAAAACAGAGGGGACTCCAGCTATTGCTTAGCTTTTTGCATAGTAGGACAGCTATACTTCTCAACGTAATTGTGATCACAGAGATTTAATTTCGGCACTTTACCGATGCCTCTCAAGATTGTGCATTCCGATGGACGAAGAAGTGGTGACGATTTCTCAGCGTATGAATCCAAATGGTTGGAAGAATATTTTGGAAAGTGGAACTCTCATGCATTTACTTTTATAGAGCATGGATGTTATGGCCAGTTTTACCATAGATAACAGGTAGAGACTTAAAAAGCATCTTAACTGGCCCTAGAAACAAGCCCTTCTTCTGTGGGATGACATTTTGCAGTGAATGATTCCCTCTCTGTTTCATTTTTTTAATCAAAGATTAGGCCCACATTGCTCATGTGATTATAGACCTTAATGGCCCTTTACTATATATATTCTAAGACACCAATCCCAAATTACCAATAAATTGGTTACCCATTTCTATTCCAATTTGCAAATGTTTTGGTTAGTTTGGGTTGTAAATAATGTCCTTCATTATATTTTTTAATGTACTCGTTTTGGATGGTACGTTGCTCTTGACCTCATTTAACATGTTGGTTTGGATTGTAATGTATCCCATCAATTCCTGTGGGGATCTGATGTTTGAAAGGTGAACAATGAATGACACTGGGAGGCCTTGGTTCTTATCTGTTTGTGAACTGTTGTGCCCAAGTTCAGGAAAAGTGCAGTAGATCTTTACTTCTTCCCCATCCCTAAAAGGCCAGGAAATTATTCTCCCTAAACCGCCTGATGCCTGGATGAAAAAATCCGACTGTACAAAGATCACAGCTTTTTTCTGTTCAATGAAAAGACGCAGTAAGTGAATTAGTACCCACAGTAATTGAAACGACTGATATGAACTTGCCATCTAAACCTATGGGCTTGGATAATACTTTACAGAATGTATTCAAAAACCTGCAGCAGGTTTTCCCTAATGTGCTTAGTACAATGAAACAAATGCGACTTTCTGTATACATGAATCTGCTACCCGTGATTTAAACAGACTCGTATCCTCCTCGTCGGAGAGCTCTGACTCTCAGTCTGGGAAATCGAGCTGTGAAATTAGAGGAACTTGGTCATAGTATGCAGGAACAAACTTTGCAATCATAACAAGTTTGCTTTGGTGGCCAGAGCTGACGAAGTATTTGCCCTTTGCTCTATATTGGCTGAGGAACAAAGAGAAAGAAAAAACATGCTCGCCAAAGATGTAGACATTATTATCAAAGAAAGCATCAGACAAAGTTTTCTAGCAGCTGGGTTTGGAGACGGTATAAATCTGGCAACACAGGACGAGTTTGATGACACGCCCCCTTTCCTTGGTCCGCCCCGCCTACAATTAAACATGGGCATAGGGGCTGAGGAAATGTTGAGCTCGGATTCCTCAAAATATATATTGAATGAAACCAATAATCAACAGAATATTAACATATTGGCATTGATACCATCTAAGCAAAGGGCAAAAGGAAAAAAGAAGAGACGCTGCAGGCGCAAAGGAAATAACACAATGAGTAAGCACATGCTCCAAACAGTGTAAACTGGACGAGCCCTGGCGCAGATATATCAAGAGGACATTGCTTGCATTGAAGGAGATGATTGATATGTTTTAAAACACCAGGCAGAAGCAAAACAAGAAATTCAGCCTACGATAGCAATCAAACCTGCAAAACACATTGGTTGGTTAATTGGCTTCAGGGACAAAAACCGTGCTCACTTCCTGCCGAGGATGTAACATTGATTGACACGCAGATGTCACCTTTCAATAGTGCTGCAGTACTAGCTACAAAACGTGATATTGGGCATACTGCATCACAACCCCACTATGCTGCGAGGATGGATGCATCAAAAAACAATATTGAGCTTCATTATTACACAGGTTCCAGTAAGATTAATGGTACAATTTTTTGCGGACTGGCAAATTACAAGTTCTCCTGCCGGGGCCGCTGCTCCTGACAGGTCTGACCCTGCCGGGCGCAGCAGTCATGGTAGGTAGACTGATCACGGAAGCACTGACACCATTAGCAACGATGCTAGTGCTTCCATGAACCCATTCCTGTAATGGGGAATAACATATAATGGCACCTAGCTTGCCGGTCCGACAGGACTTGTAATGTCCCGGAGGCACCGGCAAGCTAGGTGCCAGTAAAATGTCACAATTCCAACGGCAATCCGCCGGTAGCACCGGCAAGGTTAACACCTGACTCATAATGAGGCCCAACGTGCCTTATGAAGAACATCAAATAGAAGGACAACCTGTTCATCCTGGATTGCTAGTGGGTGATTCTACAGGGTGCTGGTATATGATGCCAAACGTATAAAAACGCTTTGTTGCAGTCAATAGTCAATTTGCTCCATTACCAATGACAAATACAAGACGCTTTAATGAGATATGCATAACATGTGATAGCCCTTTTATAAATCAATTTCAATTATTATGATTGCTTCATCTTTTCCCTGAGCTTCACAGTATTTCAGTATTGAACTGCCAGAATGGGACATCTGCAGCAACTGGGTTGTGGCGACTGTTGGTTCCCGTCGCTGTGGATCGTATTTATGCATATGGTAATCAGTTGAAAACATTAGGTTTTGAAATACAGCATAAGATGGTGTTTCAGCAAAAGCTTTTAGATATCGAACCTCAGTACATTCCATTGGCACAAAATAATGTACTTTCTGTTTCGCAAATACATCCCAAAGGATACAATTAATAATACAGCATGGTATAACCAAAAATATGGAATAAAGTAGCCCGTTGTTGCCAACGGGTAACCCACATGCACTCCGAATGGACATAGTCCTTCAAAATATGGCACAGGTTAATACATTAATCACAAAACCTACAATTACACAGCCCAAAGCTCAATTAAATGAGGGCATTGGGTGGGTACCAGCACAACACAGGGTTGGCAGCAATGACCTTCTTGTCGAATCTCACAAATTAATTTACTTTCCTGTAACACCCAAGGATTTCACTCGTTTGTTATCCGTCCTGCGGGTAAACAAATAATCAAAGGTGCATATTTATTAGTTCTGCAGGAAACCTGGATAACTGGTCAAATAGATATTGATGGATATGTCATGGTCACATGTAAGGTAAAGAGGACCGACCAAGAGGAGACCTTTGCATTGGGGCCAGAAAACATATTCAGATTAGTAAATATAAACAAGCGCATTTTGATAGAAATTACATGCACAATTTTGATTTTCCAAGAATGAAATGTAAGATTCTGGTAGTGGTCTTGTATGATCCCCAAGATGGCCTTTGCACCCTCACCCTGATTGCAGGTCTAAAACATACTATGCAGCATTGGCAAGAAACAGAGCCATCGGGGGCCATGATTATTGCTGGAGATTTTAATACACATTGGCCCTCATTACAACTGAGGTGCTAAGTGCACCAACTTTACCACCATGGTGTAAACTACGTTTACACCATGGTGGATGGCGGATTTACCGCCCCATTACAAGGTGAGTGGGGCGGTAAATCCCCATTTCCCATTTTCCCTTCCCCATTCCCATTTTTGCCCCATAGGGCATAATGGGAGTGGGGAAGGCGCTAATTACGGCACCGTAAATTACGGTGCCGTAATTAGCACCAAGGTGCCTTAGCACCATGGAACTTAACGCCTGCAAAAAGCAGGCGTTAAGGTGGGAATCAGGCGTTAAGGGTTAACGGTGGCGTTAACCCTTAACGCCTGAGTTGTAATGAGGGCCATTGTGTGACTGCAGATGACAATGATACCATCCTAAACTCTGGAGACGTATTGGATGAAAAGAAAGGCTCTGATAATAAAAATCAGAAGAGACTATTAAATAAAGGGACATTTTGGGGACCAATTTGCTTTTGAAATATGCCCTACTACCGCTGATTTCCACAGACAGTACATCACTGCTGAATTATAGAACCTGGCGCAGTGATAATGGTACCTCAAGTCTGGATTGCATTTTCGCAATGAATCAAATACGATCCCACATTTTGACATAATGGTCGATTTTAATTTAATTAGTGAGCATGCACTACAGATTATTACCATAAGTATGGGGAGAAATGTGGCCCGGCGAGCCCTGGCAAATCTGGTGACTTGTAATATAAAGGGTAGCCGTTTGAGATGGACTACAGCAGCGGTTAATAAGGTGAATACAGTTTGGCTCAGTAACTGAATAGAGAGCCTTTAGTATCCATGGATGGTATCATAACTATGAATATGATCACAAAGAAAATCATTCAATCTATTACTCAAAGAAAAGCACAACAAAAAAAAGAGAGAAAACTTACAGTGATATTTGATATTGAAATTCACATGATAAAATAATTACATTGTAAGATGATTTGCAATATCAAATCATTGGAACATTTTAGTCGCAGAAGAAAAATAGACTGAGTACACAAAGAACTTAGTATTGTCAATGGTTGAGGGTGCATAAAAAAGATAAGTCCTCTGCGAATTGGAAATTGATACACAGACTAATAAAAGCCAGCAACTCGAAAAGGTTTCGGTATGATTACCGGACATATTTTATGGGTTATAAACCAAGAGAAATCAACTCAGTACAGACGGAAAATTGGTGCAAACATATTGCTAACCTATATTGAGAAGACATAGAGGCAGTAAATAATAACATCATATTTGAGAAAGAAGGTATAAAACAAATAAATATAGGTCTCAAATCCTTGAGCGCACAAGGCCCAGATAATTTGCCTGTCATTGTTTATAAATAAAATCCAGGTGTCTGGTCAAAAATATTGTTCCATTGGTTCAGCCAGATAACTACAAGTGGACGTGTTCCAGTTAGTTGGTGTTGCTCTATTTGATCCCTATTCATAAAAGAGGCATTTTTTCAGAACCAAAACATTTTAGATTACTGGCTATGCTAGACTCTGATATCAAAATATTTGCAACCCTATTGCTAAAACAACTGAGCAAATTGATGCAGGCAAATACATTGTTTAATCGCCTGCACACTGGATTTAGAGCAAGATGTAGTACAATGCAGAATCAAGCTTTGGGGAAAATACCTGTTTGTTTACTTGCTTTATTGACTGCACATGCGCGTTTGTGCGTTTGATTGTGTTAACAGGGACCGTCTGTGAGGGGTGACCAAGAGAGGTGGGAAATTGATAAATCTCTGTTGTATTTTATTCCTGGCCCTGTACTCAAATATGTGTGTGTCTGTTAGGGTTTCACAGGAGGGAACACAAACTGAATACAATAAAAACAAATATTGGCCTGAAGCAGGGCTGTGTACTTGACCCAGCCCTTTATAACCTATATGTGGCAGACTTAGACATTGCATTAGGAAAGTGTAACAACTATCCTCCCAAATTAGCGGGAGTGCCTCTGAGGTGGCTCTGCTATGCAGATGATACTGTAGTTATTGATCAAACCCCAGTGGGAATACAAAGATCAATTGGTAGCCTAAATGCATATGCTAAAGAAAATGAGTTGCAGATCAATAGTGATAAGTGTTGCGTGTCCTGACCCACGTTTGGACTATTATGCTGCAACACTTGGTGCTGTGGGCTTAGGAAATCCAAGAGGGCGGAAAAGCCCACATTTGCGCCAGAATCCTGGAGAACCGCGCAGTCTTTGCGCACAACAAAATGGTCGCCTGACCTGCCACCCACCTGTCATGATGCCTGCCCCCGGAAGACCAGACCAGGCCCAGCAGCCCCGGAAGCAGGCATCATGCCACTGGGAGCATGCCCAAAAGCCCCAGTTAAGGGCTGTTTGGGTACAGTCCTGGCGCCTATGGCGCCAGGCTCATAAAGATAAAGTCAGTCCTGGCGCCATGGGCGCCAGGCTCATTATTGATAACTTACCTGAAGCAGACCATGCTGCATACTCACCTGAGGCAGACCATGCTGCACAAAGACTCAAGCCAAATGAGGCTTAGGAGGGACTATTTTACTGAAGGGACTATTTTGTTACTTGGGTGGGGCTGTGGAAGAATACTTACCTGGATCTTCTTCCAAGGCTATTTAAACCACGCCCGGACAGCCACACGTGCTTCGCGTTATTCTGCTTGCTGCAGCGTAACGCTCACCGTGTTTTCAGCAGCTCCAGTCTTCAGCCACGCCCGCTTCAGTCCTGGGACTCCTGAAACAAGAAGAAAAGAAGGATAAAGGTTAGAACAGGAGTTTTAACTTTAATCCTTACCTGAATCCTGATCCATTTCGCCACGGAACTGAAAGACAGAAGTCTTTGAAGCATCGCTTTGCATTCCTACGGCGCCGCGCTGAACTCACCTGCTTGGCGGTACTTCAGCATTCCATCACGCTCTCTCCATCTCGCGGCAGCCCTCCGACAACTAAGGAGACAAAGACAGCAAGGTGAGCAAGGGGACTCTCTAAGGCTATACAAGCTACCCCCCAGGACTTACCTGATTTACCACGGGAGGTACTCACCTCATCTCGGGTCAGCGCAGTCAACTCTGCTTCATCGCCGTACCCCGGCCCCTAAGGGGAGAAAGCAAAGACAATACCAGTTACCCCCCACAAAACTTACCTGATTTACCACAGGGGTCTCACCTCATCTCGGGTCGGCACAGTCAACTCTGCTTCATCGCCGTACCCCGGCCCCTAAGGGGAAAACCACAATAGACTTACCTGAATCTTACCGAGTGCCATTTGGAAATCTTCGAGTGGATTAATCGGCAACCTGCAAGGAATCGGACAGAGTGAAGAGCAGACATTTGAACTCTTATGAACAATTGGACTTTAGAGTCAATACTGGAACTCACCAATTCCTCTACGCCAGTGAAGTAACTGGTCATCAACGCGCCCATGCGGTCGACGCAGGATGGAGAGCTCATCCTTCCAAACCATCAGGTGAGACTAAGGAGGGAACATCAAGAGTGATTTGTGGGAAGACAACAGGAGTGGGGAAGGTGGGTTGACACTCAATTCCACGGGTGGTTAATTCCTCTTCTCCTTTGCAGAAGAATATTCTTGCGAGCCAGACAAACTAGGCTGAGCGGGCCAGTCCAGTCAGTCATCTCGGCGCTACACGTCACGCTGGTGGAAATAACAGCGGCCCAGTTCCGGTCGACGCCCCCGTGGGAACCGGGTGAGCATAACAGAACGCGAAGCCTACCCACAAATACCCACCTGGGCGTCATGAAGACCTCGGAAACTGATCAGTTTGCCCAATTATTAGGGGAATTAAGGGCCGAAGTGCATTCCGCCTGCCAAGAAACCAATGCCCTCAGGAAGGAACTGATGAGTTGGCCAGACAACTATTACAGAGCCAGGCTAGACAAACACCTCTACCAGGACTTGGGGCAAGTCCAGCTCCTGTACCATCGAGTAACCCGGTGCAGATAAATTTACCTGGAGCCGTTCCTTTGGCTCCACCTGAACGCTTTGCCGGAGACCCAAAAGGGTTTGCAACATTCATGAATCAATGCCGCTTGCACTTTTTATGTAGACCTGGAGCTTTCCCAAACGATCAGGCCAAGGTAGCCTTTGTACTGTCATATCTCAGCGGCAGTGCGGCGGATTGGTCCATTCCACTAGTTAACCTGGATGACCCGATTCTTCGAGATTTCCAGGGTTTTCGAACAAGCATGGAAAGACTATTCGCCCGACACTCCCGAGGACAGGCTTTGGACAACAAACTTTTATCCCTACGTCAAGGTAACCAGGATCTTTTATCTTACATTGCAACTTTCAATAGATTAGTAGTGGAAACCGAATGGCCTGAAGCCAAGCGAATCACATTATTCCATCGAGGACTTCGGGGAGAACACAAGGATGTTTTGGCCCAAATTGTGAACCCGCCTCAAGACTGTGCTGAATATATAGATCTAGTGGTCCAGCTCGATCACAGACTTCAAACCAGGAAGGCTGACCGAACCAAGTTTGAGAATAGGGTGTTGGTTAAAACCTACGTAAGCTCCAAGGGAGTAGATGTCTCAGAACCTTTGCAAATCGGGGGGGGTTAAAGGACCCTTAACCCAAAAGGAGAGAGATAGAAGACGGCAACTGCAATTATGTTTGTATTGCGGAACTACTGGTCATTTTCTTCGGAACTGCCCTGTAAAACCACCCAAGAAAGTTATGGGAGCAGCAGACGAAAACCATGTGAAATCTGACTCAGGAAACGACCACGCCCGGCAAGCGTAGAGGTCCACTTGCCGAGCTTAAAGAAGGACACTCTGACCTTGCATTTCACCATACCCATGGTCCTTGTAGATCCAGAGCAGCCATCACGCATGCACGCGGTAAAGGCGTACGTAGACAGTGGAGCCACAGGAAATTACTTGGACTGGGAATTGGCTACCAGGATGAATCTATCTCTCACCCGCAAGACCACGGCCGATGTTGTCACCACTGTAGATGGAACGGAAATTGCCTCTGGACCCGTAACTCATTCCACTGCAGAGAATACATTGCTGAGTCAAGATGGGCATCGAGAGGCTATGATGTTTGACTTAATCAAGGCCCAACAGTTTCAGCTGATACTGGGGATACCTTGGTTGGAAAAACATAATCCCTGTATTAATTGGCGAGAGAAGAGACTAACCTTCCCAGAATGTGCTCACACCTGCTATCCAATGAAAACTCAAAGCTCAGTCCTGGCCCCAGTAATTCCAGTAGCCATACAATTACCTGTTGAATACCAAGACTTTCAGGATGTCTTCCAAAAGAAACAGGCAAACACCTTACCACCTCACAGATCGTATGATTGTCAAATAGATCTTGTACCTGGAGCACAACCACCTTGCAGCAGAATCTATGCCCTTACGGAACCCAAAAATCTTCATTTGCTCCAGTACCTAGACCAGTACCTTGCTAATGGCTTCATTCGCCCGTCCAAATCCCCTGCATCTTCAGCTTTGTTCTTCGTACCGAAAAAGGAAGGCGACCTTAGAACATGTATAGACTACCGCGCACTGAATCAGATAACCATCAAGAATCGATACCCACTGCCTTTGATCCCAGAACTACTAGACCAGGTGAAGGACACTTGTATATACACGAAACTAGACCTTCGGGGGCATATCATCTTGTACGTGTCAAAGAGGGTGACGAATGGAAGACTGCTTTTCGCACCAAGTACGGACTATTTGAGTACCAGGTGATGCCCTTCGGACTATGCAATGCTCCAGCAGCCTTCCAGTTCTTCATGAACGATGTCCTCCGAGAGTTTATCGACGTTTGTGTGGTCGTTTACATCGATGACATCTTAGTATACTCTTTATCAGAATCTGAGCATGTAAAACACGTCCGAGCAGTCCTAGAGAAGTTACGCCAGCATAAATTATATGCTAAACTGGAAAAATGCATCTTCCACACTACAGAAGTGGAATTCCTTGGATTTATTCTGACCCCGAAAGGAATCCGGATGGATACACGAAAAGTGGATGCCATTCTTAATTGGCCTTCGCCAAGTTCAATCAAAGGAGTTTAAAGCATGCTTGGCTTTGCCAATTTCTACCGCAGGTTTATCCCGGACTTCTCGCACATTGTACATCCCATTACAACGCTATTGCGAAAAAACAAACGCTTTGTGTGGACAGAGGAAGCCGAGAACGCCTTCCAAGAGTTAAAGGCTAAATTCACATCTGCTCCCATATTAAGACACCCGCGCCCGAGCTTCCCTACATAGTGGAAACAGATGCATCCAGTTCAGCCATGGGAGCAGTCCTTTCCCAAAAGGATCCCAAAACTAACCAGCTTCACCCAGTGGCGTTTTGGTCAAGAAAATTTTCAGCCCCCGAATTAAACTATGCCATAACCGACAAGGAGCTGCTGGCCATCAAGTCCGCCTTCAAGGCTTGGCGGCACTATCTACTGGGTGCCAGACATACCATCACGGTCATCACCGATCACCGCAACTTACAATACCTAAAGACAGCCAAAGGCCAACTCTGTTGGGCATTGTTCTTCGCCGAGTTTGATTTTGTAATAACCTATCGACCAGGTTGTAAGAATGGTAAAGCAGACGCCTTGTCCCGGATTGGAATGGGAGAAGCAGAAATAACTTTAGAACCCGTACCCATAATTCCGAAACAGAGAATCCTTGGAGTGACATCCATACAGACACTGGAGGACATTCAAAACAAGATCCACCAACTCTTTGATTCCGTTGCCCTACAGGACTGGGCAAAGAAAGGTCCAGAGTACTCTGTCATCGACGATTTACCTTATTACCAAGGCCGGTTATTTTTACTGCAAAAGGAACTGCAGGAACTTGTCATTTCCCATTACCATCACACCTTAATAGAAGGGCATCCGGGTATTGCAAAAACCGAAGATAAAATTAGGAAGCAATTTTGGTGGCCCACCTGGCGAAAGGATGTCAAGTCATTTGTCATGTCTTGTGGCATTTGCGCACAAAATAAAGGACAAAAGAAAAAACCTGCTGGATTATTGCAACCATTAGACATACCACCTACCCCTTGGCATACCTTGTCATTAGACTTCATCACGGTTTTACCCCAGTACCAAGGTTACAATACCATTCTAGTTATTGTAGATCTTTTTTCTAAAATGGCCCACTTCATTCCTTTAAAAGGGATACCTTCAGCTTCAATCCTGGCAAAGGAATTCCTTGAAAATGTTGTCCGCCTGCATGGCTTTCCTTCAGTGTTAATTTCAGATCGGGGCAGTCAATTAATTTCACATTTTTGGAGGAAATGCTGCCAACTGTCACAAATTGATGTTAGGCTTTCGACCAGTCACCACCCTCAGACCGACGGTCAAACGGAGAGGACCAACCAAACTCTTGAACAGTACCTCCATTGTATGCTGCATCAGTCTGAGGGGAATTGGAAAGACAATCTGTGGATTGCAGAGTATGCGTACAATAATTCCGTACACTCAGGAACTGGACAAAGTCCTTTTTTTTACCATTTATGGGCACCATCCTCGAAACTTGGATTTGGACTCACCCCAGCATTTAGAGATGCCGGCAGTGGACCATCTCCACGCTGTTATTACACAAGCCTTTAAAGAAGCAACCATCCATTTGCAAAAGGCTAAGGAAAAATACAAAAAGGATGCGGATCAGCACAGAAGTGAAGCTCCTCAATACCAAATAGGGGACCAAGTATGGTTAGCCACTAAGCACTTACCACTCAAGGGGACTCGGACCTTTAACCCCAGGTATTTGGGACCTTTTTCTGTCAAGGCAATTATTAATCCAGTGGCCGTCAAGTTGGACCTACCTGCTCATATGCGAATCCATCCCGTCTTCCACGTGTCTCTTTTAAAGCCAGTGCAACCAGGAACTAGGCTAACCACTCCACCTGAACCTATCCTCATAGACGGGGAGCCAGAGTTCGAAGTCAAGAATATTTTGGACTCAAAAAGAGTGAGATCAAAACTCTTTTACCTAATTGACTGGAAAGGTTATGGTCCGCAGGAAAGGTCTTGGGAACCTAGTGACCACGTGCATGCAGCTCATTTAGTGAAGAGGTTCCATCGGGAATTTCCAGACAAACCACGACCAAGGGGGAGAACGACTTTAGGAGGGGCCTTGAGGGGGAGTGCTGTCATGATGCCTGCCCCCGGAAGACCAGACCAGGCCCAGCAGCCCGGGAAGCAGGCATCATGCCACTTGGAGCATGCCCAAAAGCCCCAGTTAGGGGCTGTTTGGGTACAGTCCTGGCACCTATGGCGCCAGGCTCATAAAGATAAAGTCAGTCCTGGCACCATGGGCGCCAGGCTCATTATTGATAACTTACCTGAAGCAGACCATGCTGCATACTCACCTGAGGCAGACCATGCTGCACAAAGACTCAAGCCAAATGAGGCTTAGGAGGGACTATTTTACTGAAGGGACTATTTTGTTACTTGGGTGGGGCTGTGGAAGAATACTTACCTGGATCTTCTTCCAAGGCTATTTAAACCACGCCCGGACAGCCACACGTGCTTCGCGTTATTCTGCTTGCTGCAGCGTAACGCTCACCGTGTTTTCAGCAGCTCCAGTCTTCAGCCACGCCCGCTTCAGTCCTGGGACTCCTGAAACAAGAAGAAAAGAAGGATAAAGGTTAGAACAGGAGTTTTAACTTTAATCCTTACCTGAATCCTGATCCATTTCGCCACGGAACTGAAAGACAGAAGTCTTTGAAGCATCGCTTCGCATTCCTACGGCGCCGCGCTGAACTCACCTGCTTGGCGGTACTTCAGCATTCCATCACGCTCTCTCCATCTCGTGGCCGCCCTCCGACACCTAAGGAGACAAAGACAGCAAGGTGAGCAAGGGGACTCTCTAAGGCTATACAAGCTACCCCCAAGGACTTACCTGATTTACCATGGGAGGTACTCACCTCATCTCGGGTCGGCGCAGTCAACTCTGCTTCATCGCCGTACCCCGGCCCCTAAGGGGAGAAAGCAAAGACAATACCAGTTACCCCCCACAAAACTTACCTGATTTACCATGGGGGTCTCACCTCATCTCGGGTCGGCACAGTCAACTCTGCTTCATCGCCGTACCCCGGCCCCTAAGGGGAAAACCACAATAGACTTACCTGAATCTTACCGAGTGCCATTTGTAAATCTTCGAGTGGATTAATCGGCAACCTGCAAGGAATCGGACAGAGTGAAGAGCAGACATTTGAACTCTTACGAACAATTGGACTTTAGAGTCAATACTGGAACTCACCAATTCCTCTACGCCAGTGAAGTAACTGGTCATCAACGCGCCCCTGCGGTTGACGCAGGATGGAGAGCTCATCCTTCCAAACCATCAGGTGAGACTAAGGAGGGAAAATCAAGAGTGATTTGTGGGAAGATAACGGGAGTGGGGAAGGTGGGTTGACACTCAATTCCACGGGTGGTTAATTCCTCTTCTTCTTTGCAGAAGAATATTCTTGCGAGCCAGACAAACTAGGCTGAGCGGGCCAGTCCAGTCAGTCATCTCGGCGCTACACGTCACGCTGGTGGAAATAACAGCGGCCCAGTTCCGGTCGACGCCCCCGTGGGAACCAGGTGAGCGTAACACCACCAGTGTGAGCGTGAGGGGCCAGAAGCGCCATGAGCGAAATCAGAGCTAAGGAATATGATGATGTTCAAAATCTGTTGTTATTAATGTCAAAAATGGGTGCAATACTGGTGCTCACCACTACCAGGAAGCCGGCGTTTTAAAACCACCAGACACTTGTGTAAAACTGAACAAATGAACCAAACCAGGTCAAAGAAAGACTTGCTAAGAGCTGGATACAATGTAAAACTATATTCTGAAATGATGGGAAGGAAGTAATTGTCTAATGCATGTATTGAAAATAGCTGGGGATGTCAGCAGCTTAAGTGAATTTGGGTTTAAAGCCACTAAAATCGAAATGTTTAGAATAAATGAGTGACCTACTTTTGAGTGTCACATAGGTTGCAAATGTTTAAATGTCATAGTTTTGAACTTAGAATCAGTGTTCTTGCTGCATGTGTAAAAATCGCAAGTTTGGTTTGAATGTAGAAAACTGGGAACCAAAGTGACATTTAGCTGAAGCCTGGCTTAAAGAGATTGAATTCTGCCTGACAACTACCCCCGACAGGAGTTGAAACTTGATCAGCAGCTGTGTTCCCAGGCCTGGTTGCATTCTGCTGCCCCTGCCAAAAGGAGATGACACCTCTCTGATTGAATTAGGGGAGTGGCACCTGGGGACTGCAGGAAACTGAACAAAGCACTGTCTTGGGCTCAGGCAAATGTTATATTGGGGGGGTCGTAAAATAGCTTCCTCTTGGGAGAAGTGGGAGGAGAAGTGCCTCTGTGAGCAAGCTGAGCTTGGGGGAAGTGGACAAACCAGAAATTCCACCATGTGCTTTGGAAAACCACTCCCCTTTGGGGCCAGAGCATAATTTTAAAAAGATGGATAATTCATAGTGCGGACTTGTAAAAAATATATAAATAATATCATCATTCTTGTGATTTTTCTGTGCACATTTTAAGAGGTATCAGAACTCTGTGGTATGTTCTGGCGAGTAGTAGCGGAAAATAAGGTTGTTACTCCAAATGTATGCATGTTAAAAATCTGACACTTTATCATCTGAAACCCATATCCCTTGTGCACATTTGTGTAAAATCTGGAAAAGTTTAGAGGTCGTTATCTGGATGAAAAGGGCAGAATTCTGTCAAAAGTGGACACAACATCTTACAAAGACAGGGATCGGATGGTTTGGTGCTACAGAAAATATGTTAACTGGACATAATATTAGAAAAATGGTACATAGATAAATGGGTATTTGGATCAGAAATAGATTTGTGTGCAATTTGACAAGGGGAGGATCCTCTGACCATAAACCTACCTCATCACTCTGACTCACTGTTCCCTTCTCAAATCAGGTCAAAGAGAAATCCTTGACCTATCAAATCGTGAGTGGGTTGGGCAAAGAAAGTTAGCACCAACACCCATTTTCAAAAGACATAAAAAGAGCCACTGGAACCCAGGCAGGGACATTCATTTTCCAACCTTCAACTGAATTCCTGCGCAGCACACTGACGGAGACTCCAGACTTCAAATCCATCAATCTCCAGAGACCAGAACTTTGAACCCAGACTCCAGAACTTGTAGCAGAAAGGCCTGAATCCACAAGCTGAATCCTTTTTCAGCAGGCCTCAAAATCAT